>NC_080107.1:27195455-27497501 GCF_950005125.1 Chionomys nivalis
GTTGCCTCAGAAGCATAAAACCAAGATCTAGGTTAATTTTGCTTTCGCTTTATTTCTTTATTTCTGTGCAAGAATAAGATGACCCCCTACCAAGCAACTGAAAAATTTTTTTCTACTAAATACCATAATGAGCAAAATGCAACACCAACTTGAATCATGAAGAGTCTTAGCGTTGTTTTGAGTGCTATAATGGGTTAATATTCATGGCTGTATTAGTATTCATTATTGGCCTATTGTTCATCTTTAGTGTTTAGCCTATGTCATCCCTTACATTTAACAAGACAAAAAGAACTTCCCTCAGTTAACCAAACGTCTAGAAAAGTTCTTACATGGCAAAAAGAACCACAGCCCGATGAAGGCATGAAAGAGTACAAAGCATGCTTATTTTCTTTCCTGTATCACATTCTAGTTTTGTTAAAATAGTTGAAAGATGGTTAGGAAGATTGAGATGGACCCAGTAGCTCAGAGAACATGGAGCTCAGAAGTACTGTAAGAGTTCTGCATCTCCTGTCTTACCTGAATTCTTTCTGTGAATGCAGTTGAAATAACAATAATAATTATTTATAACAAACCAGTGTTATACTGGTGGTTTAGTTTCATAAAGAAATACTCACCAGTGAGCTACCATGTCTGCTTTGAATATCTTAAAATATATTTTCACCAGGACACACCTTAACCCGTGTTTTTTTGGTGAACAATACATTGTGTAGAAGGAGAGCCTGAAGTTTTAAAAGCAAACTTCCTTTGTTCAGTGGCCTGCCAGTTCAGCATATCTCTTTTTAAAGATTCTTCTGTGAAAACATCAACTTCGAACATGCTAGAAACTTTTACTCCTTCGATTCAGTCCTCTGTTGAGGTCAAAGGATCGACATTCCCAACCAGAAGCTAGTGAGTGAAATTTCTTACCAAGCCATATGGAGTTGTGAAAGATTCCATTCCTGTAGCCCCATCCGTGAACCTCTTCCCACAGCAAGATGCACAGGCAAAGGAGAAGGACCATGTCTTCAGTCGCCGAGCCGTTTACAGTGTCGGGGGCTGCCCACGAGAAATTCTCAGAGTAGCGGCTGGAATGCGGCTGAAACATCTGGTTTCCACATCTTTTAAATAGCCCTTTTCGGCTGTGAGGTCAGCATGTACTCTCCAATGGCACTTTCCGTTGCAGAGTTACACAATTAGTTCAGTGTCTGAAGCAAGCCCTCTGACTCATTTGCATTGGCAACCGGAGCGGAGGGTGCAGGATGAGCATCCACAATTTTAAATTCCCTTTCTCAGAAACATGTCCGTTTATTCTGTCGGTCACCAACACTTTTCTTTTAGGGAGTTTGTGTTATTGGGGGGGGGGGGGCAGATTCAGAAGACACTAAAGAAAACCAAACTCCAGCAGGAATCCACAGAGAAAATCCAGAAGGTCCTTGTTTGCGCTGTTAATTTGGGGGTTTGTCTTAACATTAATCTTTAACTTGATTGTGATAGTATCGCATAGTTTTTCCTAAAGGTTGCCAAGAATGCTTGTGTGGAAAGTAGAAAATTTAAAACAAAAGTGTATGTCGTTTGGCAAACCCAGCAAGGAAGAACTCTCTCTCTCTCTCTCTCTCTCTCTCTCTCTCTCTCTCTCTCTCTGTGTGTGTGTGTGTGTGTCTCAGCTTTAAGAAAAAGAGTCCAATTTCAGAGAGTCTTAGGACATTCAGGTCGCCCTGGAATACCCCACTATTGCAAGGAGTATTTTAAGTTTATATTATCAGACTTATAGTCCACAGCTTGCCAGGCAATGGGCTGCAACGCTGCGTTACTGGTCAGAAGGATAGAACCTGAGTCATATTTCTGGTCCTGGGAGGAGACCTGGCATCCTGAACTGTCTAGAAAGTCGTTGATGGATAGCTATCTAAGCCTGACTCCAGTATCCCTAAGCCTTGTGAGAAAGCAAGAGGCTTTCTACTCAGGACCAACCTGGCTGGATTGTAAAGAGTTATAATCTTGGCAGGCTTGAACTACGAAACTTCTCCTTCCAGAGATGCATATGTACCCACCCACTCCACAGAGATGTCTGTGCATCTACCCACTCAACCTGCTCTCATGCCTGTCGCCCTGGCCAGACCCTGTTTCAAAATAAGAAGAGAGAGAGAGAGAGAGAGAGAGAGAGAGAGAGAGAGAGAGAGAGAGAGAGAGAGAGAGAGAGAGAATGAATCCAGTTCGCTGGCCTAGCAGCATATAAGATCATAAGATCCTAGGTCCAGTCGGCAGCACCATACAGACACAAACGTATACCATTCTCCTTCATATGTCAGAATCAGTACAAACAGGTTTGTCAATCATTTGAGGAGGACAAAGCCTTTCAGAGAAGAAGTTTTGTCTAGAGGTTTTCAGAAAGCACTAGGAAGCCTGTAAAACACAAACAACAACGAAACCTCGTAGGCTGGGGTAGTAGTTTCTCTGGACCCTCTGGCTACAGACTATTTCCTTTTGTTGTTCATTTTTTTGAGACAAGGTTTCTTTTTTTTTTTCATGATATTTATTGAGCTCTACATTTTTCTTGGCTCCACTCCCTGCCTCTCCCCTACACCCTTCAACCTTTCCCCAAGGTCCCTAGGCTCCCAATTTACTTGGGAGATTTTGTCTTTTTATACTTTCTACTTCCCATGTAGATTATATCTATGTAAGGAGACAAGGTTACTACGTACCCCTAACTGTCCCGGAACTTGCTATGCACACCAAGTTGGCTGCTAACTCACAGAGATCCGCCTGCCTCTGCCTCCCTTTAATCTCTGCTGGGATTAAAGGTTTGCTGCCAAGGCTCGTGGGCCACCATGGCAGGCTCACTCTCACTCTTTTTTTTTTTTTTTTTTTTTTTTGTTTTGTTTTTCGAGACAGGGTTTCTCTGTGGTTTTGGAGCCTGTCCTGGAACTAGCTCTTGTAGACCAGGCTGGTCTCGAACTCAAAGAGATCCACCTGCCTCTGCCTCCCGAGTGCTGGGATTAAAGGCGTGCGCCACCACCGCCCGGCTCACTCTCACTCTTGAGAGTGTCCTGTGATCTCTGATGCACGCTGCCTTTTGTCTACACACTCTGATGCTTTGCCTGAATTCTTTTTGACAGAGCTCACAGGGACCGGCGGAAAGGGAGACCAGACAAAGATTCTGGTATCAAGCCGATGAAAATAAGACTAACAAAAGTATGACCCAGCTTCCCAGGATCAATCTGACTTGAATGAAAATGACCAAAATAATAGGTGAAGATCTGGGAAAATCACCATGACTTCCGACTTCTCAAACGCTCCTTCTCCACAAAAATGAGAGACATTTAGGTGACATGTCTGGTCATAGTCTCACTGCTGCTGTTGGTTTCTCTCTCTTGTTGGTCTTTCTTTGGTACTTACATTTTCTATTCTTTTTTAAAAAATGTCTTTAGATTTTATTTACTTTATTTTTGGGTATTTTGGGTTATTTTTTATGGGTACTATTTATGGGTATTTTGCCTCATGTATGCCTGTGCACCATGTACATGTAGTGCCTTGAATAGCCAGAAGAGAGCATCGCATCCCCTGGAATTTGGATAACAGCTGGAAGCCACCATGTGGGTGCTGGGAACCGAACCTGGGTCCTCTGCAAGAACAATAAGCAGGCTGGATGGTCATGGCACACACCTTTAATTCCAACACTCTAGAGGCAGAGGCAGGTGGATCTCTGTGAGTTTGAGATCAGCCTGGTCTACAGAGCAAGTTCCAGGACAGCCAGGGCTACACAGAATAACCTTGTCTCAAACAAACAAACAAACAAACAAACAAACAAACAAACCAAAAAAAGGGAGCAGCAAGCAGGCTGATCCATTTCTCCAATCCCAGCTTCTCTGCTATTCTTGGTGCCACCCAATCTGGTTTCCGTTTTGTTTGTTTTGCTTGAGACAGGGTCTCACTGTGTAGCTCTGACTGGCCTAGAACTCAGTCATGTAGACCAGGCTGGCTTCCAACTCACAGAAATCTGCTTGCCTCTGCCTCCCAAGTGGTGGGATCACCATGCCCAGCTAATCCTGCCGTGCCCATCTGGTTTCATTTGCTGTATCACAGCCCTCGTTTCTACCAGACTTTCCTAGCCTCTTCAGTGATTCTTTTTTTTTTTTTTTTTTTTTTTTTTTTTTTTTTGGTGAGGGGAGCAACCTTCTAGACTTGCTTTAGTATAAAGTTAGCTTTACGTTCTGGAAAATTTTTTTTTGTTGAGACAGGGTTTTTCTGTGTATTCCTGGCTGTCCTGGAACTCACTCTGTAGACCAGGCTGGTCTCGAACTCACAGATATCCGTCTGCCTCTGCCTCCATAGTGCTGGGATTAAAGCTGTGTGCCACCAAGCCCAGCCTGGAGACATCTTTTTAATGGACAGCATATGCTTTATCCTGGTTTCTTTCCTCGAAGGGAGTGTCTATGGGGTAGAGAATTTACCGAACCCTATACCTATAGTTATCATAATTTGAAAATTTAAACTCTGTGCCCTGGCAAACAAGAGACAGAAAAAAAAGTCCCCTGATTAGTTAGAGTTTAAATTTGGTGCCCATGTGGGAGAGGCTATAAGGAACAAAGATGGTCCGTGAGAATTGTAACTGTCTCTGGAAAGTGAAATTACATGAACATTTTTAGTTTGTGGTTTAGGAAGCAAACACAGCCTGACGTCCACCCTGCAGCAGGAGTGTTACAGCCTCCCGCTCTGTACTGTTGCTTTGCCTGCTCACGCCGTTTCAACATCTCTCTCAAATATCTCATCTCCCCATTTATCAACACCGCCCCCCCGCCCCGGGAAAGTATCTGCAAAGATGCTCCAAGGACAGCAGGGTATGAGCCGTCAAGTCGTTTTATATGAAAACTTCATGCCTTTCTCTGATGGAGCAACCCAATCTGAGACAGAGAATTTTTTCCTCTGTCTTTTAACAGCCATGCAGAACATAAAGATTTTCTTACTTCTTAAATACTTACAGTATTTGACAACCTTATCCGTCTCTATCGCTAAGGAAATAGGAAACACTGACTAAGTCTGGCATGCCGGGAACACATAGAATCCCAGTATTCAGAATCCCGAGTTCAAGGCAGGCATGAGCAATGTAAGCTAGATTCTGTCACAAGCAATGCCTAAGGATGTGGGTTCTGGTTTTGCATGTGCTCAGTTCCGCTGTGGAAGACATGATGAATAAGGTTATATATGGAAGAGCTGTAGGTGGATAATTGGGGCTAGGGAGGGAGAGGGAATGAGTGTTACCAGCGAACTTAATATGGAAACTGCCTAAGAAATGCTCTGCTTCAGGTCATACTACCCAGATCTTCGTTTTGGGGAGCAAAGAGAAGATGCAATAGCAAAATGTCCTCTCGGGGCCAGGAGACTTCATCAGTCAAGACCTTTTGTACCTGCCATGGACCGGCGAAACCCAGCAAACTGTCTTCTGTTTTTTTTTTCTGTTTTTTTTTTAAATATTTATTTATTTATTATGTATACAATATTCTTTCTATGTGTATGCTTGCAGGCCAAAAGAGGGCATCAAGACCTCATTACAGATGGTTGTGAGCCACCATGTGGTTGCTGGGAATTGAACTCAGGACCTTTGGAAGAGTAGGCAATGCTCATAACTGCTGAGCCATCTCTCCAGCCCCCTGGTTTTTTTTCTAGAAAAGTCCCACACTTACTTATAAGGCAATGGAGTTATTGGATACTTGAAGGCCTAGAGGAGCTCTACGCATCTGAATTGGGGAGGTGGATAGAGCAAGCACTCAAGATCTCCTGAGCTGGTGCAGTGGCCTAACGATGCCATTTGTGTAAAAATCCGAAGGAGAAAAATAATAATAAAATAACAATAATAATGCTAAGGCAGAATCCAGACAGTCTTCAGAAAGTGAGAAGGAGATATTTTGTCTTCTTTTCTCACATGGTCAGTCTCAGCTGGGCAGTGTCTTGAGCTTCTGTACTTCGCTTCCAGGTTAACTTTGACACAGTCCCCCTTTTGTCCAGCTACATCCCTTGGGTATGAAAACCCCATCGCAGCTGGACAGGTGGTGCTTGCTTGTGGAACAGTTACCTTTCTTACTTCTGAACACTAACTGACAACCTTGTCTCTCTTAGCTTGGGAAGGAGAGACTGGAGTCTCAAGAGCTCAAGTTTACCTTTGACTTGCAGAAAGTTCGAGACCAGTCTAGGCTACATGAGGCCATGCCATAAAAAAGTTAAAAAAACAAAACAACAACAATAGCAACAAAACAAAAGCCGGGCATGGTATTGCATGCCTTTAGTTCTAGCACACAGGAGGCAGAGGCAGACAGATCTCTGAGTTCAAGACCAGACTGATCTACATAGTGAGTTCTAGGACAGTCAGAGCTACCTATGCGGTGAAACCCTGTGTGGGGTTTGAATAGGAATGGCCCCCATAGACTCATGTGTTTTAATACTTGGTCCACAGGGAGCCGCACTATTAGGAGGTCTGACTCTGTTGGAGGAAGTGTGTAACTAGGAGGTGGGCTTTGAGGTCTTAGAAGCTCAAACCAGTTCACTTCCTGTTGCCTGCTGATCCAAATGTAGAACTCTCAGCTCCTTCTCCAGCACCATGACTGCCTGTATGCTGCCAGCTTCCTGCCATGATAATAGACTAGACCTCTGAGCCTGTGAGCCAACCCCAATTAAATGTTTTCCTTTATGAGAGTTGCCCTGGTTATAGTGTCTCTTCACAGCAATAGAAACTCTAAGACACCTTATCTCGGGAAAAAGAAAAAAGAAAAAGAGAAAAGGAGAGAAGAAAAAAACCTCTAAGTCTCAATGACTTAAAACAACAAAGGTTTATGGTTCATATGTTACTATAAATACATGAGATACTGTAGTCTTTGGTACTATAACATCCAAGGGATGCAGATCCATGGAAACAGAACAGCCACTATCTCAGATGTTTCCTGCCATGCCAGAAGGAAAAGTCATTGTGGATCTCTAATAATTTATTCTTCATTCTGAGATGACATAGTCATCTCGTTGGTCAGAAATAATGATGCAGTCACACCAAATCTGGCCACGAGTACAACATTGCCACATACGAGGCCGAGAACTGGAAAGTTTGTCAGTTGCTAATGGCATACCATGGAACTATGCCAAGTCCAGTATCTTTCAAACATCTGTTTTCCCATAAACTCGAAAGCACATTATTCTGTTCAGTGCTGTGTATGGTCCTGTACTTACTTTCTGTCCAAAAGCGTTAGGAGATACAATTCTCCAACATTTCACTTCTTCAAGGATTTCCTCTTGTTCTGGTTTATGCTCCATCTTATTGCTTGGCCCTGAACAAGTTGGAAGTCATTACTGATGGGTGGAAAGCCAAGTCACGTATAGTTTCTCAAATGCTTGAGAGACTGAAATGTTTCTCAAAGGGCTCCTGTTTTTAAAGTTTGACTGCTAACTGATTGACTAAATTTAGGAAGTCATTGAATCATTTTTTTTTAATATTTATTTATTATGTATACAACATTCTGTCTGTGTGTATGCCTGCAGGCCAGAAGAAGGCACCAGACCCCGTTACAGATGGTTGTGAGTCACCATGTGGTTGCTGGGAATTGAACTCAGGACCTTTGGAAGAGCAGGCAATGCTCTTAACCTCTGAGCCATCTCTCCAGCCCCATTGAATCATTTTTTAAATTAGTTAATATATTCCAAATTATATTGAAGAATTTTTAATTGCCTGTGTATAGGTACACCCCCTTGTGTGCAGGTGTGGGCCATTACACCTCCTGTATGTAACATCATGCTGGAACTGGAACACAGGGCTTTGTGCAACCAGACCAGCCCTCGGTCCTCTGAGCTCCTTCCCAACTCTGGTGAAGGGAGCAGGCAGGGAGGCCTACGACTGTCACAAGGGCCTATGTTTTGGGGACATCACAATGAACTTCGACTTCTTGTAGCTAGTTGATGAGAGGTGACAAAGGCCGCTTGGGTTTCATGTACCTAAAGATTCCATCTAAGTGGGGCTTCTCAGCAAGAGGATTAAGCAGGGACAAAAGAAGAGGAACAGAAGAAAAAAAATAATTCAGGGAACCCTTGCTATAAATATGCTATTTATGTAGCGACTGAAGGGCTTATGATTGACTACATAGGCGCAAAGGTACTGGCTTAATCACATGCCAATAGCAATGCTAAGAATCATGACCAGACAGATTGTTCATATTTTGTAAGCTCCTAATGAAATGAGTAACTAAGCAGGTCAGTCCGGGAAAGGATTAACAGTTTTTCTAAGGAATAGAGAGATTCATCATCGTAGCGTCAAAACCAGGTCGTAATTCACAAATCTGTGCTGCAGTTACATGGCACACAAATGGCAATTCTGGATCACGTTTGAGATGGCATTTGAAAGGCATATCTTCTGTTCCCCCAAGACTTATTTGTTACTATTGATGTATCTGCATATCTGTCTATGTGATTCTGTGTGGATCACATCTGTGTAGGTAGCCAAGGAGATCAGAGTGTCCAGATCTGCCCGAGCTGGACCTACAGGCAGTTGCCTGATGTGGGTGCTGAGAATTGAACCCTGGACCTCTGCAAGAGCAGAAAGAGCTCTTAAACACTGTGTTATCTCTCCGCGCCTTAAGTTATTTATTTATCCGGGCTTCAATCTCAGCACTCAGGAGGCAGAGGCAGGCAGGTCTCTGAGTTTGAGGTCAGCCTGGTCTACAGAGTGAGTCCCAGGACAGCCAGGGCTACACTGAGAAACCATACTTCAAATAACCAAAAATCAATCAATCAATATTTATTTATTTTTAATTGATAACAGAAAGAAAAGTGCTGGGAAACATGATCACAGCTCCACACAGAGATTTTATTTTATTTTATTTTTTTGCAAATGTTTTCTGAGAGTAGTTTCCATCGAGCAGTATGCTGTGTAGAAAAGTAAATAAAATACAGTTTTGTAACCATCTGGCAAGAATGAAGCTATTCTAAAGAAGACACTGGAGACTGTTGAAACAATGAACCCACAGACTTAGAAATTTCCCAGAAGTCTTATGCTGGGAGAAGGAGGAGGCAGACTTTGAGCTGGCAGCCAGAGGAGGAGGAACTTGTTTCCTGGAGATTTCACACAGTTCTGATGACCTGTCTTACGACCTTGCAGGGGATACTGGAGCCCAGACAATGATGGTGGGCAGGAGCACGTGGCTTCATAGTTATGCTCACTGCTGCCCTCTATTTAAATCAAAACCTCAAGTCAAAATCCCAACAATGAACTCGTGTGTGTGTGTGTATGTGTGTTTGTATGTGTGTGTGTATGTGTGTGTATATATGCATGTGTGTGTATGTGTGTATGTATGTTTGTGTGTATGTGTATGTGTGTGTATGTGTGTGTATGTGCTTGTATGTGTGTGTGTGTATGTGTGTGTGTGTATGTGTGTGTGTGTTTATCTCTTTGTTCTTCAGCCACACTGAATAAATTCAACTTTCCTTCTTTCCCCTAGCAGTTTCTCTTTTTAACGATAGGTGACCAAGCCTGGTTTGGGAGGTTCCCATGTCCTAGGTTCTGCCCCTAACACTATGGTAACGATTTAAAAGAGTTAACTCTTTCCTACCAGTCAATGACCAAGCTGGTTTGATTCTTTAGTAGAAGTTTGGGAAGGAGGTTTAATAAAATGGAGCGCTATGCTCCATTGTCGTCCCATGGCTTCCATAGTGAAGGGATGGTCTCCCGGGAAGCTTCTGAGTCTCAGCATTTTTCATCCTAATAACATAGGTAGGGTAATTTTTTTCTTATAAAAATAGTATAAAAATTTGTTATTGCCTGGCAGTGGAGGCATACATCTTTAATCACAGTACTTGAGAAGCAGAGGTAGGCAGATCTCTGTGAGTTCGAGGCTAGTCTGGGCCAGGCTGGTCTACAGAGTAAGTTCCAGGACAGCCACGGCTACATAGAGAAACCCTGTCTTGAAAAACCAAAATAAGTAAGTAAACAAATATATAATGTATATATGTGCATGGCTGTGTGTGTGTGTGTGTGTATTTGGGGGTGAGTGTGTATACCCTGGAGCACATGTCAAGGACACCTGTGTAGAGTCAGTTCTCTTCTTTATGTAAATTCTGGGAGCAGAACTTTTTTTTTTTAAGGTTTATTTGTTTATTATATATACAGTATTCTGCATGCATGTATGCCTGCACAGAAGAAGAGGGCATCAAATCTCATTACAGATGGCTGTGAGTCACCACATGGTTGCTGGAATTGAGCTCAGGACCCCTGGAAGAGCAGCCAGTGCTTTTCACCTCTGAGCCATCTCTCCAGCCTGAACTGAGCTCTTCTTATCAGGCCTGCTCAGCAAAAGCCTTTACCCACTGAACCATCTCCCTGGCCCATGGTAGAATAATTTCTATCCTGCCTCTAGAGCCAATCACTATGCCCATCAAACATTACATATGTACCATCAAAATCAGTAGAATGGATCCTCAAAAACCTGAAGACAGAACTATTTTATGACCCCCCTAGTAGATGCGTACCTGAAGGAATCGAAGCCAGCACACCACAGAGTCACTTGTACGTCTGTGATTTTTGCAGCTCTCCTCATAATGGCTGAGTTATAGGATCAGCCTAGATGCCCATCATCAGGAGAATAGAGAAAATGTGGCATATATTCACAATGGACTTTCTTTAGCCATAAGTAGATAAAATTATGTCATCAGTGGAAAAATAGATGGAACTCTGTTGCTATGGGCAAGATGTTTATATCGCCTTTATATCTTCTTCAGCACATGGGTAATGCTCCCCTCTCCCTTACTTTTGGTCACAGGGTTCCACTATGTGACCCCCAACTGGTTGACCTGGACCTTGTGATCTTGTTGCCTCAGGTTCCTGAGTGCTGACATCACAGGCCTGCATCTCCTTGCGTGACTTTATCTCTTCTTTTGGTGCAGCAGGCAGAGCCAGGGAGGAGAGGAATCAAGCATGTTTTGTGTCTTTTCTTTCTTCTTTATCTCTAAGAAGCATCACTAGTAAGGAAGTCCTAGGCTTCAGTTGTGACTCCCTTTCTCTCCCAGCAGCCCTGTGGTCTCTAGGGACTGCCCCAGGTGGCTGCTGATGTCTATCTGGTAGCTGAACCAGGAGGAGTTTGGATGCCCTCGGAAGCAGAGTCAAAAGTTGAAAGTCTGTGGCCAGCAGGAGGAACCCACTGATCAGCAACCTCCAACAACATTCTAGTGTACTAAACCTCTGAGATGCGGGTTTAGTGTTACCCTGACTAATACAGGGTCACCACTTAGTCTGGTCTTCTGTTTTTATGCTACCGTGACACTGTGTTTCATGTTTCTGTTTCCACTGTTCCAACAGCTTCCTGTCTCCTAGCAACTGCCCTTGGTCCTCAGATTCCTTCAGAGGGCAACCTGGGTGGGTTAGGGATGGAGATCAGTGGTGGAGTGCATGCCCTAGATTAGACCTGTCAATAACTGCACACCTCCAAAGCACAAATCAGACCCTGTAGGTCTCCCAATTAAGAGCCAGAATTTTCTTATAACAACAAGAATAGCATTTCTTTTCTTTTCTTTCCTTTTTAATGATTTTATTTCATGTACATTGATGTTTTGCTTGCATGTATGTTTGTGTGAGGGGAATAGGTCCCCTGGAACTGGAGTTACAGACAGTAACTCCATGAGCTGCCATGTGGGTGGTAGGAATTGAACCCAGTCTTCTGAAAGTGCAGCCAGTGTGCTCTTAACCACTAAACCATCTTTCCAATCCAAGGATATCATTTCTTTTATTTTTCCGAGGCAGTGTTTCTCTGTAGCTTTGGAGCCTCTCCTGGAACTCTGTAGACTAGACTGGCCTCAAACTCATGGATATCCGCCTGTCTCTACCTCTGGAGTGCTGGGATTAAAGGTGTGTTCCACCACTGTCTGGCTTGATTAGCACTTTTTACCTGAGCATGTGTGGAGGTTATTACTGGAGCAGGAGCAACTTATTATTGGTTTTATCACTAAGGAAATGGCACTTCTTTCCCTAGCATCCATCAACTGCCATTGTCCTTCAAGGAGGGGTGGGACCACATGGCCTCTCCCTCATCCATGGTGAAATGATGGGTCCAGTCTTGTTCAGATCTTGTGCAAGTACTGACAACTGCAATGGCTTCATGATCACAGAGGCTATGGCATGACCAGGAGAGTTCTACCTTCTTTCTGCTGCTCTTCCGCAATGTTCCTGGAGCCTGGGAAGGGGTGATACGTCTGTCCCATTTAAGGCTGTGCAGTGCACTGACAATTGGTGCTCAGTGTTTGCCTAACTGTGAACCTCTGTATTAACCATGCCAGTTACAGCAAGAAGCTTCTCTGACCAAGGGTGAGCACGGCACTAATCTATGGATTTAAACCTGACTATTCAGAAGACAATTTGACAAAATGAAAGGGTTATTTCTTTCTTATGGGAATTTTATTTATTTATTTATTTATTTATTTATTTATTTATTTATTTATTTATTCATAGGCAGGATCTCATGTAATCCAGGCTGGCTTGAAACTTATTCTGTAGTTAAGCTTCCTCTGTCTTTGGAGAGACAAATTTCCAGGCTCCTTCCTGCCCTGGACCCTGACCTTGTGAGTTAAAAAGTAAGAGGAGGATTCTTTGCTGTTTCATGTCTCAGTGATTCAGGGAGTTGAAAAGATTAACCCCTGCCCGACAGTCCTGGCTCCCTTTCCTTGATCTGAACCTGAAGGACATCACCACCCAACCTGTCCACCTTGGCGTCCTTTCCAGAGAGACTGTGTCGTACACAGGTGACACTCACTTTGATGGGCTGCAAGGTTCTGATTTCCTGTGACATTTGACACGGTCAGCATTCTCCATCTCAAGGGGATTTCTTTTCTTTCTTTTTAGTTAACACAGTGTGAAGACAAGGCCGAGAGCACAAAGTTTCTGCTGTACTTAAAGCAGATCTAGCTGGGTGGTGGTGGCGCACGCCTTTAATCCCAGCACTCGGGAGGCAGAGGCAGGCGGATCTCTATGAGTTCGAGGCCAGCCTGGTCTACAAGAGCTAGTTCCAGGACAGGCTCTAGAGCTACAGTGAAACCCTGTCTCAAAAAAAAAAAAAAAAAAACCAAGAATCATATCTATCTTAAAAGATATATGACTTAGGAGGACATTTGATCTAATATTGTTCAACGTGAACAGACCAGAAGCCATCATGATGTTAGCTAACAAGGAAACATTAAACACTAGCTTCTGGTCATCTGGTCAGAACACAGTGAGTCTAAAGAATGAGAGGTAAGAATTCCAGTATCAAAGGCTTGAGGTGCACACCTTTAATTCCAGGACTCAGGAGGCAGAGCTGTCGGATCTCTGAGTTCAAGGCCAGCCTGGTCTATATTGCTTTACAGACAACCAGAACAGCCAGGTTTACACTGTCTCAAGACAAAACCAAACAAAATTCCAAAATCTATGGGAGAACATTTGCTTATCAACATTATTTAAGTATTTAAAGTGGCAATATAGCTATTGAATAATTGGCTAAATTTAGAAATGAAAAAAAGTTGATACGATTTGTTATGTAATTCGAGATCTGGGAGAAGGCATGTTTTTCTGACACTCTTATTTGGTAGACATAATAAAAAGGGTCCCGAGACATTAAAGTGACTAGTCAAGGTCGTGTTTACCAGACTCAAAGTGTGCTGAGTAGTGTACACTCATCATTAATGGGGTCACAATGTTGTCTTCTAGAGGGGAAATAGAGTATTTTCCGAAAGGTGTCTTTATAGTTACTGAGCCGCTGCATAGCCAAGGTTCATGCAGATCCCTGGCCTTCGGATGGGGAGTGCGGCTAGCTGGTCCAAGGCTGCTGGAGATAGAACACTGCACACACTGAGACGTAGTAGCTGCCAGCAGGAAATGTAATCTTTAGGCAAAGAATTCTCTTTAAACTGTGTTAGTATCTTGGTGAGATAAACCTGCCGGGTCCAAAATATTCTCTGCAAAGGGAAGCATATGCACAGAGTTGGAAGACCCAAACAGATCTCCCGTGGAGAACGCCAGCTGTCTGCTTCACAAGATGAAGGGCGGCTGGAGAGGAAGCGTTGAGGCGGGAGGACACCTTTTGAGACTCACACACTTCTCTACCCGGTTTCTTTTCTCTGTTGCTTGCACTCCCACTTCTCAGAAGTCTTCTTGCTCAAAGTTTATTTGTCTCTGCGGATAGTTAAATGCTTCATTTATTTATTGTTTACTGTGCTAGGAATTAAACCCAGGCCCTCAAGTCTGCTGGCAAAACTCTGCACCATCAAGTGGCATCTCAACCTGAGTTCACTTATTTATTGAGTTTGAGTGCTTGTTTTAAGGAAGGGATTTTTTTTTTGTTTTTCTTTTTTTTTTTTATTTTTTTTTTATTTTTTTTTAAATATTTATTTATTATGTATACAATGTTCTGTGTGTATGCCTACAGGCCAGAAGAGGGCATCAGACCTCATTACAGATGGTTGTGAGCCACCATGTGGTTGCTGGGAATTGAACTCAGGACCTTTGGAAGAACAGGCAATGCTCTTAACCGCTGAGCCATCTCTCCAGCCCCCTGTTTTTCTAACTCAGAGGTGAATAATTGATAGATATCTCTGTACATTAGGTATCCTTTGCTATCAGGTGTTATGTTGAGAATAAAATAAATAAAAAATATATAAACTAAATATATACAAAGCATACACATATATTTAAATGTTATTTTTGTTTGTTTAAATACCATTCCACACATACTATTAGATTTAAAGAACTCTTCCTTTGGAACAGATGTAGCCCTTAAAACTCTGTTTTGATAGAAATTCTACAGTGGCAATGTGGAAATACTGAAACAACACAGATATAATAGATATAGTTATGACAGATGAAAAATCTTAAAGTTTATATAATAAAAAAATTTAGAAGGATGTATGTAGTAATTCACCCTTTAGAAAGTGTTCCGTTTTATGAGCTTAGACACCATGATAAAACAATTTTAAGGATAATTATAAAATACTAAAAGTCAGAATGAATAGCTGTAATTAGCAGGGTGTGGATCTTGGGAGGCAGGTGCAGGTGGATCTGTGAGTCTAAGGCCAGCTTAATCTACATGGTGAGTTTCAGGGCAGTCAGGGCTGTACAGTGAGACCCTGTCTCAAAAGGGTGTGTGTGTTATAAATGACTAAAATGCTAGCTAGCATATGTAAGGCCCAGAACTCAATCTCCAGTCCTGCAAAATAATATTGGCCATGGAGAGGCATTTTCTTTAGTGGTGTACCTACTGGTAAGGTGTTAATATTCCTATAAGTTAACCTTCTACTCATTCTCCCATAAGCAATCTTAATAAAACATATGGGGTTGTACACACACCACACACACAAACACCATATACACACCACACACATACAAATTCCCACACAACCCCCTCACACTCATGCACACAGGCCCCCAGACACAAATACCACACACAAACACCACATACCACATGTACACACCACACCTGCACACACATACCACAGACACACACAAACACCACACACACATACACAACACACCATATGCACCCACCACACACCCACATACCACAGACACACACAAACACTACACACACACCACACACACACAAATACCACACACACGCATACCACACCACACGCACACACCACACACACATACCATAGACACACACACGCAAACATTACACACATACTGCACACTACACGCACACACCACACACACAAAAATACCAGAGACACACACACACCACACCACACGCACACACACCACACACATACCATAGACACACACACAAACATCACACACACACCACACACACACTCACACACCACACACACAACCCCCTACTCATGTTCACACACTCATTTTCATACACTGTATACACACAAATACCACATACACACCACACACACACAAACCCCCACACAACCCCCAACATGTACACACACAAACACTACACACACATACACACATGAATATACACACCACTCAAACACAGAAGGGGAATGAGTAGGGATGGGGAAGAGGATCAGCAGGAGGGGAAGTGGGGCGAGAGGTATAACCAAAATGAACTATATACACGTGAAGACACAGTGAAACCAATTATTATATATGATTAGGATATGTTCGAAAAATTTAGAAAAAACGCTGAATGGATTTTGAAGGGGAAGCAAGAAATGACGGCAGTTGTGATCACTGACGCGAAAGCGCAATAGATGGTGCCAGCTGAGATATTTAAAGAGGAGGAATTCCCTCTGAGCCTGACGTAGAAGGACAGACAGACGAGAAGGACAGACAGACGAGAAGCAGGGCAGAAGGCTGGTGGCTCTGCAGCTTTCTCACTCATTCAGGCGGAGGAACCGAGATCTCAGGGTCATGCGTGTTCTAATACGTTTGTTGTTCACTAGCGCTTCTCACTCGGGAACTTCTTTTACTAAAAAAGTTGATCTGTGTGTGCATGCACATGTGTGTTCAGACATGTGTGTGTCGCGGCATGCGTGTAGAGATCAAAGGATGACTATTGGGAGTTTCTTCTTTCCTGTCACTTTGTGGGATCTTGGGACCTTACTCAGGTCATCATCCTGTGTGCCATGCCTCTACCTGCTGAACCATCCCGCCAACCCTGAAACTTCTTCTTTTTAAAAAGTAATTGTAAGCTGGACTGTGGTCGCGCACACCTTTAATTCCAGAATTTGGGAGGGCGGCAGAGGCAACTGAATCTCTGAGTTCGAGGCCAGCCTGGTCTTCAAAGTGAGTTCTAGAACATCTAGAGCTACTCAGAGAGACCCTGTCTTGGAAAACTTAATAATAATAATTATAGTAATAATAATAATAGTTTTAATTTTATGTGTGAGTGTTTTGTCTACATGTATGAATGTGCGCCATGCGTATGCACCCCTGAAACTGGAGTTGATAGCTGTGACCCACCCTGTGGTGCTGGGAATTGAACATAGGTTCTCTGCAAGAGCAACAAATGTTCTTTAACTGCCGAGCCATCTCTCCAGCCCAGTTTGGAAGTTTTTAATTCTGTAATCAACCACTAAAGCTAGTCAGCTTTGGGAAGGGCAAATTTGGCTGAGTATAAAACCAGAAAAAATGCCTCTTGTCTTTATCATGAAAACTTTGGTACCTCGGTTGCCACTAATAATGTCGACTTTGAGGTTATAGGATCCTGGGCCTTCAGGGATTTGATTTCCTTTGGTTTAGGGAGAGAGGCTGAGGGTGTCAATACCCACAGCTATGTACCCCCATGCTAAGAAAAGACATTTTAAGGGTGCATGGCTCTGCTATATAGTTGGATTCACTCAAGCAACTTTCTTTTATGCTCTCTGGGGAAAACCGATTTATTTCAGCCTTTATTCAGAGAAGTTTATTCTTGCGTTGCTGAGCTGTCTTGGCAAGATAAAGTGTTTGCTGCTCAAGTTGAGCAATTTGAGTTTATTCTCAGGATTGCACGTAAGGACTGAATGAAGAGAAATAAGTTATCTTTTGTTTCCATGCCTATGTTGTGGCTCACTCCCCTCCCATTCCTAGTGAATAAGTACACATAAGAATAATAAAAATAAGTTAGAAAAGTGTTATTGTTATTATTATCATTTTGCCTCTTGAGACAGGGTAATCCTGGCTGTCCTGGACCTCACTCTGTAGACCAGGCTGACTTCAAACTCACAGAGATCGCCTGCCTCTGCCTCCTGAGTGCTGGGATCAAAGGCGTGTGCCATCATCCTCCGACAAAGGTTCTTATGATAATAATATTTTCTGAATCAAAAAGAATTGAAAACGCGTCACTAGCCTGTGATAATTTGGATATAAAGTGTTTTGCAAAAAGTCCCTGAAGGCTTGTTACCTTCAGGGTGCCGTGAATAGGTGATATAATTATAAGGGGGTTAATTTCATTCATGTGATGTTTGGGGGTGGGGCCTGGAAGAGGAAGGGTTCACTGCAGGCACATCTTTGAAGGGAGCATCTTGCCCTGGTCGTCTCCTGTCTGTTGCTTTATTTCCTGGCTGCCAGGAGTTGAGCAATTTCTTTCTGCCACAGGTTCTTGCTGCTGTGATGTCCGGTCTCACCCCAGGCACACAGCAATGGATGGCATTGAAGAGGTCAAAAATCCTCAAATTATGAACTGAATACACCTACCGATGTCACAAATGCATTTGTCACAGCAACGAAGACTCCCTAATGTCATATGACTTGTCGAGAGAATAAATAAATGTATTCATGGAAATAATCCTGAGAAAACCCAGCTACCAATACAGAAACCGCTCTAGAGGCCGGGCGGTGGTGGCGCACGCCTTTAATCCCAGCACTCGGGAGGCAGAGGCAGGCGGATCTCTGTGAGTTCGAGACCAGCCTGGTCTACAGAGCTAGTTCCAGGACAGGCTCCAAAACCACAGAGAAACCCTGTCTCGAAAAACCAAAAAAAAAAAAAAAAGAAACCGCTCTAGAGAGTTCGCAGGCACGGCTGTCAAGCAAGGAGCACATCCTGCCCGAGAAGCCCTAGTCTCACGCTGAGAACCACACTTAGGAAAGGAAAGCCTGGGACAGTGGCGAGCCCCGGGGCTGAGGTCCGATGTCGAGGCTTTGACCTTAACCGTGTTGTTTTCCTACACTGAGCTTCACCTTACTTGCCTGTAAAATGTGGATCAATATCTCCTGCACGGCTCCTCTGAGAGGCAAGGGCTGCCTGTGTAGCAGGCACTCAGGAGCGCTGATTCCCTTGGCAACTAGTGTGCCCTTCTGAAGAACCAAGGTACTTGAGGTTGGAGGGATGGCTCAGAGGTTAAGAAGAACCAAGGCACGTGAGCATAAGCCAGAGAACCCCCTTCTCTTTGTTTTAATACGGTGTATCAAAACATGGCTATGTAGCCCAAACTGGCCTCAAACTCACCATCCCCCGCTTCGCTTCTAAGTGGTGAGATTATGGGTGTGTGTGAAGACACTTACCTTTTTAAAAAAAATTATTTTATGTGCCTGAGTGATTTTCGTGCTTGTATGTCTGTGCAACACATTCATATCTAATGCCCTCAGAGATCAGAAGAGATCATCAAATGCCCTGGACTTGGAGTTGTGGACAATTGAAATCCACCACGTGACTCCAGAGGGTCTTGTCCAAATCCCCCACGAGAATGAGAAGTATTCCTAACCACTGAGCCATCTCTCTAGTACCTAGAGAACATTCTTTCTTTGTTTTTGAGACAAGGCTTCTCTGTGTAACAATCATGGCTGCCCTGGAATTCGCTCTGTAGACCAGGTTAGCCTCAAACTCACTGAGATCCGCCTGCCTCTGTCTTCTGAGTTCTGGGATTAAAGGCGTGTGCCGCCACTGCCCGGCTCCTAGATAACATTCTTAATTTGAAAAATTTAATCATGAATACAATGTAACTGGTTGGCCCTATTTTATTTAGAATTTAGAATAAAACATTTTTAAAAAGGAGGGCTTCTACTGAAGCTGTCATTATGGTCGTTTCTTTACCTCTCTCCAAAAGAACAGGGCTGAGCAGCAGATTGCAAAGCAAAGGGCAGGGGAATGGTTTTCAATATAATAGCCTCTCTCACCTCTTCTGCCCGTTAGACTCTCTCTCTCTCTCTCTCTCTCTCTCTCTCTCTCTCTCTCTCTCTCTCTCTCTCTCTCTCTCTCTCTCCCAGTCTCTCTTTCTCTCACTGCTAGGAAATAAAGAGAAGAAAAATACCCAAGAGATAGTGAGATCTTCAGGGTTTTCCAAAGGGGAATTTCCCTACTTTCTTTCCGTGCTTGGCTTTTCCCCTCGTCAGTTGGAAAGCGTGCCATGCCGGCAGGATGCAAGAGCATGTGAGGGCGTTCTGTGCTCTCTGCCAGGAGATTTCCCAAAGCAGAAGTGGGCAGATGGAGAAAGAGACCGAGAGAGAGCTGCTCTAGGCCAGGGAACAAGAGGGGGCCAGAGCACAGACACCTTCTGCTGATTTTGCTTGTTTGTTAGGAACCTGCCCCAGGCTGGGCACAGCACAGGGGTGGGTAGCAAGCTTGTCTGGCATGACCAAGGTCCTGGTTTCACCAAAGAAATGAATGAATTGCATCCTCACACACAGAGGACGCTCCCCCGCAGCCCCGCCCAGCCCCAGATTCCTCTCATGTCTGTCACTTTGCGGTTCTTGTGGGTGAATGAATGTTCTCTTTGAAAGTAGGCAATGCTACTTTTCATGTCAGAATTGAATTTTTCCTCAATCTTGTCAATAGAATTGTTATAAAAATATTCTTTTTTTAAACATAGGGTCTCATGTACCCCACACTGGCCTTTGTAGCTAAGGATGACCTTGAATTTCTGATCCTCTTGTCTCCCCACCTGTGTGTGCCACCATACCTGGTTTAGAAGATTCTGGGGCTCATAACTAGATGTAGTGGTTTGAATAAAAATGGCCCCCACTGGCTCATAAGGAGTGGTACTAAAAAGGAGGCGTGGCTTTGCTGGTGTAGGTGTGACTTTGTTGGAAGAAGCATATCACTAGTGGGCAGACTTTGAGGTTTCAAATGCTGGAGCCCAAACCAGGTCTAGTGTGACATTCACTTCCTGCTGCTTACGGAATAAAGCTACCTCACCAGTGCCATGTCTGCCTGCATGCTGCCGTGTACCATCATGATGATAGTGACTAAACCTCCAAACTGTAAGCCAACCCCAGTGAAATGTTTTGCTTTATAAGAGTTGCCGTGATAAAGGTGTCTCTCACAGCAATAGAAACCTAACTAATACACCAGGTAAGCACTCTTTCAGCTGAGCTACATCCAAGCCTCTATTCTATTCCTCAAGAAAAACAGTAAGTTCAGGTGTAGATTGCTGTCTACCTGTCAATGGCCAACTTCTGTGTTTCCCTGCTAAACTGACTGTCCTTTCCCATGGAACAAAGTCCTCTTGACCTTAATTATTTGTCTGAATATCAGGATTGTTTTATCTTCTTTGCTGTAGTGGGGGTGTTGGTGTTTAGAGGAAGCAGAGTGCTACAAATGAGCATTGCTTAGTTTTTCTCTACAATATGAGTTTTAGATTCAGCAATTTTTAATTTAACTTTTACTGTTTTGCCTGAACATGTCTGAGTACCACATGAGTGTAGTGCCCGTGAGGGCATCAGATCCCCTGTAAATGGAGTCGGATGGTTGTGAGCTGCCATGTGGGTGCTGGGAACTAAACTCACATCCTCTGCAAGAATAGTGTGTACTCTCAACCCCTGCGCCATCTCTTCAGCCCCTACTCTAATAATTCTTCTCCTTCTCCTTCTCCTTCTCCTTCTCCTCCTCCTCCTCCTCCTCCTCCTCCTCCTCCTCCTCCTCCTCCTCCTCCTCCTCCTTCTTCTTCTTCTTTCTTTTTGAGACGGGGTCTCAGGTAGGCCAGGCTAACCCTGAATTTAGTACGTAGCCAGGGCCTTGATCTAGAGTTAGGCTAGTTTTGAGATGGAATTATTAAACATATTTGTGTGGCAGTGGCTATTTGTGTCTTGGATTAATTTTTTGTGTGTGTCCATGTCATTCTATTATTTCATTCTGCCACACCTACTCCAACCCATTACTCAATCCTATCCAGCATCTCTGGGGATTATTCTGTAATTCTTATTACACTGTGCTGAGCTGGTTAAGTTGTTTCACGGGAAGACACTGGTAAGGTCATAACGTGTTCCTGGAAAATAGAAGTATTGAGTCAGTTCTCAATGGTTCTGTCTGCCCAGTCTTCCTACTTCTGAATTACACATCACTCCTAGGAAGTCCCAGAACAAATTTATCCCAAATGACGTATCGATAATAAATCTGGAGAACATTTCAAAAGTCCCTGAGAGCCAGTGGAAACTTGCTTTATACATTAATGCAAATGTATAATATTTTTTTCCTATATTTGTGTTGTACGATCCTCCTAGGAAAAGTGGGAGGGGATTTGAAACGGGGTTAGAAAAGTTTGGCAATGTTTGGTTTCATGTAAGTATTAACTCAATTCCTCATTAGTAACAATAAATGATGAAATCAGCAGCAACAGCATAGGTGCATTGGTGTTTAAAAGGTCTCAAGCTGTATTGTAAATGTCGAAATTTTTAATACATTTAGTTCCTATGACTTTCTCCATTCCAGGGAGACCAAGGCTTATATGGCAATACAAGGGTCTGTTGTCTGATCTTCAGGTGTAAATGGCCTCTGGGTGCTACCAGCAAGAGAGCTAATATCCTGCCTGGCTGAGACAATGGTTGGTTACCTCTCCCACAGTGTGGAGTCTGCTGCTGTGAGTTTGCTTCCAGTTCCCCTCTGGGTGCCCATAGCCCAGAAGAAGGCAGGTGGTTTTAGGGTTCTGTCTCTTTGTGGACCTGCCCACATCACCCTGTTGGAGTGCTTTGTCCCTCTCTAGCAGTGTTTTGGCTGAAGTACTTATTAGTTTGGGTGAAGACAGAACCCTCAATTTAGAAATAGTCTTACTCAGAGTTAAATTGGGTGGTGGTGGCGCACGCCTTTAATCCCAGCACTCGGGAGGCAGAGGCAGGTGGATCTTTGTGAGTTTGAGGCCAGCCTGGTCTACAAGAGCTAGTTCCAGGACAGGTTCCAAAAGCCACAGAGAAACCCTGTCTCAAAAAACCAAAACAACAACAACAACAGCAACAACCCCCCAAAAACCTGTCTTGAAAAACCAAAAAATAAAAAAGAAAATATAAGTATTCCTCAGAGTTTTAATGGCACTGCCTCATTGTCCGTCTCAATGTGATAATTCCTTTCATGGGTCTCTGCCCTGTCAACACTGTCTGTCTCAACGTCAGATAATTCCGTTCATGAGTTTCTGCCCTGTCAACATTAGAATCTTCTAAAATATTCTCTTTGTTGATAGAGTCTGAAATTTCTCAAAGTTGTGTCAGGGTCTCATGTACTCTTAGGTTGGCTTTGAATTTTCTAGGTAGTCAAGGAAGAACTTGGCTGAGTGATCAGATTCTAAATATACCACCATTCCTGGCTCTGCCTTGACTTGACCAAATATGAGGGAAGCTTGTAATTCTGTGAACTCATCGTGGTTTGGTCTTCTGCTTTGTTTCATTGATCCCACAGGTCAGTACCATGCTGTTATATTTCTATACCTCTGTAATAGAGCTTGAAATCTGGAATGACAATCTCTCTAGCATTGTTCTTTTTGCTCAGAATTGCTTTAGCTATCTGAGGTATTTTGTAATTCCATATGACTTATAAATTTTATTTTATTTCTATGAATAATGTCATGGGGATTCTGTTCAGGATTACATTGAAACTATAAATTGCTATTAGCAGGATAGTTATTTTCACAATGTAAATTTACCAATCTAGGAGCATGGGAGATCTTCCCGTTTTCTGGTGTTTCTCTCAACTTCTGTCTTCAGAGATTAAAAGTTTTCATTGTTGATGTCTTCCATCTCCTTGGTTAGATTTATTCCTAGATTTTTATTTTGAGGCTCTTGTGAATGGGAGTGTTTCTATGACTTCTTTCTTAACTTGCTTATTATTGTTATATAGAAAGACTACATTATTTTTTTCTTCTGATTCTGTATCTTGCCATTTTACTGAAAAGTGTCGATCATTTCTAGACGTTTTCTGGTGGAGTGTTTAGGAACTCTTACGTATTATCTGCAACTAGTGATTGTTCAATTTCTTCATTTCTTAATCATATTCCTCAAATGTCCTCTTTTGCCCAAATGCTCTAGCTAGTGCTCCGAG
The DNA here is from genome assembly GCF_950005125.1 of Chionomys nivalis. Classification (NCBI taxonomy): domain Eukaryota; kingdom Metazoa; phylum Chordata; class Mammalia; order Rodentia; family Cricetidae; genus Chionomys; species Chionomys nivalis. Next base: position 27,219,098 of record NC_080107.1, read on the forward strand.
CACTATATTAAGATGAAATGGTTTGGTGGACAAACCTGTCTCATTCTTGATTTTAGTGAGATTATTTCAAAGTTTTTCGATTTAGGTGATGTTGGGTTTGTCATACAAAGCCTGTATTCTGCTGAAATATGTTTCCTCCAATCCTCTCTCTAGGACTTTTATCAGGAAGGTATATTGAACTTTCTCAAAGGCCTTTCTACATCTATTGAGATGTTAATGTGATTTTTATCTTTAAGTTTATCTATATGACTCATTATCTTTATTGATGTGTATCTATTGAACCATCTCTGGGGTAAAGCCAACTTGACCATGATGGATGATACTTTTGATATTTGTCTGCATTCAGCTTGCAAGTATTTGAGAATATTTGCATCTGCATTCAGTCAGGATATTGGCCTGTTACTTTCTTTTTTGATGTCCTTTTACTTGGTTTTAGCATTAGAATGGCACTGGCTCCAAAGCAGGAGTTTGGGAGTGCTCCTTCCCTTCCTTTTTTTTTTTTTTTTTTTTTTCGAGACAGGGTTTCTCTGTAGCTTTGGTGCCTGTCCTGGAACTAGCTCTTGTAGACCAGGCTGGCTTCGAACTCACAGAGATCCGCCTGCCTCTGCCTCCCGAGTGCTGGGATTAAAGACGTGCGCCACCACCGCCCGGCCCTTCCTATGTTTTTAAAATAAGTTAAGAAGTGATGGCTGTGGTTCTCTGAGAGTGGAATTATGCTCACTCACATTTGAGTCTTCCGGCAGAGTTCTGCTGTGCATCCATCTGGGCCCCGGCTTTTCCTAGTCAGGTTTTTATTACAGTTTCCATCTCCTGATTTATTATGGGTCAGTTTAGGTGGCTGACCTCTTCTTTGTTCATATTTGCCCCTGCCCCATTTCCAACCAGATCCACGACTTTTCCTGCCTACCCAAGTTTGTGCTCCCTGCCTTTAAACCCATCAAGCCCAGTTTGTGCAGCCCACATGCTCTTGGTCACATCCTCTTATGATGCACATGTTGGCATAGCCGAACGTGGAAAGGCACGTGAACTGGCAACAGGTGATGATGTAACTGCTTTGGAGACAGAGGCAGGCTGCTGCCTGGGAACACACACACACACACACACACACACACACACACACACACGACTAACCGCCCCCCCCCCCCCACATTGCATTTAGGAAATAGTTTCAGAACCTTTTTTGTGGCGATTCTCCCTTCTATTTAGAAAAGGATCAGAGACAAGCTGACCAGAGGGGTCACAAGGGACGTTTGCGGTCACATGGGACTTTGAGCCATTGTTGGTTCTTCAGTGTCAGCTCCTGAGCCTCTTCATTTTCCAGGAAGAGGCTACACACTTCTCTCAGACTCACTATAGAGATAGGTGGTTGCCATTCATGTCTACTTTTGAGCTTCCAAAAATTTCCTGTTTGATCTGTAAAAATGCAAGCAGCCTGTGTCATGTTAGTGGGTTCGGGGAGAGGATGTCAACGTGTTTGTAAACCCAGAGCCTTCCCCGGTTTACAGCTGCCATTAGCTTCTCAGGATTGAAGGGAGCCTCGTGCATCGGCCCTGCTGCCTCCTGTGTACGTTTAAGCTTCCTCGTCTCCAGTGTTTGTTTGTTGGTTGCTAACAAAACAAGACTATTTGATAACTTGTTGAGATGTGAAAGACACAGGATTCTTACAAAGAAATGAGTAATCTTATGATTAAGGGTGACTTAAGAATAGTGCCGAGGGCTCCCAGAGCCCCACCAAGAAGTCAATATCAATACCATATCCCGGGGGCTGGAGAGATGGCTCAGTGGTTAAGAGCACTGTCTTCTCTTCCAGAGGTCCTGAGTTCAATTCCCAGCCACCACATGGTGGCTCCAAACCATCTGTAATGAGATCTGGCGCCCTCCTCTGGCGTGTGGGTATACATGGAGGCAGAAAGTTGTATACATAATAAATAAATAAATCTTTAAAAAAAAATACCATATCCCCATTAGGGCAGTGGCTTTGCCCTGGGCCACCGCTACCTCACAGACCAGCTTTTTGTTTCTCCCCTCTCATCCTGTTGAAGAATCTCTAAAATATGGTCTCTTAACATCTCAGATTCATCGTGCAGACGGCCTCGGAGCATCCGTTTATTGGACTCTTTCTTCCGCACTTTGTTCTGTAAAGAGACAAAAGGAGAAAACATGGAGGTTGGTTTATCAGAGTCAGAATCCCTGTTGCCTTGGTGAACCACCATGTCTGGCCAGCTCTTCCCCAAATTTCCCATTCTTAAGCCTGTCCATCTGGTTTCATTGATTCAGTCAGCTCTAATGACCCAATAACTTGTCCTTGGGTCAGCCAGGTGGCTTAGTGGGCAAAGGTATCTGCTACTCCGCCTGGCAACCTGGATCCCACGCGGTGGAAGGAGAGAAATGACCCCCAGCCCCACACACTAAATAAATGCAACAGAAAAATATTTTTTTTCGCTCATGCTGTGGATAGCTCTGCTTTTGCTTCCAGCCAAAGGCCCAGACAGATCGCCCTGGCAGCCTAGGAAGGGAGTTTGCAAGCGATCTAGGGGGCTAGAGCCTGGGGTCAGGAGAAAGAGATCCAACATGTCTTTAAAAAGTAAACCTAAAACACATGCCCCATTTTGAGCAGATTAGCACCAGCCTTCTCTGCTTAGGAAAATAGCAGTCGCTCCTGCTCACTAACTAAGAGCAGGGCAAAGGCCCGCTGCTCTGCCTCTGAAGCGCGTGTTTGTATTACCAGAGCCAAAGGGAATGACTCACTAATGAGGCCCAGATTTCCCTTCGTCTAACCCGCCAAGGCCGTTGTTTAGTAATACTTGAGAGTAATCCCCTAGAAAACAGCACAAATCCAAAGTGTCCAATAAAGTAGCCAAGAAATGCAAATTTCAGACTAACAATAGTATACCATTCCTATACAGTCCCTTAAACAGAACATCTCAGTTAGGTTTACAGTCTAACAGTGTGACTTGACGTTCTTATATTAAAAAAAAAAAAAAAAAAAGCCACAGCTTTGTTAAAGGTCCTATAGGGCCCACGAGTGCCTAGACCTCTGTGATGGTAGAGTGTTGGAATGTTGCAGATCTAGAGCTAAGATTCGCTTGGGCTACGTTTAGTCTCCTTAATAGCCATTCATTGCTCACCTTGTGACTATCAGGTGAACCCTTTGGAATGTTTTAAGCACTGACTTCCGTGAACCCATAAGCTAAGACCGCCATCAGATAGCGTCTGGAACCTGTGGTAGAAGAAGCTTCTTCATTTTACCGTAGGCTGCCTACCTGCCACACCCGGCAATGCATCTAGAAAATGTGTTGCTTTGTGACTCTCTTTTTTTTTTTTTTTTTTTTTTGAGACAGGGTTTCTCTGTAGCTTTTGGAGCCTGTCCTGGAACTAGCTCTTATAGACCAAGCTGGCCTTGAACTCAAAGAGATCTGCCTCCCTCTACTTTTTGAGTGCTGGGATTAAAGGTGTGCGCCACCACCACCAGGCTCTTGTTCCCTTTGAAGAAAGAACTGGGTTTTATATGGACAACATTAAGGGTTATTGCACGTTGGCAGCCTTTTAATATAAGGCACAAAGATACCCACCATGTACAAGAGTATGTGTAGGTGCAGGATCTTTAAATATAAACACTTGGACTTGGGGATGGCTCAGTGGATGGAGTTCTTCTTTTCCTGCAGAGTGCTTGTCTAACTGAGATGAGCCCTGGCTTCACTACTCAGCATCGGAATAAGAATTTATCCAACACTATAGGCATCCATGAGGTGAAAGCTGTAAGGGCTCTTGCCTAATCTCCCTCTCTTACATGCCATTTCTTCTCCACCGTTAGCCTCGCCTGTGGTTACATGTGTGTCCTTTCACGTCTGGTGGTGACTTTGTATCCCCGTGTAGCTAGCTAGTCACACATTCCTTCACGTGCATTTTTACATACCTGTCTTATTGAGGACACTCCGTGACATGCTCTTTTCACTTATCTACCGTAGCTTGGGGAACTTCTTCTATCAATACACAGCAATACTTCCTTCAGTTTTGAAGAGTGAATGCAGAGTTTGCTTCTGAACTCAGGTTGTTGGCATTTTTTTCTCTAGCAGTTGGGCTGTGGTGGCACATGTCTTTGATCCTAGCACTCCAGAGGCAGAGGCAGAGGCAGGAGAATCTCTGAGTTTGAGGCCAGCATGGTTTTTAGGACAGTCGGTGTAGGCAGTTTTTCATCAGGACCGCCGATCAGTTCTGGCCTGCCAGCCCACTCCCAAATAACCACACAGAGACTTATTATTAATTATAAATTCTTGGTTGATAGCTTATGCTTGTTACTAATTTTCTCTTGCAACTTCAATTAACTGATATTTCTTATCTATTATCTGCCACGAGACGGTACCTTCTCTCAGTATGGCATGATCATCTCTTGATTCTCCTGTGTCTCCTTGGCCACTCCCCAGACTCCTGACTCCATCCTTCTTCCCTCTCAGTGTTCTCTCTGCCCTTAAAATCTTGCCTAGTTATTGGCCAGTCAGTTCTTTATTAGCCAATGAGAATAATACATATTTACAGTGTATAAAAAGATTGTTCCACAGCAAGCCAGGGTTACACAGAGAAATCCTGTCTTGAAACAGACAGACAGACAAACCTCCTACCTATGCAAACATGTCTATGCTGTGTTGTTTATTATCAAGTGCACTTATATAAATGGAAAATTGTTCTCAGAAGTTGAGTTGTTGGCTAATATTTGTGAATGTTTAACATGTTGAAGATCCTGTCTTCCTGGCCTCCCTGTGGTCCTTTATAGCTTACTAGAGAGGCTGAGTGTCTTTGTTCTGATCATGCATCTGTCCTGTAGATTGGGCAGGACACATCTTATTGCTTCAGTAATGTGTTCAAGGAAGCATTTTCATGATATGCAGTAGAAGTCTATGAACAAACAGCATTTTCGCCTCCTGACCCCCATTCATTTGAAGAATGAATATGGAGAGAATGACCAGGTTGGACGTGAACTATCACATACAAGCATATACCTGTATGCTTATAATCCCAATACTCAGGAGGCTGAGGCAGAAGGATCATAGATCTGAGGCCAGGCTAGGTTATAAAGTGAGATCCTTTCTAAAAACAACCAACCAACCAACCAACCATTCAAAACCAAAACCACCAACACCCCCACAATAACAAAAAGGCAGTGTTTATTTGACTCTTACATTGCCTGCCAAGGAATCTATTAGTGTCAGCTCACATTAATTTGAGAACAAACTTGTGTAGGTCTCTAATACCGGAACTCTTAATTAAGCACACACAATCTACGTCTACAATATTATGTACTTATCTTTTGAAAGCATCCCAAGACACACAGAACAAGCAAGGCTCATGCACACGGTGACACTGATGGGCAGTGCTGTACCACCCGCTGCACTGAACTGGTTTGTGTGAGTGGCTCCCAGAAGACAGGGAAATCAGGGTGATTTCTGTTGGTAAGGAGACATCAGAGGGCTCTGATGGAGAGATGCAGAGGTGGACTATGGGAAAGGAGCTCAGAACGTCTATGTCTTCCAATCCCTAAGAACTTCTGTGAGTTTGGCTGCCTGACAGCTCTCTGGACCCTGATCTCTGGAGTTTTTATGAGGACTTTATTACAAAGGCTTGGTTGCTGGAAGGCTGGGCAGAGAGACACAACAAGGCCTGTGTGTGGAGAGTCTTCCTTTCCTCCCTATGGCGTTCCTCCTCATGAGGAATGAGGAGGGTCACGTGGCCTCCTGAGAGGCAGGTTGGTCAGAGTCACAATCCAGGAACCAGCAGCAAAAATCAAAATATGAATCATCATACCCCAGACTACTTTTGGGTCAAGCCATCAGCCTGTTATGTTGTGACCGTCATCTGCCTCTCTGTTCAGAGAAGATTTGTGTCTCTAATTTCCGAGGGTTTGAAGGGTTGGCAACCATTCCCTCCTGCTTCTTGGCATCTTGACTCTCAGCTCTATGCCAGCATTTAGTTTCTGCTTCCTCTCTCATGGGGAGTCTGTTCTCACAATCTGTTTGTGTCATATCTTGCCTGTGATGCATGACTCTTATTCCTTGCTGTGGGCGCGTGGGCAGTTTCGAAAACTTCCTTTCCTTTCCTTTCCTTTCCTTTCCTTTCCTTTCCTTTCCTTTCCTTTCCTTTCCTTTCCTTTCCTTTCCTTTCCTTTCCTTTCCTTTCCTTTCCTTTCCTTTCCTTTCCTTTCCTTTCCTTTCCTTTCCTTTCCTTAACCCTGTTCACTGCTTTTTGCGGTCTGTTCTCCCATCCTTGTTAGTAATGGAATTCTCAAGGGGGTCTTCAGCTGCCAGTTAAGGTGGATCCCGTAGGCAGGGCTTAGGTAGATTTCATGAGTCCATGCCCGCAGTTAAAGCACAATAGAACATAAGACAGCGATGAAAGCCAACCTTGCAGTCGAGACTGTAGCCAAGGGCGACTTAGATGAAGATGGCAGAGCAGCCGTGATGGAACTATTCTACCCAGCAGCCAACCCCAGGGAGCAGCACGACCCGAAATCTGGAGTCGTCACCTCCCGATGCCTGGAATGTTACTGAGGAAAGAAATTAACTTCACATTTTATCTTGAGCAAAACTCTAATTGTTCTATATAGATTTTTCATAGTGATGTGCTTATACTTAGATGTTCAACAGAGAAGGCCTTGTTTCACCCACAATAAACTACCGTTTTGAATATGAACAATAACATTTTGTAGCGGGGAAGTTGAGAATCAGGACAAAGAGGAAGGAAAAAGAAAACGGTTAAGATTTTTATTTCTGGAAGTGATGTTAGACTTCAGTGAAATGAAGACAACATTCCTTCAAGATGTATGGACCTCCTTTCTGCGTGTGTGGGCTCTGTGCCCATGTGATGTCTATTTATAACAGCGAGAAGGTGGAGGAAAATAACGTTTTATTCTACTTGGGAGTTGGCTGGTGCCGTTTATTATTTGTGAAAAAAAAATCTGTCTCCTTTTTCCCACTCCTATATTTTAGCCAGACATGATGTCATAGGAAATCTGCTATATTTTCTTCTGAGGTAAAAATTATTATTAGGTTTCTCATACTTTTATTAATCCTGTCTTCCAGTTCCTTCCCAGAGATCTAGCCAAACACCCTATGAGTAACACTGATCGCCAACTACGTAATGAGGTGTTCCCACGCTGTGTCAGCACAGGAAGAGCCCCATAAGGAGCCCCTCAAACCACAGCTTTAATAGCTTGTCTCTGTGATTCAGCCTCCTTCTCGCTTATTCCCCTCCATGTCTAGCCTCCTGTATAGGGAGGAGGTGATGGGAGGACCCATATGTCTAACTTTTTTGACATTGACTGAAAACAATTCAGTGTTGAAAGTCCAACTTCCATTTTTAAGAAATCCAATCAGCTTGCTCTGTATAGACTTCTTTTTATTATCATTTCATATATATATAATGAATATATGTATATACATTTATTTACTTTGCTTTTGTTGTGGGAACTGCGGGCTGTGTTCCTGCCACCCAGCTCCCGGCCACCTGCCTAGATTATGCCCCAAAATAACAACACACAAACTGTATTCTTTTAAACACTGCTTGGCCCATTAGCTCTAGCCCTTACTGGCTAATTCTCATATCCTGATCAACCCATCTCTAATAATCTGTGTAGCACCAGTCTTACCAGGAAAGAGTCAGTATGTCTGACTTGTCAGCTTGCTTCGTTGTGTCTGCCCTGGGGAGCAGCTGCATGGCGTCTCGCTCTGAGAGGAGCTGCCCTGCATCTGAGCTCACTTCCTCTTCCTCCCAGCATTCTGTTCTGTTTACTCCGCCCACCTATGTTCTAACCTATGAGGGCCAAGCAGTTTCTTTATTAATTAAACAATGACCTTCCTCCATCATGCTTTTTTATTTTTATTTTTATTTTTTTTGAGAAAGGGTTTCTCTGTGTAATAGCCTTGACTGTCCTGAATCTCGTACTGCAGACCAGGCTGGCCTCAAACAGATATCTGCCTGCCTCTGCCTCTTCAATGCTGGAGAAAAAGGCAGGGTTTTATATACAGACATTGCATGTTCAACTTAATGAGTTAAACTATTCTTCTCTTTGCATTTATTTACTTATATTGTGTGTGTGCCACGGTGCATGGAGAGGTCAGAGCACTATATTTGCAGGCAAAACATCCTTTAAGAAAGTTAGGTGAGCCAGGCAGTGGTGGCACATGCCTTTAATCCCAGCACTTGGGAGACAGAGGCAGGCGGATCTCTGTGAGTTAGGTGATTGTTTTGTTCTGAGACAGGGTCTCACTCTGCAACGCACACTGGCAGCAGTCCTGTGACTCGGTCTTGCACAGGCACAAGCCACCATCTCCTGCTTAAAATCTGTTTCTTGTAAATAACACCTAGTTGGGTCTTCCCTCCCCAGTGAGCTCCACAGTCTGTTTTGTCTGTCAATCACCTGTTCAGTCCACTCCTGTCAAGTGTCATTTCTGATATGTAAGTTTTAATCACCACTGTCATTATTTGTTTTCCATTTGTTCCTTGTCTCTGTTTCTGTTTTCTTGCCTTCTCTTGGGCGATCTCAAATAACTTAAAATGTTTCATTCTGATGCCAGGTGGTGGCATGCACCTTTGATCCCAGCACTCTGGAGACAAAGGTAACTGTGAGTTCCAGGACAGGCAAGGCTACACAGAAATCTTGACTTGAAACACAAAAGCAAAACAAAAGAGTTTCATTTCTTTTTAATATATGGACATGATTTTTAACCTATCCCTTTTTAGTGCTAATTTTTAGTGTTGCTGAGACTATAAGAGCCATCTCTAATTTGCCACTGACTACAAATATTGTTTTGCTTTCCCTCCCTCCCCCCTCTCCTCCCCTTCCTCCCCCCCTTTCTTTCTTTTGAGACAGGGTTTCTCTGTGTAGTTCTGAAAGTCCTGGAACTCGCTTTGTAGATCAGGCTGGCTTCGAACTCACAGAGAACCATCTGCCTCTGCCTTCTGAGTGCTGGGATTAAAGGTGTGCACCACCACCCAGTGCCTGTTTTGCTCTTTAAAACAATATTATAATCTTATAACTGAGCAGCAGCTCTGTTACTACTTGGTTTCTGGTGCTCTGGTAGACATGTGTGCTACTTCTACAACACATTTCTAATGTATTGTTTGCTATTATTTATTGTAGCTAAATAAAAATAATAATGCATTGTGAGGTGCATATGAATTTATAACAAATATAAAAGTAGTGCATGTAATTTAGAATACCAATTTACATTTTATTTGCCCAATTATCTTCAGTTTAAGCTCCTACATTTTATCTTGGAAAATTCAGAGTTTCATGTTGTAGTGTTTTCCTTAGCTTTTTTATTTTGTTTTGTTTTGTTTTGTTTGTTTTCCCAGACAGGGTTTTTCCGTGTAGCCCTGACTGTCCTGAAATTCACTCTGTAGACCAGGCTGTCCTCAAACTGACAGAGATCTGCCTGCCTGTGCCTCCCAAGTGCTGGGATTAAAGGCGTGCGCCACCACTGCCTGGTTCAAGGTGTGTTTTTAATTTCCCATTACTGAAAGTTTCTCTTCCCCCTGTATTAAGCAATCTATTATTATTTTTTTAAAGATTTATTTATTTATTGTGTGTACAGCATTCTCCCTACATGCATGCAGGCCAGAAGAGGGCACCAGATCTCGTTACAGATGGTTGTAATCCACCATGTGGTTGCTGGGAATTGAACTCAGGACCTTTAGATGAGCAGGCGGTGCTCTTAACCACTGAGCCATCTCTCCAGCCCGCAATCTATTATTTTTTATCAGTTTCATACATTACATATTTTGGATCTCTTCACCCCTCCCCCATGACTCTCTCTTATCCCCTCCCATTCCCACTGACTCCTTCTCGAGCTTAGCAAGGCTCCTACTATTTGAACTAGGTTTGCTTGTATGAGCATGGGTAGGGAATTAGTTCCTGGAACATGGACAAAATAACAGTGGCTATACTACCGAAGAAAGTACAGCCAATATCCCCTGCACTTTAAAGATTTTACTTCTGTATTGGTTGATCTTGGGTGTCAACTTGACACAAGTTAGAGTCATCAGAAGAAGGAGCCACAGCTGAGGAAATGCCTCCTTGAGATTGAGCCATGGAATTTTTTCATTTAGTGATCAATGGGGAGGGCTCAGCCCATGGTGGGTGATGACATCCCTGGGCTGCTGGTCCTGGGTGTTGTAATTTATTTAAAAACACAGCAAAGAGAAGTCACCCCATACAACAGAGCTCACATTGGGAGGTTTAATGGAAGAGGAGAGAGAAGGGCAGAGACTTGTCCCTGGGGACAAGAGTAGTGGAAAAGAAAAAGAGAGAGAAAGAGAGACGGAGAGAGGCAGAAGAGGGAGAGAGAGAGAGAGAGAGACCTGGGGACAAGAGTGGTGGAAAAGAAAGGGGGGGAGGGAGAGAAAGACACGGGAGGTGGGCAAGGCTTACTTTTTAAAAGGGCACGTGGGGTGCTCTTAGTGGCTGAGGCTGAGGACCCTGTCAGGACCCCAAGGGCAGGCCAGTACAGATGCCTGAATACTATCACTGGGTTCTATAAGAAGGCAGGTTGAGCAAGCCAAGGGTAGAAGCCAATAAGCAGCTCCTCTTCATGGCCTCTACATCAGCACCTGCCTCTGGGTTCCTGCCTTGTCTGAGTTCCTCTCCTGACTTCTTTAAGTGATGAACAGTGATAGGGATGTATAAATCAAATAAACCTTTTCCTCCCAAACTTACCTTTTGGTCATGATGTTTCGTGGTAGCAATAGAATAAAATCATTAGCTTTTAGCCTTTAGTATTAGTATTATTTGGATTTAAAAAAATCGGTTGTAATTCAAATTTTTGTTTTTCTCTTTATATTGTTTTTTAGTTTGCTTTAAGATGTTGTTTCAGTAGCTGGCCTACACTACTCTCAGGAACTTGTGTTTGTTTGTTTGCTTTGAGACAGAGTCTGTGTGCACCTGGGAGCAGAACTGGATGTGTAGACCAGGCAGGCTTGGATTTAGGATAATCCTGCCTCTGTCTCCTGAGGGCTGGGATCGAAGGTGTGCATCACTACTGCCCAGTGTGAACCCTTGTTTTTGATCCCTAGACTCCTGTTAAGGCTTCTGAGTGAAATGTCCCCCAGGCTCATGGTCAGCTTTGCTCTCCAGCAGGTGGGGCTATTCCTGGAGGACGCAGAATCTTTAGGGGGTGTGGGCTAGCTGCAAGAAGTGTCTGGCATGAGGGCTGGTCCTTGGGAGCATTTTATCTCTGACCCTCCTATCTCTGCTTCCCACCTGCCCTGAGGTGAAGCCAGCTTCACTGTTGGGATGCATGGGGTGGAGCAGCCATAGGCCAAACCTTCTGAACCTGGCGCCAAAAGGAACCCTTTCTCCTTTCAGTTGTTTGTGTTGGTTGTTTTATGCCAGCAATCCTATAACTCACAAAGTTCTCTAGTAGGAAAACCAAACCAGAACAAAACAAACAAAGCAATCCAAAACAAGGCAGCAAATAGCAAAGACCAAATCTGTGCCTGTAAGAGCCCTTGGCAAGACCCTTGAAAACGTTAATGAGGTGCCTGGTAGGTGCACAGCCTGGGAGACAAAATGGTTTCCAAGGCACTTGTGCGTGTTAAGCCTTGTACTGCAGCCTCACACCAGATGTGGACAAACATCATCTTCCCGCCTGCCTCTCGTGATGAGCAGGGCTTTCCCGTCAGCGTGGTGGCACAGGTAGTGGACAGTGGGACATGGCTGAGTGCTAGCTCATGGGTCACCCTCCGCTCTTTTTTTTTTTTTTTTTTTTTTTTTTGGTTTTTCGAGACAGGGTTTCTCTGTGGTTTTGGAGCCTGTCCTGGAACTAGCTCTTGTAGACCAGGCTGGTCTCGAACTCACAGAGATCCGCCTGCCTCTGCCTCCCAAGTGCTGGGATTAAAGGCGTGCGCCACCACCGCCCGGCTCCTACCCTCTGCTCTTTCTACAGGACCCAGGCGAACAATTTTTGCAATGAGAAGTAACTCCCCCCCCCTTTTTTTTGAATCACACATGACACCTTATATACATTGTAAATGTTCAGATGGATCTTGGAAATTTAGGCCTGTAAAATTTTTGTACATTTTATGGATAACGGATTTCCATCAGTTATTTATCATGATCTTAAAGTCATTCTCTGAAACACGGTAGGCTTTCAGCACCGCACACTTATTATTTTGTATAGTCTTCAAGGCCAGTAACAGAAGAGTGGTACGGATGGGTGGTTCTGGCTCACAATCTCTGATGACATCATAGGTTGAGGCTGGAGTCATCTCAGAGCAGAAGTTGGCCCGGACAGCCCACTTCCAATCTTACGCACACACGCACACAGTGAATGACTAGCATGGATTCCTCATAGGCCATAGCTTAGGAGACTCTGTTCTTTGCCAGTGGGGTTTTCCCTTGGATGCTTGAGTATCCTCCCAAGACAACTGACTTCCCTAGAGGAGAGAGAGAGAGGGAGGGAGAGAGAGAGAGAGAAGAAGAGAGGAGAGGAGAGGAGAGGAGAGGAGAGGAGAGGAGAGGAGAGGAGAGGAGAGGAGAGGAGAGGAGAGGGAGACCAGAGAGGAGAGAAACACACACACACACATACACACAGACACACACACACACATGACAGAGGAGAGAGAGAAGAGACAGAGAGGAGAGAGAGAAACACAGATAAACACACACACACACACACAGGAGCAAGAGAGTGAGGTCAGTCTTTTATGATGTAATCTGAGAAGTGCCATCTGCTTATTTCTGCTCTGTGCTGCTGATCTCACAGACCAAACCTGCTCTTATGTGGGAGTACCCAGAGGAGGGTATCATTGTGTGACTGAATTTTTTGTTTGTTTTAGTAATAATTCATCTATCTTTGTTTATTTAAAACTTAAATACATTTATTGTGCTGGTCAGTTGTGTTGGTACATACCTTTAATCCCAGCATTTGGGAAGCAGAGTGGGTGGATCTATGTGAGCTGAGGTCAGCCTGAGGTACATAGCTAGTTCTAGGCCAACCAAGTGTTGGGAGCAGTGAACCCCTAGAACCTGAATTTCTTGTAAACAACTTGTTTTCCCCTGATCTGACTGCCCACAGCTGCTCTGAGCACGAGACCCTCAGGAGTTCCTGATGGCAGGGGAATGGTTTCTGGTGCGTTTGGCTGGGGCATGGCTATCCCTCTATAAGCTGCCCCTGGGCACAATAAAGGGGGCATTCTTGGGGCATTCTGGCTTCAAGGATGACCTGTGTCTCTGCCTGTGTGTCTTTGTGTGTCTCAATCTCCAGCCCCTTGCCCGGTTCACGACTGTGTGGTAGCGCAGAGAGTGCAGACGGGCGAGGTGCACTACAACCAAGGTCATATAGTGAGACCCTGTCTTTAAAAACAAACTCCAACAAAACAAAAAAGTGTGTGTGTGACTTGTGAAAGTCAGTCCTCTCTTTCCCTGGGATTAAGACGTGAGCCACCATTGCCCGGCCACAACTGGTCTTAAATACATCTTTCTATATGGATGCGCAGTCAAGTTTGCTTGCAGCCCTGGCCTTGTTGAGAGCTCTTAGCTCTCATGCATTGCTCCCTACCTGTGCTGGACAGGGAGGGGATTTGAAGACTCCTATTTGATTTCAACTTTTTAATTTGTCTTTGATTTATAGCATGTGTGTGTGCACATGTGCTTTTCAGGTACTTCTCCTCTTCTTGGGGCTAATTAATCTTTCATCTTTGCTCCAGGGTGGTCCCATCATCCTTGACTACCTTGTCTCCTTCACAAATGCATCTAAGCATGCTTCATCTTTGCCCAACTCTATGAAGCTTTCCCTTGCTTAATTCTGTTTAGCTGTTGTCTAGTTCCTCACTGCAGAACGATAGCCAAGCATCTTCCTTCTGTGACTGTCACAGCATCTGTCACAGGAATCTGGAGTCTGCTGACCACTTTTTGTATTTTAGCTTTACTTCAATGAATCACAATATCCTATATTCTTCCTCCTTAAAACTGTGTCTCTCCTTGCTCTGATAAAAATACCGAAAGTTAGATTGATTCCTTGTTTTTCATTAATATTTTATTCATCTTCTAACAGGAAAATGTGCTAATTACCCAGGGGTGAAAATGCTTACTACTATTTTTTTCTCCAGGTTTCTCATCTCCAGAGTGTTCAGAGATGCTGTGAAATATTCCTTTAGATTGTGTGAAGGTATATCACTGCGATTGGTTTAATAAAGAGCTGAATGTCCAATAGCTAGGCAGGAAGAGGTTAAGCAGGACTTCTAGGGGAAAGCAAGGACTCAGGAAAAAAGAAGGGCAGAGTCATGACCCAGACACAGAGAAAACAACTTGAGTAGTAGGAGAGATGAGGTCACGAGCCACTTGAAAAAACATAGACTAAAATAAATTGGTTAATTTAAGTGACAAGAACTAGTGGGTCAAGCCAAAGCTAGGGCCAAACTTTCATAATTAATAATAAGTCTCCCTGTCGTTATTTGGGAGCTAGCGGTGCAGAGAAAGACTCGTTATACAGAGATATCTCATCAGAATTTTTCTGTGAAAGAAGGGCAATGATTCACGATTCCCTAACAGTAAATGAAACAGTAACCGAGTAGTGACTTGTAGGGGTGGTCTGGATTCCCATCTCTGCCATTCGCTGCCTGACCCAATACCATATATCTGTCTTCTCTTAAATGAGATGAAGATAAGAAAATCTCATCTCTGTTGTGGTTTTCAGGCCAAATGCTGACCATGCCTGTCTGGCATGCAGTTATTCATGGTGAATTGTAGCTATAGTCACTGTGGCTGTTGTTGCTGCTTTATGGCTGTTGCCATGCATACTCCTTGTGTGGCCTCTGAGTTGCTCCCTGCCCATTTAAGTTTTCATAGTTTCTCTTAGGCCTTTTCTAGTCACACAACGAACTCAGGTTCTCGAATTTGTCCAGACCAGTTTTTCTTGTGCCTTTGCTCTCTGCAATCTCCTCATCCTTCTGTGGAGGTTGAGGGATGCTTGCGTACAGCTCTTTCCATCAGGTCTTGGAATCTTAGTTCTATCCTGTGAGACATAGTCACTTGTTTATCTTGCACACGCCCCACATCCATTCTTCCCAAACCTACTTCTCTTCTTGAGCCCATGTGATGGCAATAGTAGTACCAGAAACACCAGGAACTGACAATAATCTTAGATACTTCTTTTTCATTCATTTATCCATCAATTAATTATTAACTCAAGTACTTTATGATCTGACAATTTACCAGTTCTCTAGCCTCCCAAAATTGACTTCCAAGCCTACTCTAACCATCCCTCGACTCTACCCTTCCTTCTCAAATCTCTCAGCCCCTTGGTATCTTCTGACTGGCCTGCCTTCATTTCTTCCTTTCTTTATTATTTTTAAGATTATATATATATATATATATATATATATATATATATATATATATATATACATACAGTGTTCTGCCTACATGTTTGCCTGCAAGCCAGAAGAGGGCACCCGGTCTCATTACAGATTGTTATGAACCACCATGAGGTTGCTGGGAATTGAACTCAGGATCTCTGGAAGAGCAGCCAGTGCTCTTGGCTTCTAAGTCATGTCTCCAGCCCCCTCATTTCTTCCTTTCAATTTTTACTCTACAATAAGGATGCTCTTCCTGCATGTAAGTCAGAGAGTATTGCTCTTCGTTAAAATCTTTCAATAACATGAAGCTCCTCTTTCTCCTTCTCCTTCTTCTTTCTTTTGATGCAGAGTCTCTATGTGAAGCCCAGGCTGTCCTTGAACCCAGATCGTCTTGCCTCAGGTTCTCCAGCGCTAGTATTCTATGTGCCTGTGCAACTACTTTCTTCAAATCCTTCAGAATTAAGTTTCAGACTTCACGAGTTGATGTCAGCCTATATTCTCCACCTTGTCTGGGGGGGCTGCCTTCTTCTCCAAAACTTTATTCTCTTCTCACTTTTCTCAAAAACTTGGTGAGTTCATTGTCCAAAATACAGGTGAAGGCCAGGTATGGTGGCACATCCCTGAAATTCTAACAAAGAGGTGGAGGATCAGCAGTCCAGGCCAGCAATATAAATTTTGTTTCAAAACCCCAAACCCATAAAAAACAAAGCTTACAGGTGAAGTATCCCATTCCATCACTAACCTCCTTTGCACACTGTTAATATAACGCTCAGAATTTCCTCTTAGAATGTGTGTTTGTATGTGATATATATATATATATATATATAGAGAGAGAGAGAGAGAGAGACTTGATAAATATTTAGAACCATAAGCCTATTCATTTATATAAATAAACATACTTTAGACCAGAGACCTCTGTGTGTCTGGGCATGAGTCTGAGACCTCCGAGGGAGTAAGCCTGAGCCAGGACTGCTGTGGGTCCAGGCGCACGAGACTGAGACCTCTGAGGGAGTAGACAGGAGCCAGAGACCCTTGCAGGACCAAACCCAAGCAAGGGACTTCTGCAGAAACAGACCAAGATAAAGGACATTTACAGAAACAGGATTGAGCCAGTGACCTAGACCAGAGCAGACCTGAGACGGCAAATTCCACAGGCGCAGAGCAAATCCCAGGAGTGCCAAGCGACCTCCAGGAATATGGAATGACCAATGGAGTGACTGGAACTGTGTCTCTGACTGCACCACAAGGAGCTACCATCTGAGACTTAGATCCACTAGCACCTGGAAGATTGATCACCAGAGTCACAGACAGTTCCAACTACACCAATCAGAGGAAAAGATGGGTCGACAAGGTAAAAACACATGCAACACCACAAAGAGCAACATGACACCAGGAAAAACCAGTGACCCTACAACAGCAAGACTTGAACAATCAAATATAGACGAAGCAGAAGAAAATGACCTAAAAATAACTTCAGGAGAATGTTTGAGGCCCTTAAAGAGGAAATGAAAAATTTCCTCAAAGAAATGGAGGAAAAGACAAACAAGAAATTGGAAGATATCAACAAATCCCTTAAAGATAACCAAGAAAAAGTAATCAAACGTATGAAAGGAACTATTCAAGACTTGAAACCTGAAAAAGAGACAATAAGGAAAACACAACCTGAGGGAATTATAAAAATTGAAATCACAAGAAAATATTCAGGAACGACAAATGCGAGCATAAACAGCAGAATAAAAGAGATGAAAGAGAGAATCTCAAGCGCTGAAGATACAATAGAGGAAATAGACTCATCAGTCAAAGAAAACATTAAATCTAACAAAAGCTTAACACAAAATATCCAAGAAATATGGTACACCATGAAAAGACCAAACACATAAAAAGGTCAGTAGCCCTCCTGCACACAGATGATAAAAGAGCTGAGAAAGAAATCAGAGAAACATCACCGTTCACAATAGCATAAAATATCTCGGAGTAACTCTAACCAAACAAGTGGAAGACTTGTATGACAAGAACTTTAAATCTTTGAAATTGAGGTAGACACCAGAAAGTGGAAAGATCTCCCACGCTCTTGGGTAGGTAGAATTAACATAGTAAAAATGGCAATCTTACCAAAAACAATCTACAGATTCAATGCAATGCCCATCAAAATCCCAGAAAAATTCTTTACAGACCTCGAAAGAATGGTACTCAACTTCATATGGAACAAAAAAAAAACAAAACAAAACAAAAAAAAAAACAAAAAAACAAAAAAAACAAAAACCAGGATACCCAGAACAATCCTGCACAATAAAAAAAACTTCTGGAGGTATCATAATCCCTGACTTCAAACTCTACTACAGAGCTACAGTACTGAAAACAGCTTGATATTGGCATAAAAACAGACAGGAGGATTGATAGAACCGAATTGAAGACATGGATATTAATCCACACACCTTCGAATACCTGGTTTTTGACAAAGAAGCAAAGATATTAAATGGAAAAAAAAAGAAAGTAAACCAGCCTACAAATCACAAACCCAGAGAACCTAGACAACAATGAGGACCCTAAGAGAAACATACATGGATCTAATCTACATAGGAAGTATAAAAAGACGAGTAAATTGGGAGCATGGGGACCTTGGGAGAGGGTTGAAGGGGAGGGGAGAGGAAGGAAGGGGAGCAGAGAAAAATGCATAGCACCATAAGATTAATAAAAAAGATACTAAAAAAAACCCCTACTTTATACTTTATTTCCTCATTAAGGAAAAATGAATCTTATATGACTAAAAACTAGAAAATCCAAATTAAGGCACAAAATAAGTTGCTCCCTAACTTTACTTCCAAATAAACTAATTATTTTTATGTTGGGAACTTTTCTGTGTATATAGACATATCATAACAAAGGTGGAATTGGTCTGGACTTTTGTAACTATACTTAAATACTGCTTTAAAATATGATTAGTATAATTAATGAATGAGGAAACTTAATTTTGAATTTAAATTTTTGTTGTTTATTTCTTCTTTTTCACTTTTTTTTCTCTGAGAGGTTTTTTTCCCCCCCAGCAATGCTATGATCTGAAACCAGAGCCTTATACCTTATACACACAAAGCAAGCATTCTATCTCTGAGCCACATTAGCAGGGGAACGCGCACACAGACACAGACACACACACACACACACACACACACAGAGAGAAACTCACATTTTTATTTTTTTTTATTTTTTTATTTTTTTTTGAAACTCACATTTTTAGTATGCAATTTTTTTTCTTGAAACTATGTGTGCGTGCACGCACATACTATGGCATGCGTGTGGAGGTCAGAGGCCAGCTTTGTGGAGTCAATAGCTTTCTTTTTTTTTTTTTTTTTTTTTTTTTTTGGTTTTTCGAGACAGGGTTTCTCTGTGGTTTTGGAGCCTGTCCTGGAACTAGCTCTTGTAGACCAGGCTGGTCTCGAACTCACAGAGATCCGCCTGCCTCTGCCTCCCGAGTGCTGGGATTAAAGGAATAGCTTTCTTTTACCATGTGGCTCCCTTGGTTAGAGCCCAAGCCATTAGGTCATTAGGCCATTAGGCTTGGTAAAAGCTGAGATGGCTCAGCTCTTTAAAAAACAAGTTAAATGAAAACAGTTCTTTGAGTCCAACATGAGAAAGGAGTAGAAGTTCACCTAAGAAAGAAATAGAGCCTGAGCTTGGGTATAGTGAGTGGTTCCTGCTAATTATTCTAACTCTTGGGAAGCTGAGGGCAGTAGGGTTGCTAAAGTACAAGGCCAGCATGGGCTACTTAGTGAGTTTCAGGCTCACCTGAGTTACATACAGGGTGAGACATTATTTTTATTTATTTATTTTTAAAAAGCTCAAGTTATCTTAACAAACAACCGCGGAAAGTAGAGTGAGGCCCGTGATAGACAGTTGGCCAGGATGAGCTCTGATTTCTTTCGTACTGAGGTTCTGTGACTGCAGCCAGGAGAAAGGAATGTGTAAGAATAATTGGACCGAAATGACTAATAGGGAATTCTCAGAAATTGGAGTAGAAAGTCAGATTTGTTTCATCATGATGGCCAAGCAGGCCAAAGGGCTGCGTTCAGAAGTCAAATCCGCAGCCTGGTTGACTCTGCCCTTGTTGGGCAGCTGGGTGTGTTCAATGTGCTTTGGGAAAATTGAGAGGAGTTGATTTCTGTAAGCGATGAGCTACCGTCAGAAACCTTTCTCTTCCTCCTTTCCTGCCATCTTCCCCCAGCCCCCCACCCTCTGCTTTTCTTTTACATCTACAAGAAATGATCAATTGGACACACACAAAGTTTATTGTCAGCTTTTAGCTGTTGAGTGCTGAGATTTGAACCCCAGGTTTTCTGCCTACCAGACCAATGTTCTTCCACCGAGCTGGACCCCCACCCTGCCATTAACTACTTGAAGTGGTCCATTGGTATCCAACACACCCTCACTGTTACGCAGTACATCTCTGGGCTCTTTGGTTCGCACACGGAAACACTGAAGCAAGCAACCGTTCATTCACCTCTTTCTCAAGCTCCTGGCAGCCACAGCTGCACTTTCCATATCCGTGAATGACTTCCCTAGGGACCACCTGCAAACAAAGCCAGAGCATATTAACCTTCTGTGAATGACTTATTCACTCAGCACACTGTCATATTAAAGCCTTTGTCCAAAGTTCTGCCTCTGAAATTCTACTCTAAGCACCGAGTAAGTCTCTATCACATGATTTTATCATCATTGAGCTGAACTTATCTGGGTCATAATCTTACAGCCAATACTCCTTTCAAGGACCCAGACTTCTGGGCCCCGGGTTAATTACTATTGAACAACTTGAAAGTTGTCCAACATTTTAATTTTTTTTCTGGTAGTCTACAGTTCTTGGTTTTTTTGTTTTTGTTTTTGTTTTTTTTTATTTCTGAGACAGGGATTTTCTGTGTAACAGTCCTGGTTGTACTGGAACTCACTTTGTAGACCAGGCTGGCCTTGAACTCACAGAGATCTGCTTGCCCCTATCTCCCAAGTTCTGGAATTAAAGCCTGGCTCTTAGAGATTTTTGATTCTCAGATGTAATTTCCATTCTATCCAGGAGTAAGGCATCTTAGGGCTAGAACTGGGGTTAAATGGGAAAAAAAGGTTAGTTAAGGCTATAAATGAGTTCCTGTTATCTTATTCAACAGGTGTTTGTAGGTGGGAGTACACCTCCTTAAGGTGACTATGATAACACTCCATCTATGCTACTCAGATTGTGTTTCATGGAGGGGGAAGATGTAAGTGCTTGAACAGTGGGCTTGACTCGTGTAGGAGGTCCTTCTGTTTATGTGTTGCTTTCATTGGTTAATCAATAAAGAAACTGCTTGGCCTGATAGGGCAGAAGTTAGGTAGGCGGAGAAGACAGAACTGAATTCTGGGAAGAAGAAAGCAGAGTCAGAGAGCTGCCATGGAGATGCCAGGTCAGACATTCTAAATCTTTCCCGGTAAGCCATGACCTCGTGGTGAACGCAGATGAATAGAAATGGGTTAAATCAAGATATGAGAGTTAGCCAATAGGAGGCTAGAGCTAATGGCCAAGCAGTGTTTTAATTAATACAGTTTCTGTGTGATTATTTTGGGTGTAAGCTAGCTGGGCGGTTGGAACAAGGGGCACCACTCCCTGCAACATTTGACACTACTTACATTCTGTGCCCAACAACCAATGCAGACTCTTGGAGAAGGCTAGGCTTTTCACTTCCATATGGCTGAGCTGACAAGCCAGGAACAGACAAAGATGGGCAGAAGATGGTGCCCCGTCTCCTTTCCATTTCACCTTCTTCACCCACCTCCTGCACCCAGCACCTTCCTTCCAAGGGCATGGTGGCAACTAGCTGCAGGGGAGAACCAGAGAAGATGCTTCTCTTAGCTTTGTTCTTTTCCTGTTGTACCCTGGCCCCGTGAGCCATTGCAGTATTTTTAGTGAGATCTGTCCATGTGGAAGGATGGGCCTTGCAGGACGCAGAATGATGTAAAGAGAGGTTTCTCCCGAATTTCAGACACTTGGGTGTGTTATCACTGTCATCACAGTAGATGAAATGGGGTTGCCTCGGAATCACAGCCACCACACTTACACCCTCTCCTACTGTGTCAGCTGACTGATGCAATCTCTTTGGTGATTTTTCTGGAAAACAGTGACTTTTTTTGTGTGTGTAATATTACTTTGGTTTATACCCAAAAAAGCAGAAATGGACCGCGATCTTCATAAGTACACATTGAGCTAATTCTTTCTTGCTTTCTCCTGGAGTTCTCCTCAATAACATTTTCATCATAGTAGCAGGCTCCAAGAAGCTTCAAACCATGGAAGCCAATCCAAAGATTAAAAATATATAAACCATTTTCTCAAGCAGTGAAGCCAATCAGAATGAAATCTGAGAAAGTGTCATTTTTCTCTTCTCTCATGTTTGCACCATGGAAGAAAAATTTCCCTGTAAATAAGCTATCTTCTTCTTCCAGAACAAAGTCAATTACAAAGAAGCCTTTTGAGTGCCCCTGGGAAGGGATGGAGGTCCCACTTCTTTGACTCATTTGAGTAACTTGGTGTGAGTCGGTTCTGTCGTCCTCGGTGGCTATGATCTCACTATTTTATGCATCAAGTCTAAAACGTTAGTTTACACAGTCTCTGATGAAACACCTCCTGTCTGAGACCAACTTGTTGTTGCATTTTAATAAATCCTCTCCATTAGACATTAATCAGTCTGCACTTTACGGTGTGGTGCCTATGAGTTAGGTCAACCAGATAAAGGTGGTCTGGTTCCAGGTCATTACTGATATTTGTCATTTGGCACCCATGAGTAGAGCTGGTAATAGTTGCTTAGCTGGAAACCTCAGATAGCGGCGTGACTGTCTAGGGGAGACCGTGGCCATGGCCAGTGCCTGGATCTTGCTGCTTTGCTGTCTCCAAGGTGAGGCCAAGAGAAAAGTACTTAGATGCAGTAGTTGTCCCAAGAGGTAGTTCTCCTACAGTGTGCCCCTTACTGCAACCACACTAACTTTAAAGTAAGTGCTGTAAGATGCTACTCAAGCCAGGGTTCTTAGCTAAGGTTCCAAAAGCCTGTGGACGTCAAAGAGATAAGCAAGGCATTTGGTATCTCAGGTGGTTTTGTATACTGGTGGCTGTTTCTAGAAAAAGAATCCATGGCTTGCTTCAAAGTCTCAAGAATGCCTCACTCTCATCTTCTGTAGACAGGGAACCTTCATTGTCAGCTTGGCAGGATTTAGAGTCACCATGGCAGCATGTGGCTGGGTGTGTCAGTGAGGGTGTGTCCTGTTCAATTCAACATGGAAAACCCACCCTGAAAATGGGCAGCACCACCTTACGGACTGTGGTCCTGGGTTGAATACAATGGAGACAGCCAGAGGAGCACCTGCTCTCATCACTGCTTCCTGACTTTGGTACACAGTGACCACCACTGCTGCCTCCGGTTGTCACACTTCCGCCTCCCTGACTCCCCCTTCAGGACAGACCGTCCTTGAACTGTAAGTCCTAAACAAGCCCTTCCCTCCTAAAGCTGCTGGGCTCTGGTATTCTGTCTCAGCAATGAGCGCTGTGATCCAGGCATCTTCTCCGTGATTCTGAATGACTTCACTGGGATGTCCGCAGTTTCTAATTATTTACTTAATCTTTCTTAGGAAGTAAAGGGTCAGAGCTGGCTGTAGTGGCTCCTTCCTTTAATCCCACCATTGGGAGGCTAAAGCAGGAAGATCACCACACAAATTTGAGGCAAGCATGGGCTACAGGGTGAGTTTCAGGTCAGACTAGATTACAGAATGAGATCTCATCACCGCTCACCCTCCAAAACCAAGAAGGAAAAGCAAAAAAAAAATACATAGTGTTGGGAGTGAGTGAAGTCCTGAATGAATGTGTATTGTCTGACATGGGCTCACACCCCATGTCTGGAAATTGTTCTCTAAGGCCATGCTCAAGCTCACTGGCTGAGGCAATGTTTGGGTAGGCCTAGGACACACTAGGTAGCTAGTATAAGAGGGCTTCAGACTCATAGAAATCCTCTCTCTCTCTCTTTTTAAATTAATTTATTCTTATTTTATATACATTGGTGTTTTGCCATGGGTGTTTGAGTTACAGGCAGTTGTTAGCTGCCATATGGCTGCTGGGAATTGAACCCAAGTCCTCTGGACGAGCAGTCAGTGCTCTTAACCACTGGGCCATCTCTCCAGCCCAATTCTCCTGCCCCTGCCCGTTTACATCATGAACCACAATGCCTAGCCAGAGAGCACCATCCCCATGGGCTGACATGAGGCTGGGGCATCACCCCATACATGAAGCACTCTGTGGATGCTTGCTGAGCGCTCACATGCCCGAGTGTTCGCTGAGATTTCCAAAGGGTAGAGGGAGTGCCTCAAACAAGGTGCGAGCCAGAAGGGGCCTTGTTTGCTCTGGAGCTGGGAGCGATCCAGCTCAGTTGGCTGTGGAGAAAGGGCATGACGGATGGTACAAGAACGACAAGTGTAGCCAGCCAGTCTCAGTTGAGAGAGCGACTTGGGACCAGGGAAAGAGCACAGGGAACGCTCTGTGGTTTGGACTTTATATATCGGCTGTCATCTGTAAGTGGTTAACATGTGGCGTGACGATGATGAAAGCAGTGTGTTCAGAAGCAGAATGTGGCAGGGTGGGCGGGGTGAAAGGAAAAAGGGACTCAGTGGCAGGGTGGGTGCCAGATGTTAATTAGCCACCATGGAAAGCCTTGTGGGAACGAAACCATCAAACCATGCATTTCGATGTAAGAGGCTGTGGGGAGAAAGGGTGCCGCCTATCACGTCGGAAACGAAATGACGCTGAATTGGACTTCCCCGTTGGGCCATCAGGTCACGTCGCTTTGGGGAGAGGGCAGATTGGGTTAGTGGCCAGGCAGAGGCTCCGTGGAAAGCAGGGAAACAGCCAGCTGATCCAGGTGACAGAATCGAGGTGGCAGGATGTGCCGACAAGGCTGGAAACGTACCTGCTCCAATTATCCATCCGGGGGATTTGTTATTTGACTTACTCAATTCAAGACCAGCAGCTAACCAAGTCAGGACTTGGCAGCCCCGACACCTTCCCTAGCCCCATTGCGCAACTACAGTGCACACCAGGGGGCCTGGGCAGTGCACTGCGGGGAGCTGACTCAGGGCCCAGACTTTATCAAGTCATCTAGGGCTTTTCTCCGGGACTCCACCCACCCACTTTGACTCTTTCAATCATCCCTTAAACCTGGAAAAATATAGTAATGCCAGGGTCCAATTCTTCATTGTTTAAAGGGTTATTGTTTGGTGCTGTGTTGGGTGGGACTCGGGTTCCATGCCCTGCGCCTCTCAGGCAGATGCTAATTCATCAGCCCTGTGTTAGGTCACTTAATCCTAACGAAACAGTCATCTGTGGCTAAAAGAGCTTGCCTTACCAAACTGGAGAGCCAAATTCAGTCCCCAGAACTCTGAGTTGAAGGGAAGCACCCATTCCTCATAGATCTTCTCTGACTTCCACATGAGTGCCATGGCATATGCCTGCCCTTCTGACACGCGCGCGCACACACACATACGATAATAATAAAATAAAAATTTAAAAAAAATCTCCACAGCACTCTATAATTGTTAGATGAACATTATTACATTGGGACCCAGAACCTTCCTTTCTTTGTGAGCCTTAGCTTCGAGGAAGTGGTCACCTTGGCTGCTCACTCTCCACCAGGAAGTCCTGCTGCTGTACAGGAGGCCAAAATGCAGTGTCATCAAGCACGCACCAGCTGAAGCGCCTGGATCTGGGAGGCAACATCAACCTCACGTCGCTCTTGAAGTTGATGGTCTCAGGTGTTTCGTCATAGCAACGTGAAACTGGCACAGTCCTGTTTGAGGACACCGAGAAACTGTCGCCTTTCAGAAAGACGCAAGGAAACACAGTGAGCTGCGCAAGCTTTGTTGAGCTCCAGTTCGGTGCCAAACTCATTGCGTGTGTTCAAGTCTGCAGAGCCGTCAAGGCCACAGTAAGGGCCGGCCTCAGCTCACTTGGCATTTGGAGGTGATGCACTTTCTGTCCCAAGCCAACTTCCTGGGTGAGTTGGGTCATCCACCCGAGGAAACTTCAAGAACTGGCACCAGAACCCGAGTCTTATTCTTCAAAAGGTTAAACAATAGTGGAGGTCAAATGTCCCCAAAGGCAATATTGTTTTCATTTCAGTTTATAAAGTCAGCAGGAGATACTATCTGAAGGGATACTTCTGTGTGTTTTATTTTCATTTGGGGATGAAGCTTGTTTTTATTTATAATTTCCCAGGAGGAGTTCAATCCCCGAGGGGGATAAATTAACACTGGTTTTTTTAATATCAAACATCATCAAACTGCCCCATGCGGATATCATGTTATTAAAATGAGCCCTGTGTGTGAGAGCGTTCTATCTGGTTACACTGCACACTGGGTCAAGCTGCTCAGAATCAATGGGAATGAATAATTAATTAAAGAGAAAAGAATATTCCTTTTAAGTTCCAAGACACATTAGTCATGTTCTTTTCTCCCTTGGCTTCTCCCTACTTCCTCTTTCTGCTCTTCTGTCAGGGTGAACCATTCACCCCATAGTTTATCCCGTCCTCTCTGGCTCAGAGTAGCCAAGATGTCGGCCCAAACACAGGCAAGGAGCCAGTGTTCTCTGAAGGAGAGGCTTCAGGAAATGAAGGCAGATGCTGGTCTTTGCTCAGGAAAAGTGCATCGTAGGCTCCTAGAAATACCCCACTTCCTTCTGCTGGATCCGCCACCACCCAGACTGGCCAACAGAAAGAAAGTTCTGGGCTTCCTGACCAAAGCAAGGCAGGCGTCAGACAGATTCTTCCCATGGAAGGCTGGTTTCTTCCAGTCTTCACTTCAGTGAGACACAACGTGGTTAGTCCCTGGACAGTCCAAACCTCAGCACCATCCACGCTATCTAGCAACCTTTGACCTGAAGACTCTCCACTCCAAGCCTACAGGATCCCATTAGATGTTTTCAACAGATGTTGTCCCCAGTCGTCTGAGAAGAACGCTCTACAGATGTCTTCTTGCAAACAGACACTTTGTTTTCTTTTCTTGAAAATACGACACCTATTTGAAAGGAAACAGAGATAAATATATTAAAATATAAATTACTAAAAACGATATCTTTACATACAAACAAGACTTACTGGGACCAGCCAGCAAACAAATTCAACTCAGGTCAAAAAGTTGAGTTATTATTATTTTTTTTTTCTGTTTTGTTTTTTAACAGTCTGAACTGATGAGTGGCTTTTTTCCCCCCTGAAACCATTTGATATCTCTAGCAAGTACTGTTCAAGACAGGAAAATAATCAGAAACAGTTTCTCTAACACCAACCCAAATAAGGTCTCTTGACAATTTCTGAATGCCTCATACAGTCCCTTAAGCAAAAGCAAATGACAACATCTTAAAAGAAAGACAATTGAATATTGCCCAACAGAATGACTCCTTCTACTGTTTCTTTAGCTGCTGTCACTGCATTTTCTTTTTTAAAAAACTCATTGAAAAGCTGCAATGATTAATTTGAACTTTTTATTTGGTTATATCTCATCTGGGATTTTTGGCAGTAGAAACATAAGAACTTAATACTTTGTCGTTTTCCACTGTTTCTTGGAGACAGTGTGTCAGTTAGCCCAGGCTGGACCTCCAACTTCAGACTCTCTTGCTTCTACATTTTGAGTACTAGGATTATAGGTGTGTGTGTGTGTGTGTGTGTGTGTGTGTGTGTAACTCAGGGCGCTGGGCATCCTAGGCAGAGCAGGACGGTTTCCACGCCACCACTCTCAGAATCTCTTCATTTCTTTTTATAAGTATTTTTCCTCCCAGGGATGAGAATGTGGTGGTGTGAATAGGAATGACCCCCATAGATCATGTGTTTGAATACTTGGCCTGTAGAGTTGGTACTGGTAGGATGTATGGCTTTGGTGGAGTAGGCGTGGCTTTGCTGGAGGAAGCAGAGGTAGGCTTTGGGGTCTCATATCTCAAGCCACATCCAGTGAGACAGTTTGCTTCTTGTTGCCTGTGGATCAAGATGTAGAGCCCTCGTCTGCTTCTCCACCACCATGTCTGCCTGCACACACTGCCATGCCTCCTGCCATGAAGATAGTGGACTGAGCTTCCGATACTGTAGGCTAGCATCAGTGAAAAGTTTTCCTTTATAGGACTTGCTGTGCTCATGGTGTCTCTTCATATCAACAGAAACCCTACAATGCTAGCTGGTATCTCATGAGCCTGGACATTAACTGCTGTTTATTTTGAGCCTTGACTTCATGAGCGTCAGTTCTTCCTCATTACCGTCAATGACAATTCGTCATCCTCCATAGACTTTAACAACACAGAGTTTTCTGACTGACTGCTCATGAGTATTTATCCATGACTCAGGAAGGGCTTAATAAGATGAAACCCGTCACTCCTTAAGTTTATTATTATTTTTATTTCACTAGGATTTATTTCTATTTCTATATATTTGATTTATGTCATGGTATTGCTATTTTATATTCATCTGCATACATTTACTCATAGAAGTCAGCGTGAAAAACTGCACAAGGGGCTGCAATTTTAGACCCAGACGTAGACTGTGTTATCCAACTGGGAGACAGGAATAGATGTGGAGTGGATGCACTCACTGTGCTAGTATCTGCAGCTAAGACAAGTGAAACAAAGCCCCACGTTGCCTTCACAGTATTCTGCTAGGTAAGAGAAACCAAACAAAGGAAACACACTGGTTATATTGAGAGAAAGTAGACTAAGAAGCCAGAGCCGGGCGGTGGTGGCGCACGCCTTTAATCCCAGCACTTGGGAGGCAGAGGCAGGTGGATCTCTGTGAGTTCGAGACCAGCCTGGTCTACAAGAGCTAGTTCCAGGACAGGCTCCAAAACCACAGAGAAACCCTGTCTCGAAAAACCAAAACAAAAACAAAAACAAAAAACAAACAAACAAACAAACAAAAAAAAGAAGCCAGGTGTGGTGATGAATGCCGGTAATACATGTACTTGGGAGATTGAAGTGGGATGATCAGGAGTTCAAGGCCAGCCTTGGCTATAATGTGAGTCCCAGGCAATCCCATACTATATAAAACCCAGTCTCAAAAACAAAACAAAACAAAACAATACAAGGGGACTAGAAAGATGGTTCTATAGTTATAAGATCACTTGCTGCTCTTTCAGAGGACCTGGGTTGGATTCTCAGCACCCACATGGCTGCTCAAAACACCAGTTACTCCAGTTTAATGGCTCTAACTTCCTCTGATGGCCTCCCCAGGTACTAGGTATGCACTTGGTACATGTGTTTGCATGTAGGAAAAACTCACATTCACTTAGAAAAATAAAATGAAACAAAAAAGTAAGAACAAAGTGGTGGTGCATGCCTTTAATCCTGGCACTCGGGAGGAAGAGGCAGGAGGATCTCTGTGAGTTTGAGGCCAGCCCCAGACTCCTTAAGGAATTCCAGGTCAGCCAAGTGAGACCCTGTCTCAAAGGCAAGTGGGGGAGAATAATGACAGCAGTGTGATGTTAATGACTTCTGGAGGAGAGTCAGTTTTCTTTAAGGATGTGACCCCTGGTAGGTTGACCATATTCTAGTACGTGGTCCCATTCCATACGTATACGGGAAACACAAATTTGAACCAGTGGTCTATTAAAAAAGGGGAGAGAGACCATAAAGATGGGAAGGGTGGAGTTGGGAGGAGTTTGGTCAAGGAGTGGGAGGGGACTATGAACAATGCATTGGGTGCATGTATAAAATTCTCAAAAACAAGAAATAAAGCTATGTGTTTAGGTAAAGAAAGACAGTGTGACGGGGTGAAGGCTGTCCATCTCTGGGGCTTGCCGTGGACGGGTGCACCATTGACATGACGTTTCGTTTGATTCCGGAGCTCCATTTTACAGATTAGGAAATCGAGGCTAGAAATTTTTGGCTGTTAAAATTGGTATTTAAACCCATATCTGAAAGCAAATCCATGTTTTTATCTCTGTAGTATTGCCTGTCTGATAGTATTAGACCCTAGAGTCTAAACACCGAGGAGGAGGAGTTGCCCCAAGAGACCGTCTCTCACATCACAGCTGACGTAAAAGCATGAGGATTTTTATTAATTCTGTCATGACAGGGTCTTCCAGCATTCAGGAGGCTAGTAAGACCCCGAATGTCTGGTACAGGCTATTTTTAAAGGGAAAAACCACAGAAGGAAGAGGGTGTCTGGGTTTTTTTTTTATTTAACTATTATGATTGGCTTGTTCAAAAGGGCTATTACCAATAATTGGCTGGAGAGTGGTTACCAGATCAGATGAGGTAAGGGAAACATCTGAGGGTCACTTTGCCCCTTTCCCAGGGCCTGAGTCAAAACATCAGTGAGTCAACACCTAAGGGTTATCTCGCCCCTATTCAATAACTGAGTTCTAGTTGGAGAACATTCATAAGGACTCAGGAAGATGATGGAACGTTCCCAACATTTCAGTATGTGTGTGGGCAATTGTTAGGTCCTTGGTTCCCAGGGGGGAAGAGGGGAACATTACTGCTGAGACTGAGAGTTGTCAGAAATGGCTTCAGAATTGTCTTAAAGTTCTACAATAGAATAAGCCATTTTTCCTTACCATTTACACATTAAATAGCTAACCTCTTCAGAACTAGAGCAATGTTACAAGTTTACTTTGTATCCCTTCAGGGTCTTGCACAGGACAGAACTTAACTGCCCACCTTCCCCAAGGATGAACCCTAAACTGGAGCACCACGTGACCCGCTAAAAGTTCATATTCTTGGCTATGCTAGATCTTATAAGGAGGGCATTAACTGATGGGCATTGTCTTAATTAGGGTTTCTATTGCTGTGCAGAGACACCATGACCACAGCAACTCTTACAAAGGAAAACATTTGATTGTGGTGGCTTGCTTTCAGTTCAGAGGTTCAGTCTATTATCAATATGGTGGGGAGCAAGGCAGCATGCAGACAGACATGTTGCTAGAGAAGGAGCTGGAAGTTCTTACAACTTGACTTAAAGGCAATAAGAGGTCTGTTTCACTGGGTGTGGACTGAGGATACAGGAGACCTCAGAGCCTGCTTCTACAGTGACACGCTTCCTCCCACAAGGCCATACCTATTCCAACAAGGCCACACTTCCTCCTAACAGTGCCTCTCCCTTTGGGGGGAGGCATTCTCTTTCAGACCACCACAGCAGCAAGTTGCCTTCTTCTCGGGGGTTCGCAGCCCCTCAGAATTTTGTCAGATTCTACTATGGTGCCGTTCGTTTGATCTAACAAAGCACCCCTCACCCCACTCATTCGTGGCTTTCACAGACAATAGACTTTTATTCTTCAGATTCCGGAGGTTGGAAGTTGAAGATCAAAGTGCCAGAAGAGTTGGTGTCAGGGAGCGAAGGAAGGTGATGCATATAGATTTTGCTTTACACAGTGAAAAGGACCAAGAGTCTTTGGAGCCTGTTTTCTAAGGGTACTAATTTTACTCATGTGGGTTCTCTTGAGTTAATCTTCTACCAAAGACCACAACCCTAATACAGCCATCTTGGGGGTTAGAATCTCAGGTTATACAAACATTCAGTTCATTGTATGTGCTTTTTGTCCCCGGCTGCCACTTCTGCTTTTAAGAACCAATACGGACTTCTCCATATTCTTCATTAGTAACGTCATCAGGATCTCTGGCTTCAGGATTACACGAGCTTAACCAACAACTCGGAAGAACATTTGGTGGTAAAACATTTTTCTGCTGAAGAACAAAACAATTTCTGCCTCTGTCTTGTCCCAAGACGTTCTCCTTTTGACCTGTTCAAAAACAGAAAGAAAAAAAAAAAACAACAACATCATGCTGTATGTGTGCAGAGTTTTTATCATGGATGACTGTGAGGAGTTAATCCCTGAGTGTCTGAGTTTCGTTAGAGGAGTGGTGGATTCTGAGGATCTTCCTCTACACAGCTCCAGCGAAACGTTGCAGCAAAGCAAAATTTTGAAAGTTATCAGAAAGAATTTGGTCAAGAAAGGCTTAGAACTATTCACTGAGCTGGCGGAAGATAAAGAAAACTACAAAAAGTTTTTATGAGCAGTTCTCAAAAAATATAAAGCTTGGAATTTATGAAGACTCTCAAAACCGGAAGAAGCTGTCAGAGCTGCTGCGATACAACACATCTGCTTCTAGAGATGAAATGGTTTCTCTCAAGGACGATAGCACCAGAATGAAGGAAAACCAGAGGCACATCTATTTTATTACAGGTGAGATCAAGGACTTAGTTCCTAATTCGTCCTTTGTGGAACTTCTCCAAAAGCATAGAAGTAAATTGAGCCCATTGATGAATATTGTGTGGATGTTATGGGGAAAGTTCATTCCATTTGGTGAGGGAGACAAAGGTGTTACAGAATATACATATTATGTCTGTGAGATTTTCCTATGACACCCAACCTACAGACGTGGTATTCAATGAGTGCCAGGTAGACACTGACAGCTAATTTATATGTTAGCTGGTGGGATGCTATGAGGCTTATTCAAATCCTCCATTAGAAATTCCTCAAGATTTTGGGGGCTGGGGATGTATTTCAGTGGCAGAGAATTTGTTTGGCACATATAAGGCCCTGGGTTTGATTTTTGGCACTGCAAAAATAAGTCAGTAAAAAGTTGTCTAAAATGGGGCTGGAGCAACAGATGGCTCAGTTGTTAAGAGCACTGCCTGCTCTTACAAAGGTCCTGAGCTCAATTCCCAGCAACCACATGGTGGCTCACAACCATCTGTAATGAGATCTGGTGCCATCTTCCAGTATGCAGGCATATATGCAAGCAGAACACTGTATACATAATAAACAAATAAATATTTGAAAAAAAAGCTGTCTAAGATCTTAATGCCTGTTTCTTGAAAATAATGATTCACTATATTAGTCTGCCAAATTTCAGGTTGAGTAAAAGTAAAATTATTATTATAATTAGGTTTTTTTTTTTTTTTTTTGGTTTTTCGAGACAGGGTTTCTCTGTGGTTTTGGAGCCTGTCCTGGAACTAGCTCTTGTAGACCAGGCTGGTCTCGAACTCACAGAGATCCGCCTGCCTCTGCCTCCCAAGTGCTGGGATTAAAGGCGTGCGCCACCACCGCCCGGCCTACAATTAGTTTTGAGACAATGTCTCTCTGTGTATGCCTGACTGACCTAGAATTTGCTGTGCCGATCAGGTTGGCCTAGAACTTACAGAGATCTGCTGGTTTTTGCTTCCTGGGACCAAATATGGGCACCACCATATCCAGCCTAAAGTTAAAAATTTTAATGTGTGCTTAATTTTTCTCTGTAGTACCCCTCAGAGTCTCATTGTGCTGGTGGACATTATACTGCAGCCCCCAAGTGAGACTCTCGATCCTGACAGGATAGTCTAAAGCCTTAATTCAAACATTCACTGTCTAGAAGCAAGTCCAACTTGCAGCATTTCCTAATCATATCTAAAGACAGAATTCCCTTTAAATATAGAATA
This sequence comes from Chionomys nivalis, assembly GCF_950005125.1. NCBI lineage: Eukaryota > Metazoa > Chordata > Mammalia > Rodentia > Cricetidae > Chionomys > Chionomys nivalis. The sequence continues at coordinate 27,251,887 of NC_080107.1, forward strand.
CAACACGGAGACACTAGTTCTGTGATTGAGAGAAGAGTATGCTATTTGAGATACTCTGTGGGCTGCTTGACTTGGATCATCTCTTCCTACTTTGGTTTCTTCATGTGTGGGAATAAGACATAAATGTCGTCCAGTTGTTGGCAAAATAAAGAGGGCCATGAAATCCCAAGGAATTTTTATAATGTGTAATATTGTGGTAGTTGCAATGTAATTGGCCCACATAAGCGTGGCACTATTAGGAGGTGTGGCTTTGTTGGTGGAAGTGTGCTATTGCGGGAGGGTGGACTTTTCTATGCTCAAGCTACCCCCAGTGTCACAGTTAACTTCTTGTTGCTCTCAAGATGTAAGACTCTCAGTTCTTTCTCCAGCACCACGTCTGCCGGCATGCTGCCATGCTCCCTGCCACAATGCTGATGAGGATAATGGACTAAACCTCTGAACCTGTAAGCTTCCACCTCAATTAAATGTTTTCATCTATAAGAGTTGCTGGGGTCATGATATCTCTTCACAGCAATAGAAACCCAAGAGAAATATGTAATGCTAAAATACATAATTTTGTAATATGTAATTGCTAATATTGTGTGCAATGACTGAATATTTGTCCTTATGAACTGGACTTTGCTGAGTGCCTGCCTAAAAGTTAAGCTGAATTCCAACTGTTAGCCTATTATTCAGCTTTAGGATGACAGGGTCCTGGGGGGGCGGGGTTGGTGGAGCGCTTGTAATCCCAGTACTAGAGATGCCAAGGCAGCAAGGTTGTGAGTTCTAGACCAGTTTAGACAAAACAAAAGAGAGAAATAGAATGCATGTAACAAGAGAGCAGGTGGGGCGTTCTTTCGGGAGAAGAAAGATCAGCAAGAGGGGAAAGGATGGGACTAGAGGGGAGGAGAGAGGGAGAACAAGAACAAAGCATAATATACACACATAAATTTACTTTTATATGTAGATGTGAAAATGTCACAAAGAAATTTATTTCTTTGTGTGTTATTAAAAGTTAATAGAAAGAAAATGAAACAAAAACAAAAAGATGTTAGGAGGCCAGAGAGATCCCTGGGCAGGTGAAAGTGTCTGGTAAGCTTGATGACATCATGCCACTCCAGAACCCACATCAAAAAGGCAGATTCTGAGACCCACTTACACCTGCACATCTAGCACCCCTACTTTGAGATGGGAGGCAAAGGTAGGAGAATCATTTAGAAGCTCCGGTGGTACCTGCCGCCCAGTAACAACAATGATGATAAAGGATGCGAGGCTCTCAAAAGCCTTCCTCTTTACCCATCCTTTGCTTCTCCTTAAGTCGATATTAGAACAGCTCTTCTGCAGTCCTTGTCATGTCTCCTAGTATCTCCTTCCAAAAATAAAAAATAAAATTAAGAAAAAAAAAGAAGAAAATTATATTGAATCAATAACCCTTGGCTGTTAAAAGACAAAAATCACAACACATTTAGTTTAAAAACCAAGTTTACTTTTCATTTGTTGTTCTAGAATCAGAATCAGAATCTGATGAATTGGGCAGATAATAATTTTACAGGTCAAAAAAATGAGGGGGGTGGTGGCTGAAGAATGTGAACCCCGCACAAACACGAATAAGCTGTTAGAAAACACACTTTAGGTCATTTATTTATTTATTATGTATACAATATTTATTTATTATGTATACAATATTTTGTCTGTGTGTATGTCTGCAGGCCAGAAGAGGGCACCAGACCTCATTACAGATGGTTATGAGCCACCATGTGGTTGCCGGGAATTGAACTCAGGACCTTTGGAAGAGCAGGCAATGCTCTTAACCACTGAGCCATCGCTCCAGTCACCGAGAGGCTGTTTTAAAGTTCTTCTGTGGCAGAGCTATTATTCTGCTGTGTAAAACTGGCTTGCTTAGGGATTTGGCCATAACCTTTCATCTAGTTTATTGGAAGGAGAACTTTCTTCTCCACGACCTGGGATTTCAGCAGGAGCGACTTCCCTTTTGTTCCGATCCGTTGGCCTAATGTACAAACTCAGTCCAAACCAATGGCTTCTTATAAATTCTCATTAACAAATTCGTGCTTCCACTAAAGTTCAAAAGAAAACCTACATAATACACAGACTTTTTGTACTTTCTAACTGGACTGACAACACAGAAGACACCCTCGTTCTTAATATTTTTAAAGGTAGGGTCCCTCTATGTAGCTCTATGTATGTTTACAGTGGTGTCACTGTAAACAGGGTTTTTTTTTTAAAATATTTATTATGTATACAGTATTCTATCTGTGTGTATTCCTGCAGGCCAGAAGAGGGCACCAGACCTCATTACAGATGGTTATGAGCCACCATGGGGTTGCCGGGAATTGAACTCAGGACCTTTGGAAGAGCAGGCAATGCTCTTAACCACTGACCCATCTCTCCAGCCCCTGTAAACAGGGTTTTATCAGTGTTCTTAGACCGAGTTATTGGTTACTATGCATAGCTATAGGACGCCACAACCTAGAAGACGCTGAGATCTTTTTGCTGCCTTCCACGTCCCTGTACTCAGAAGCGGCTCAGCTGTCTGGAGCGGCTCTGGTGTAGGATTAGGAAACACTACCGTTCTTGATAAAAGTCAGATATTTTTTCTGGCAAAGGAAAATTTAACATCTAGCGGAGTGTTTGTTTACAAACGCTTCACAACGTAAACAAAGATTAGAAGAAAACTTTCAAGGGACGAGGTCATAAAAACCAACCCAGGAAACAGGTTTCCCAGCCTCATGGACCATCTTGGGCTGGCGTCAAACTTTGTAGCCGTCTAGGAAACTGCGGTGAGAGTTAGGATTTGGATGGAGAGCTCTGCCTCGACTTTAGTTGCCAGCCAGTTTTTCACCAGTGTGTTCCGCGTAGGGCACATACAAATACGCTTTTCAAAGCATGTCTTGGAATTCGTGTGGAGATAGAGGAACATCAGCAATGGCGCCCGGGACAAAGTCCGCAGGACCTGAAACCGAAGCATCCTGTTTTTAAAACAATCGAAAGCGAAAGTACCACTGGTGACTGAGCTGTGACCGTCGTCGAGACCCGGCTTGCGATTTCGCGTTGGGGTTCGGTTCTAAGCGACTGCTTCCTGGAGCTGCTCGGCGGAGCGCGGGTGAGTGCTCGTCCCGTCCGGTCCCCGGCAGTCGGGGATGCTCCACCCGGTGTGTGTGTGTGTGTGGGGGGGCAGTGGGGAGGCTTCCAGCCCCGAGCGTGGCTTGGGGACTCGCCTACCGCGGGCGGGAGTTGCGCTCAGGCCTGGCCGTTCTTCTTTCTCCCGGGACAAGGAAACTTAAAATGAGTGTTCTTAGGAAAACAGATTTCTCAAGAAGTCACACCTCACTTTTTCAGAAAATATGATTTTTTTTTGTTTAAAGGAGACATTAAAAGGAGACGATTCAGTAAGAATTATAGGAGGCCACCAGTTTGGACTCAGAGGACTCCTGCACCTGCTAACTTGTGTGCTCCTGAAGGGAACTTTTCATGTGTCCTGCCCAACCGGGGGCGGGGGGGAAGCAGCTTTCGCCCACCCGGCAAGAGATTAAAATCACCTCCGCTTTAATCCCGACAAAAAGCACTTAGACATTCACCAAGCAGTTATTCTCTTTCTTTCTTCCTGGTCCCCTCTTGGGAAGAATATAACCTTGAATCAATCAAGAATGTAACCTTGAATCGATCAGTTCACTTTCTGTTTTTGTTTTGTTTTTCCCAACTTTCTTCTCAGTCTGTAAACTCAACTTCTGCAAGCAATGAAAATACTTGCATGTGTGTGTGTGTGTGTGTGTGTATCTGTATCTATATACAGATTTCATTGTGTTGGTCTTGAACTCTTGATCCTCTGGTTACAGGCCTGTGTCAACACTTTCAGAGAGATCACCCACTTTGTTTTATTCAAAAGTGTTACCTGATGGCCGAGCGGTGGTGGCGCACGCCTTTAATCCCAGCACTCAGGAGGCAGAGGCAGGCGGATCTCTGTGAGTTCGAGACCAGCCTGGTCTACAAGAGCTAGTTCCAGGACAGGCTCCAAAACCACAGAGAAACCCTGTCTCGAAAAACCAAAAAAAAAAAAAAAAAAAAAAAGTGTTACCTGATTGTAAAATTGCAAAGAAACACAGTTAGGATCTTTTAATTATTGAAATTTTAATCTATCTTTCCACAAGTTTCTGGTCTATTGACATGGATACATTATTGTTTTTTTCTTCCTTTAGTCTGTCAGGCACTCAGTGTGACTCACTATGGTGATGTTAAATACAGCAGTAAGAACAGTTTTTTTTTCTTTTTTAAAATTTACTATCATAATAATTTACAAAGCCTTAGTGGCTTATACACACATGTGCATGAATGCGCACTTTTCAATTTAAAAATATTTATTTTCAATTTAAAAATATTTATTTTCAATTTAAAAATATTTAAATTTTCAATTTAAAAAGTATTAAATTTTAGTGTCATTTTAAAATTAGATGTGCTTGTGTGTGGGCCCAGGCACTTTCCCCCTGAGCCATCTCCTCAGCTCCTAGCTCTATATTTTATTTTATTTTTTTATTTTTTATTTTATTTTTTTTTTTTGCTTTTTCGAGACAGGGTTTCCTCTGTGGTTTTGGAGCCTGTCCTGGAACTCCCTTTGTAGACCAGGCTGGCCTCGAACTCACAGAGATCCGCCTGCCTCTGCCTCCCAAGTGCTGGGATTAAAGGCGTGCGCCACCACCGCCCGGCCTAGCTCTATATTTTAAAGAAGAAATAATTACCATCCTGAATTGGGTTTGCAGCCTTAAGTCTCCCCTGAAGTGTGATCTAATGTTTTCACAAATTCTTGGGACCAGAACACGGACATCGTTGAGGGTGTCACTTTTCTCCTTATAGTAAGATTGCTTGAGAGGGAAGAATTCCCGTCCAACCCACATAGTGCGAAAGGGAAGATATTCAGATGATGAATCTGATGAAGATGTTCTGGGGGTGTTACACAATCAATCACTCACAGCAAGAGCTTTTAAGAATATTGTGTTTTACCAATAGTATCTAAAAACAATTATAATGCAATTTTTGAAGAAATGCGCTAAGAGGAATATATACATATAATGTCCTGGGCAGAGAAATACGCACTGTAAAACACACAATGTAACATGCTCAGTTCTGGGTTGCAGACAACAGTTCTGGGATGAACACAAGAAAGAGTGCCTGTAAATTATACATTTATTAATTACTCATAGAAAATGACAGCTATAACTTAAATGCCCCATAAGCGGTAAAGAAGGACTAATATTCTTGGGAGGCCTGAATCCCTCCGTTCCCCAATTACTTCCCCCTTCTATTTCTCTCTCTCTCTCTCTCTCTCTCTCTCTCTCTCTCTCTCACACACACACACACACACACACACACACGTTCTCTTTATATACACACATACTCTATTCTCTTCTTGTGCCCTCATCTTCCCTTAGGACACTTCCTTCTCTTCTCTCAGTCCCTTGTCTATATTTTGTAATCATCTTGTGTGTGTATAGGTGTTTTGCCTGTATGTATGTACACTACACATATGCTTGGTGATACCTCCTGCATTGGCCTTTCTCTGCATTGGCTATTCGGGACCTTTGATGCTTGCATGAATGTTAGGAATTTTGTTTCGTTTTTGGTCTGTGAAGAATGTCAGTGGAATTCTGGTGAAAATTTGCGTTGAATCTGAGGAGAGCAAAGTCATTTTCACAATAATAGCTCTGCCAATCTATGAACATGAGATGACTTTCTATCCTCAAGTGTCTTACTCCTCTTTTTATTCAGTATTTCAAAGTTTTCATTGTCCCTAATTAGATTTATTCCTAAGTATTTTGTTTTGTTTTTGTTTTTTTTTTAACTGCTCTCTCCCCCCCAACAAGTTTGTCATTGGTATTCAAAAAAGCTGAATTTTAAAAAAATGTACTTTTTAAGACAGGGTCTTAACTGTGTAACCCTATATACAGAACCCACTATATAGAGCAGGCTGACCTCCAACTTATAGAGATCTTTCTTGCCTCTCCTTCCTGAGTGTTGGGGTTAAAGGTGTGTACTATCACACCCGGCAAGCTACTGATATTTGTATCCTGATATTTTGCTAAAATCGGATGGAAGCATTTCCAGTGGAGTCTTTTGGGTTGTTTTAAATAAAGAATCACGTCATGTTCAACTAAGGATGCCTTGACAAAGTTTCTTTGTGTAGCCCTAGCTTTCCTGGAACTAGCTCTGTAGACCAGGCTGGCCTCAAACTCACAGAGATCCACCTGTCTGCCCACGAGTGCTGAGTTCTGGGATTAAAGGCATGAACCACCACTGCCTGGCTTTCCTGTCATATTTTCAAAAGTGCTTTTAAATTGTCGGTCACCTCAGATATTACAGGCTTATCTCGTGCATTTCCTTCCCCACACCCAGAGTCGGCCTTTGCTTCTTGGTTCTTTTCACTGGAGAATCGAGCTAGAAATCCCTGGAAATGCCGTGAAGAATGTTTCCTGACATCCCTTTATTCATATGGGATAAACTAAGAGATGGCTTTTTTCCCCCCAGTCTTTTAGTTTAAACATAGATGTTTTGTTTGTTTCTCTTACAAGAATGCTGAGACTTTAACCACTCAGAATCTTTGAAAAGTATATTGAGTTATTATATATGTATGTTATTAATGTGCATCTAAAGTTCTTTTGATCTGGGAATCTTGCTTTTTGGCTAATTTAATGTTCAGGCAGGGGGCTTCTTCACCATTTTTTGGGCCATTGACTCCTTTTGACAGACAGGTGAATCTTACGGAGTTTCCTTTAAACATTTTTTTTTCCTGCGTGAATAAACATATAGCTATTTAGAATTACAAAGGAAACCATTAGGCTGAAATATGTATGCTAGGATACTTAAGAAAAATTTTAATTTATTTTTATTAGATGTTTGTACTTATTTTGTGGTGTGTGTGTGCTGTTAATCCTGAGATTTGAGAGGGAAAAGCCAGTTCCACAATTCTGAGCCAAATTGGAAGCAGCACTTCAATAAAGTGCTGAGCAGAAAAATGGATTCTGATCAGGTCTGCCTATGGGTTTCCAGCGAGTGGCCACAAGACACGTGTTGTAGGGGCTTTTAAAGGGAAAACCCAAAAGGCCACCTTGTTTCCCTTTTGGCCTTGTTATTTCCAAGAACTACAACTCCCAGCATTCCAGGAAGTTAACTGGTCCTTGGGCTTGCATGCAGAGGACAGGTCTCTTCCACCTTGTGGCTTCCAGAGATGGAGCTTAGGTTGTCGGGCTTGGTCACAAGTGTCTATCCTCCAAGCCATCTCTCCAGCTTCAAAATATTAATATATTAATATGTATCACTGTATCATAATATAGCATGAAATCTAGCAGCCAGCTTAATAGCTTCTATAGAAACTGGGTTAAAAACAACATTTCAGCATGTCTACAATGACTCGGTCTGCTACTGCTTTCTGGGTACCCTTGAGTTGAAAGCAAAGGATTTTTATCACCTTCAGAGAAAACTCCAATTCCTCGATCTCCAAAGGAGAGTCCCAATATCCAGAAATGAGCACAGCCTGGACTGGAGGAGGATTTCTGTCCGTTCGATAAAAGCCAGTGTTCTTCAGGAACTCGGGAAGCTGGCTCTGTCTGCCCAAAGGGGTCCTTTCCCTTACTGCTGGCAAAAGGGACATACCACTCTCTAATTAGCATATCAAAGTCCATGCAGGCCGCCAGGCTCCCTCAGTCCCTACTCACAAGTACTATCATCTCAAAGTCCCCACACTGGTCTCCTGGTCCTTGTGACTCACCGTTTTTACAACCCAAGCTTGCTATTGTCACATGCTTTCTCTCTTCGCTATCCCCTGCTATTTCCCCTCTCTCACAGACAGCCCTGCCTGTGTCCAGTCTGCCGGGCATGCTCAGTCTACTTCCTTCTCTCTCTGCCTTGGACTCTCCCAGCTGCCCCTAGATACTTTCTCTGGTTCCCAGTAAAGACCTTAACCGTAAGGTGGAGCAGTCATGTTGGCGGCTCCTTTACTGTGTGTCCCCTCCAATGCAATTACAGATGTGAAGTTCTTTAGATTACAGATGATGTTTGGCTGTAAGTCACATGACGAGACTTTGATGATATGAAAACACGCGCACACACACATACACGCGCGCGAACACACACACACACACACACACACACACACACACACACACACACACACACTGAGTAAGAAGACATGCTTCTTGAACGGAAGGGTAAAAGCTCTCATTTCTTTTTTCTTGAATTTGTGTTGTATCCAATTGTAAAAGCATTGCCCCTCCCCGCACATTTTTCTTTTACTAAAGAATCATGGATGCTGATATGGACAACAAACAGCAAGCTTATGAAGAATTCTCATCAATAGAAATTTTGGAAGATGAACAAAATGAGGTATGAAGGAAAATTGTAGTTGCTGTTAAGAATGATTTGTGGCCGGGCGGTGGTGGCGCACGCCTCTAATCCCAGCACTCGGGAGGCAGAGGCAGGCGGATCTCTGTGAGTTCGAGACCAGCCTGGTCTACAAGAGCTAGTTCCAGGACAGGAACCAAAAGCCACAGAGAAACCCTGTCTCGAAAAACCAAAAAAAAAAAAAAAAAAAAAAAAAAAAAAAAAGACTGATTTGTGTCTTTGTGTCTGTTCCTTTTAAGGTGCGCCTTTGTCTGTGTCAAGCAATACATTGGCATTGTGGGGCTACTGGGCTTTCCAAGAGCTCCTTAACATTTGCTCCATTGTAAAAGCTTTACACTGAGAGTTGTGTTCCCATTTATTTTCTTACAAAGATTGTTCCCTCCCCTCCTTCTTTTTCGGGTTTCTACCAGGATGTGAAATGTGAACAGTGACCAAATGAGATCCAGGTGCTCAGAGCTGATAGCAAGGCCTGTGTTGGGTTTGTCAAAGCAACTGGCTACTGTTGGAATTATTGCTGATAAACAAACCCCAAACACCAAAAAAAACCCGCCAAAAAAATAAAACAAACAAAAAATGAAATGAGACAAAAAAATAAACAAACGAAGAACAGCCTCAGTGTAATATGTTCACAATCATAGTGCAATTAAAAGTTGTATGATAGTTGTAGATAGCTTAGAAAGAGTTTAACAAAGTCTAGAAGGTCTGAGTCTCACTCCTTGTCTTAATTGTAAAAAATTCCGTGTCTAATGTAGAAGATAACAGTTTCTTTGTTCATATGACAGAGCTAACGAATCTTGGTAGGATTAGCAGAACCACTAGGTGCTGGAGAGATCGCCCAGCAGATAAAAGCACTGCTCGCTCTTTTAGAGGATGTGGGTTCAATTCCCAGCACCCGCATAGTGGCTTACAACTGTCTGTAACTCCAGGGGATATGACACCCTCATGCAGATATACATGCAAGGAAAAACACCAATGCATATGAAATAAAAAAAACTAAGTCATTAAAAACAAAACAAAACAACAACAAAAGAAGACCCATCATGCACTGGAATTAGATGCTAAGCATATGCACTATGAAGTTGGCATACTTATTCTGAGGCTGTCCTAAGGTTGTTTAGCCTTTGGGTCGGGGGTGGTGGGCTTTACATCTTTTAATTAATTTAGGAAAGGGATCGCAAAGGTATTTAATTTTTTCTATTGTTTGCTATTTTTTTTAGGGATTAATTCATGAAATTTTAAAGGAAAACATACAGCTAGAACAGGAGATCAAAAGACTTGAAGCGGAGTTAAGCTCGGATGCCAGAGAATTCCAAGTACTGTGATTATTTTATGTATATTTTAATGGACACGTACTTTTCAGACAAAATTGTAGTTATACACGATTAATTCTAAAGCATTAGGGCCACTCAGAACACCAGGATTTGCTTTTGTTTTTGAGATCTGGCTGGTCTTGAACTCATTATGCTGACCAGGTTGACCTCAAGCTCACAGAGATCTACCTGCCTTTGCCTCCCGTGCACTGGCATTAAAGGAGTGTGCCGCCATGTCCGACTTGGGCTTCTGTTTGTAACAACCCCGAATGGAGAAAAACTCAAGTGTTCCTCCATAGTTGAATGAATAGTAAATTATTCTATACCCATACAATTCAATTCTACACCAAATCAAGAACAAACAATTATATACAGCGTGCATGAATGTAACAAACATGACATCGATACGTAAAAGTCAGAGGAAGGCATTCTCTATGCTCCCGTTTAAATAAAGTGTGCGCTGAGATATATAGTGGTTCATCCCAGAGGCAGGTTTTCCTTGGGAAACCAGGAGGACTTCAATAGTTCTACCTAGTGTTTGCATATTAGCATCGTGATTTCTTCATGTACTATACTTACGATGCATATTTTTCCTACCACCTATGGCTAGCTAGCACGATACAACTTACAAAACCATAAATTAATAAAAGTTAAAAAAAAAACCAGCATTGCTTATTGCAGATCACTCTTGGGTCAAACATCTGGTTTCCTCACTCACAGCATTTACTGTCTTCCCCTCTCATGCGGAGTAATTTAAGTGAATCTCACAGTTTAAAGAGTTTGATATGATCTGAACATAGTGACACACACCTTTAGTCCTAGCACTTGGGAGACCGAGGCAGGAAGAATCCCTGTGGGAGGCTAGCCTGGTCTACAGAGCAAGCTCCAGACTAGCCAGTGCTATACAGATATACAGAGAGTTCTCGTCTCAGAACAAAGAAGTTGGGCATGTATTGATTTGTACCATTTAAAGTCTCTCCTAAATTTTCCTATATTTGAATCATCTAATAAGCTTTTACCCCTTGTTTCTTCTCTTCTAAACTATCTTCTAAAACTATCACTGTCCTCACTACCTCATAATTTAAATTAACCCATTTACATTAATCTACTTTTTGCCTCATGGCTTTTGCCTTGCTTCCCATCTTGTACCTCCTGTGTCCTCTGGAGTCTCTTCTGCACCTAAATTCATCTCTTCCTCTGCTGTCTTTGCCTGGAAGTCCCGCCTAACCTATTTCTGCCCAGCTATTGGCCATTCAGCTCTTTATTAAACCAATCAGAAGGTGCCTTGGCAAAGACACATCTTCTTAGTGTGCGAAAAGATTATTCCACAATGAGGCACTTATTTTACATAAACGGTGGGGATTTATGATTGGACAATATCAATCAACTTAAACACTGCTTAGGAAAAGTGAGAGGATTATATACTTACGATTTCATCAATAAAATGATATTAAAGGGTCAACATTTGATTACCTTACTGAGAAGCTTTGTGGGAAGAAGCAATTACTATAAATGTTATGTAAGACTACAGCCAATATACCATAAAGCTTTACAGTCAGTGGAGAACAAATTATTAGATGACTAGATCAATCATACCATCGTTGGAAGGACTTGTTACGTCTTGTCTTAATTTTAATCAAACACATCTGTTTTAATTAGATTAAAGAGAATATACCAGAAAGAAAGCTTAAGTTCACTTCAATGAAGAGTTCCGAGGATGGTGGCCAGTTCTCAAATAGCTCCTGTTCATTCCAAGTGAGCTCACAAATTCTCTATGAGCTCCAGAAAGGACAAGCACTTATCACCTTTGAGAAGGAAGAAGGTATGACTGATCTTAAAAACATGACCGTGGGCCGGGCGGTGGTGGCGCACGCCTTTAATCCCAGCACTCGGGAGGCAGAGGCAGGCGGATCTCTGTGAGTTCGAGTCCAGCCTGGTCTACAAGAGCTAGTTCCAGGACAGGAACCAAAAAGCTACGGAGAAACCCTGTCTCGAAAATCCAAAAAAAAAAAAAAAAAAAAAAAATGACCGTGTCACCTTTGCAAGCACTTGGACCTTCAAAGATCTTCCATAGATGTCTGGCTGTCACTTGGCAGTCTGTGTTTGCTGTTTCTTCTTGTCTTCATAGTGGCGTTTGGAGGCAGAGGCAATTGATAGTCTCAATTTACAGAGACGGAATCCAGGCATTAAGTATATTAGATGTGTTGGTTTTAATACCTATGATATATAATGACGTAATATCTACAATATATAATATTATATATAATTATGTGGAATACTCACAGTGTTATGTGTGCAATGATATTGAAGGATTCATGCTTATCACACATTCAAAAAGTAATGCCTCTGGAAATAAAATATAGGAGTTGGGATATCCAGTGTCAGCCTCTTTCCAGTACATATGTCCCTTAAATGATATAAGCATATTAGAATGTTATAATAATATTATAAAGAAGTAGAACTTGCTAGGCATGGCAGTGCACAACTTTAATACCAGCACCTGGGAGGCAGGTGCAGACCTGTCTCTGTGAGTTTGAGGCTAACCTGGCCTACCTAGATTCCGGTCAGCCAGGCCTATATAGTGAGACCCTATCTCAAATAAAAAAGTAAATGAATAGATACAATTTTGGGAGTATGAAAATGGCAGACTCTACTTCTCCGGTGTTCTCTGGGACATCTCGTTTCATACTTGTACAATTCTATAAATACAGGATAGCTAAAATAATTATTGTGTGTATTTGATTGGTAAGAAAACAGAGTCTGAAGATGCTTAAGTGATTTAGTGATTAGTTACCCAGTGATTAGATTGAACCTAGGAATAGAAAGGTTTGGGACCTAATGTTGGCCAAGTTCAAAAATGTATGGGCCCCTTCAGGGCTTGGCTTCCTTTGTGAGGAGAATTTGAGTGCTGGCTTTATCTCCTCTTGAGGTGTGAGTTGCGTTCTTTGTAAGCCTCAGATTTTGGTGACAGGTTTTGTGATAGTATTAAATGACAAGTTTAACTGAACGCACACAACACACCCATGTCAGCTGCCATTGTTGCTATGTGTGAGGGGTATGCCAGAGAAGGAAACAAAAGCCTATAGAAGAACTTCCTTTGTTGAACTCCAGAGCTGAGAGGGTACCCTAAGTGCCTGTGCACATCCTCCTGGACCAACATTCCTGAGGGCAGGCCACTACTTCTTGGCTTTGGCTCTGACTGCAAAGCTACGGGATGGGCCAACGTGGTCTTCAGGACCATTTCATGCTTAGATCCTTAGAAGCTGTGATTTTAACCTGTGTCTTCTGGCATCTGGCCCGTCAGTCTGACCTGGAAATAAATGTTAAAAGGAAGCTTACAGAAGGTCAAGGCAAGCAGAGATGAAACATCCACCCACACCATCATTTTGTTCCCCCTGGAACCATGCCCACAGTTGAGGGGGAGCTTTGCTGGTAATAGGCAGTCACTGGCATGTTACTGGAAGACATAGGGGAGGATCTGAGGACAGGTTTCTACATGACAGTCACTGCCTGTCAGTCTCCTGGGTTTGCTGGATGTAGGAGTCGCTTCAGAAGCAGCCTTGATGCTGCTTGCTCCCTTGATGTGGTTCTGGAGTCCCCAAGCCAGGACATAGCGCCAGGGAAACAGAAGTAAACAGGGGTTAGTTTGACAGTCACAGTAACTAAAGTTGGAATATAAGTGGTCCCTCTCTGTTGAGTTAGATCGCCAGATGTTAGGGGTTTGGGGATAATGAGAGGGTCATCTGAGTATTACTTCATTGATGTTTTCTGCTATCGTCATCTGTTGCCATTAGCAAAACAAAACAAAACAAAAAGCATCTAAATTCTAGAGTCATATTGTGGTATAGTGAGTCTGAATTCCCACCCGACAACGCCCTGACTTCCAGCCTTGTGTCTTCCCCAGCCTCGGGTGTGCTCCCTGGTTGTCATAAACACACATGAAGTTTATAAGAGAGGAAGCAATCATCTCTTATCTTCATGATAAATTAGAATAAGTGGCTCACATAGCAACAGCTGGAGTTTTATAAAGTCATAGCGCACAGTTATGAAGAAACTCCTGGCTGCATGGTGGCGCATGCCTTTAATCCCAGCACCTGGGAGGTAGAGGCAGGCAGGTCTCTGTGACTTTGAGGTCAGCCTGGTCTACATAATGATTTCCAGGAAGGCCAGGACTACACAGAGAAACCCTGCCTTGAAAAACAAAACAAGACAAACAAACAAAAAGAAACCCCTCCCTATATCCATCTTAAAGAAGCGTTGCATTCTTTGAACTTATCCTGGCTTTCGTGTGGTTGTATTACAGAGCCTCTCCCATCTATGTGATGATACAGCGTCGCTCTCAATATTTTAAAGCGTGCTGATAGAAAAAAGCAAAGCAATATGTCTTTCTTGGAAAGACAGAGACGGAAAAGAGCACTTGCTTTGGTGCTGGTAACATAAGAACATTGGCAAAGGACAAAGCGAGATAAAACGAGGATAAAACGACAGTGGCCCACAAAAGTGTTCCTAGCTTATGAATGGGGACATTCTGGCTGAGCTGACTGCCCTGGGGAAATTCCCTGGTAGTGCTGTGGAGAGGGAGCATGTGTCCGGATTGACAATATAAAGAATCTGCAGAATTCTTAGGCTGATGTAAGAGAGAGGATGATAGAGAATTTAGAATCTCAAAATCTCTGTATTGCCATTTTTGCTTACACGTGGTGACACTGAGTTTTCCTACTTTGGAGGTAAGACTACTGAAACTTGGAAATCCCAAGAAAAATGCTAAAACTTGATTCTTTAAAATCGAAGAAAATGGGGCCAGTAAGATGGCTCAGCAGGTAGAGGCCCTTGTTGAGCCTGCTGATCTGAGTTCCATCCCGGGTACCAACATGCTGGAAAAAGACATAGCTCCCACAAGCTATTCACTGACCTTCACCCAAATGCCCCTCACAAGAACACACCTCCCCCACATACATAAATAGAATAAATACAAAACTGAAGAACATGAAAAAAGACAACAACGCCTCCTTGAATAAAACGCGTAAGGTTTTCTCGGACGTCACGACGGTCTGCTTCTAAAATTGTGTTTCAGTTGCACAGAATGTGATAACGATGGGGAAGCAAGTGGTGCAGCTGGAGGGGAACTCCGTGGTGGTCACCGCGCAACCGGTCCCGCTAAGCCTAGGCGTCAGATTCCAGGTGAGACGGTCATGGAGAGTGGCTTCAGCCACTCTGTCGGGCACAGGCATTCTTCTTACTTGTGACGCTGAAATGCTTTCCCAGGTTCATGTGAACGTTTCTAAAACGAAGATCAATGTTACGGGAATCCCTGATGAACTGCCGGAGGAGCAGACAAGAGACAAGCTGGAGCTGAGCTTCTACAAGTCCGCGAACGGAGGCGGGGAGGTGGAAAGCGTGAACTACGACAGGAAGTCGGGGAGCGCCGTCATCACGTTCCTGGAAAGTGGAGGTACGCAGACACTTCGCCATTGCACAGTTTCTGCCCATTTGTGTATTTGAAATGCATGATAATCGGGGGGACTTTCCTTTTTTGGAACACTCTTTTTTTTTTAAAAAAAAACTTATTTTCTTAGAATTTTTTTATTTAACGCGCACGCGTCTGCGCATGTGTGCACGCTGTGGCGCTAGTGTGGAGGTCAGAAGATAGCTTACGTCAGTTGGTTCTTTCTTCCACCCTGAGGATCCTGGGAGTTGAATCCAGGTTGTGGGTTTGGGCAGTAAGGACCTTTACCTGTTGAGTCATCTTGTTGGTCCAGTTGATGTTTTCTTACCCTTATTTGATGCGATCGTGTGTCAGGCAGGACAGCAGATGCGTGTGTGAAATTGTGTGTCAGGAGGACAGTGGATGCGTGAGATCGTGTGTCAGGCAGGACAGCAGATGCATGTGTGTGTCCCCTCATTTTATCATTACAGTCTCTGCTCATCATAGCTCTGACATAGCTTCATGTCACTGATAGGAGGCAGAGGTCTAGAGAAGACGGATCATATCCCTAAAATCACACGGTGGTGTGCCATAGAGCAATTCTGCCTGATTCTTCATGCACACCTCTGCTTTTCTCATTAGTATGGTCCTAGGGTTTTCCCTGAGTTTCTGAATCATAGAAATCCTGTGATGCCATTAAAACATGGACTGATTAGATTATCTTTTGCATGAAAATAATACGTGTTTTAAAAAAGAAGTCATAATGATGACAGCGAAGGGTTGAGTAATCGCTTCGAAATTCCCTTCCTTTGGTGTAGACGTTTCCAGACCTTTCTCCAGGCTCATGCAAACCCACCACTGTGCGGTTTTGACCTGGGTCTTTGAGGAATGCTCATGAGCCCCAGGTAGAGTGTGTCCTGTGAGAAAGCCCCGAGTTTCAGTGCAGCTGGAACATGTTGCCTTTGAAATGAAGGACAATTCCAACTTGGTGGAATTTCCATAGTCAAGGATCCAGCTTTAAACTTTCCAAATGGTTTTTAAATTTTTAAAATATATATATATATATATATATATATATATATATATATATATATATTTTTTTTTTTTTTTTTTCCACTCTGAGACAGGGTTTCTTTGTGAAACAGTCATGGCTGTCCTGGAACTCACTCTGTAGACCAGGCTGGCCTCGAACTCACAGAGATCCGCCTGCCTCTGCCTCCCAAGTGCTTGGATTAAAGCTGTGCACCACCCTGCCTTTTTCAAATTTTCCAAATCTTATCTGATTGATGTCAATCTCTCTATTCCTTGTATTGAGAAATATCCAGGAGGAACTCCATTATAAATCACAGTGCAGTTTGACACTCTGTTAGCTTGGAATTCTGTTCTGTTTTCTTCTCTGGGGAGTCCTTCCTAGAAGTGGTGTCCAACCAAAAGCTACACGTTTAGGTAATTCTGAAAGAGTATAAAGTCTTCTGGTCACTTCATAAGCAGTATCTGGCGGTCTTATTATAACCAGGCAGGTGCTGTAACTACTTGCCTTTCTCAGAAGCAAGCCAAATAAGACAGCCAAAGTCACCTAGGTCATAACCCGGCACAGATGGGGCTGGGGTAGGCCTAATCAACTGAGGGTCCTTCCTTGCCCCTCTGTCCTCTGCTCCTGCCTCCACTTACCATTTGAAACACTCGAATCGTACTATTTAGGGGCTGCAAGATGGCTCAGCTAGTGAGTGTCTGCTGCCGATCTGTGATCAATGTCTGGTAGGAGCAGAGAACCAGTTCCCACTTGTTCTTCTCTGATGGCCACATGTACGTGGTGACATGCATGCATGCACACCTACATACACGAGTGCATACAAAATTAATTGAAGAAATGCGTGCAGTTTGCTGGCATTAAGGAAATGCACTCACAGTACTGTGCAGCCGTCACCGTTTTCCATCCTCAGGGCATTTTGTCATCTTAAGTAGAAACGTCACTCATTAGACAATAATTCCTTTTTCAATTCTTCCTCTTTCAGTCCTTGGTATCTCCAAGTCTTTGGTCTCCACAAACTTCCCTGTTCTAAATGCCTCATAGAAGTGGATTTGTTCCACCTTTACCCCTCTTATATTTGGATGCTTAAGACAGGAGGTTCGGTTTCCTTATTGTGTAGACTAGTGTTTCTCAAAATGATTACTGTGAAGCCTTCAATATGGGCTGTAGAGTTCTTTACGAATTAACTGCCCACTTTGATGTTTATTTGATAGTATTCCATGCGAGAGAAGCTTCACTATGATTTAAAATGTTTATGATAAATGTTTATGTTTATTTATTTATGCTTATTTATAAATGATACATGTTTATGAGAAAACACTTTCTTTTTGCTGATTTTCAGTTGCCGACAGGATTTTGAAGAAGAAAACCTACCCTCTTTATATGAATCCAAAGTGCTGCCAAGTTACAGTCTCTCCCTTTATAGAGAGACGCTTGGAAAAGTACCAGGTACAGTTACCACTCTTCCTTCCGGGCGATATCTCGTTGGTCCGCCACTACACACAAAGAACATGGAACAAGCTATGTCTGCGACACTCGGCTTCTCAGTGAGGGCTGTCTAAGCAGTCTCTTCACTTCACCTTTGCTTGGTCCGTGCAGAATGAGTTTGTATTTTAAACAATATCTTAATGCAAAGCTCTGCCTTTTTTTTTTTTTTTTTTTTTTTTTAAAAAAAAAAAAAACTGGTGCCAGGCCTGGTGGTGCAGTCCTGGAATCCCAGCCATTCAGGAGGCTGAGGCGGGAGGTTTTCAAGTTAATGCCGTCCTTGGCTGCAGACTGCAGAGGTAACCCAGGCAACCTTAAGATCCTGTCTCAAAATAAGAAGTCAAAATATAAGGGTACAGGGTGTAATGATTATGTGTGAGAGGGACCTTGGTGAGTGAGAGCATAGAGGCCTCATGGCGGGCGGGATAGAGACAACTATGCCTCACACAGAGCTTATGTGGAGAGTTTATTTTGAGAAGGGGGAAGGGGAGAGAGGAGACTAAGGACAGCAGTGGTGGTGGTGGGAGAAAGGAGGGAAGGAGGGAGGTAGGGAGGAGGGAGGGAGAGAGGGAGGAAGAGGACGGAGAGAGGGAGGCAGAGACCTGTACTTGCCTTGCTTCAGAAGAACAGCTGGAAGAGAGCTGGACTGGGCAGAGCTTGCATACAGACCATGTAGGGTTGTGGCAGCCATAGAACCTGGGCTGGTAGTGCCTGAGTGCATCCTGCCAGGTGCCAGGGGCCACCAGAATGCCTGAATCCTAACACAGGGGTGGAGCAGTAGCCTAGCTCCTTAGACCTTAGAGCCTGCCTCCCCAGTATGCCAACAACAATGACTCCCCCACCTCCCTGCAAAATCCCTGAAATCACTTAGATAATTATAAAACTAATTCTTGGGTCAAGATCATGATGGGGTTACCCATATAGGAGCAGTTGAACTGAGATAGTGGGAGCTTACCGACTCCCCAAACTCGGCCATCTGAATGGGAGTGACAGTTGTGTGGTTGGGGCAGTCTGTGGGGCCACTGGCAGTGGGACCAGGATTTATCCCTAGTGCTTGAACTGGCTACTTAGGGCCCATTCTCTTTGGAGGGATACCTTGCTCAGCCTAGCTATAGTGGGGAGGGCCTTGGTCCTGCCTCAAGGCGATGTGCCAGACTTTGTTGACTTCCCCATGGGAAGTCTTACCCTCTCTGATGAGTGGGTGGGGATGGGGTGGGTGGAAGGTGGGGAGAGGTATGTAAAATGAGAAAAGATTGTTTTAAAAATAAATTAAAAAGTAAAATAAAAAAATAAAACTAATTCTTATTTTTGTAAATAGAGACTTACTTAGAGATATTTTCCTTGTGTATCTGTCAATCACTGGGCTTCAGACACAATTCTGCTTCCTGTCACTCAGCTCCCTTTTGTTTCAAACCCGCTCCTGTTTCCTATTCCTCCTCAGCTATCTAATGGCAATACTGCCTACCAACTTTGTCTACCCACTTATATTATGTATACAGTGTTCTGCCTGCATGTATGCCTGTGGGCCAGAAGAGGGCGCCAGAGCTCATGACAGAAGGGTGTGAGTCACCATGAGGTTGCTGGGAATTGAACTCAGGACCTCTGGAAGAGCTGCCAGTGCTCTTAACCTCTGAGCATCTCTCCATCCCCCTGAAAACTACAGCAAATATACACGCACATGCGCGCGCACACGCGCACGCACACACACACACACACACACACACACACACACACACATTTTGGGGGAAGTACTGAGCACTGAATCCAGGCCTTCATGTAAATAAATACTTTATGTAATCACTCTATCCCCGAGCTTCTCCTTCACCCATATTTTTTTGAGACAGGGTTGCATGTATCTTAAACTCAATGCCACCATCCTACTGCCTCAGTTTCCAGAGTTCTGGAATGACAGGCGTGTGCCATCACACCTACTGACAATCCATATTTTAGTCTGTACTTTTGAGATCCTCCGGCATTCTTCTGGTCCCTGGCATTGCCAGTCACAGCTTTGACTACCCACAGACTCCTACTCTACTCTGAGCTGCCCAGCCAACCCCCTTTATTTTCATAACACCACGGTCATCTGTCTCAAACTCGCCTCCCTCGGACATTTTCTTGTCTGAAAATGCCCTTCTTTCACAAGTTGGTTTTCTTCCACAGGTGTTTTCAGCCATATCGAAGAGGACCGTACTTCTGACTGGATTAAAAGGCGTTCGGATGAATGAAGAGGATGTGGAGGATTTAATCAACATTCACTTCCAAAGGAGGAACAACGGAGGTGGAGAAGTTGATGCGGTCAAGTGCTCTTTAGATGAGTCTTGCATTGCGTATTTTGAAGACTAGGCCAGAGAAAGCACATGGAAGCTATAACTTTGAGCCCAAATAACTGTCAACATTTACAAAATATTGTTTTCCTTTAAAAAAAAAAAGAATTTTAATTTGCGTCTTTTTATTCTTCCATGCAAAATCTTAAAATTCGTTTTTATGTTGGGCAGTGGTGGCGCAAGCCTTTCATGCCAGCACCTGTGTGTGTGTGTGTGCGTGTATGTGCAGAGGCAGGCAGATCACTGAGTTCGAGACCAGCCTGGTCTACAAAGTGAGTTCCAGGACAGCCAGGGCTACACAGAGAAACCCTGGTCTCCAAAAACAAAAGCAAACAAAACAAAATTCTTCCTTGTTTTCAGCACCACTGTGTGTGTTTATGAAGGGTAAGTGGCTGTGTGGGAGGGGTTTTGTTCCTATTCTCTGTGGATGGCCTCTGACTATTGCCAACCCGGAGCCCTGCTGATGCCTCTGTCTTGACCATGTGGGCTAATTTCATTTGCTTCCTCTTTGCGTAGCAATCCGAAATTCCAAAACCCCCATGTTCTCAGAGCAGAGGGGCTGTTTTCTTGAAGTCTACTTTGCTAAGAGTGTCAAGCATTTACTGATTCCTTCCTGGCATCCCTTCCCCAAACACACCTGGTTAAGGACAGCATTTTCTTTCTTCTACATTTTTCTTGTTTGTTTACTCATTTTCTTTGCGGCCTTTGAAACAGGGTCTCATTGTGTAGCCCAGGCTGCCCTTCGGCTCCCGATCTCAACTCACGTTCTTGTAGGATTACCGTTATCACCCCCTCCCCTGGGAGTCGCTTTGGTCCAGCCTCCTTCTCTAGGAAAGCCCGCCAAGGATTGACCCCTCCCCAGGGAGGGTCAGGGCCACTCCCACAGGCTATTTAGGCTGCCGCCCAGAATGGTCTCCTGGTTTTGCATGGTCTCCCCCCTACACCCTTCCCTCGCCATGGTCTCCTGGCCACTCTGGAGCGCTGCATTAAACGTGGGTATCTTTTATTTGATCTAATTTGGTCTGATTGGAACTGAATTATTTACGTCGGTGGAGAGGCTCGTCTTAAGAATTGTTCCTAGAAGTTTTATTCTGATATGTTTCATGACCTGACAACAAGATTAAATTCAAGCGAGGCATGGTGACACACACCTTTTTCGAAGCACTCAGACGGCAGGTGACCTTTCTGTGAGTTCAGCCTGGTCTACATAGATAGTTTCAGGTCATCCAGGGCTGGACAGTGAGACCCTGTCTTAAAACAACAAAGTAAGTTTGTATTTCAATACTGGCAAAAGTCACTCATTCTAGAAAACATTCAATTGCCAGAAGGGGAAATTTTGCTTTTTGCTCCTGATATTTTACCTATGTGTTTTAAAGTTATCTTCAGAAACATTCATTACATCTACATTCTGTTAGACATGAGATATTGCTTCAATGGCACAATTTGTAATAAATATTTGTATTTATCACCAAAAAACCCATTTCTGTTATTATTTGGAAATAGATTATTTCCAGCTTTCAAAAATGTGAAGAATGTTTGTCTGTTTTTACTACTGTAACAAAATGCTAGAGATGCATGCACACACACACAGAGTAATTAAAAATTACTGTAGTTTTATATAATCAGTACCTTGCTCTCAATGACTTTGTGTTTAAAGAAGAAATAAAGAAATTAAAGACTTTCTAAAATTCAATGAAAATGAATACACAACATATTGCAACTGATGGGACACTATGAAAGCAGTGCTAAGAGGAAAGTTCATTGCACACTAAGAGCCTACATAAAGAAAGTGGAGAAATCTCACACTCATGACATAACAGCACACCTGAAAGCTCTAGAACAAAAAGAAGCAGACTCACCCAGTAGGAGAAGAAGACAGGGAATAATCAAATTGAGGGCTGAAATCAATAAGATAGAAACAAAGAAAACCATACAAAGAATCAATGAAACACAGAGCAGGTTCTTTGAGAAAATCAACAAGATAGACAAACCCTTATCCAAAACTAATCAAGAGACAGAGAGAGAACATCCAAATTAACAAAATCAGAAATGAAAATGGAGGCATAACCAAGACACTGAGAAAATCCAGAGAATCATTAGGCTATACTACAAAAGCCTATACTCCACAAAATCGGAAAATGTAAAAGAAATGGACAATTTTCTGGATAGGTATCATATACCAAAATTAAATCAAGACCAAGTGGACAATTTAAATAGACCTATTACCTGCAAGGAAATAGAAGCAGTCATCAATAGACTCCCAACCAAAATGAAGCCCAGGGTCTGATGGTTTCTGCAAGTGGAGACTGTACTTTGGTTTCCTGGCCACCTAGATCCGAATAATCACACAAAACTATATTAATTGCAACACTGTTTGGCCAATGGCTTAGGCCTAACTCTTAAATCTTAAATTAACCCATTTCTATTAAGCTATGTGTCACCATGAGACTGTGACCTATTGGTAAGGTTCTGGCTTCTTTCTCCTTTGGCAGCTACATGGTGTCTCCCTGACTCTGACTTCTTTCTGTCTCGATCTCTGCTTGGATTTTCTGCCTCGCTATATTCTGCCCTGCCATAGGTTAAAGCATATTCTTTATTAACCAATGGTAATAAAACATATATCCCACATAGGTTTCAGCATAGAACTCTACCAGAACTTTAAAGAAGAGCTAATACCTATACTCCTCAAACTGTTCCATACAATAGAAACAGAAGTAATGTTGCCACACTCTTTTGAGGTACAGTTACCCTGATACCCAAACTACAAAAAACATCAACCAGTAAAGAGGAATTATAGATCAATCTTCCTCATGAACATTGATGTGAAAATACTCAGTAAAATACTGGCAAACTGAATCCAAAAATACATCGAAAAATTCAATTCATCCATCATGATCAAGTTGGTTTCATCCCAGAGATGCACAGATGGTTAGACATACAAAATCTATCAATGTAATTCACCACACAAGTAAACTGAAGAAAAAAATATGATAATCTCATTAGATGCTGAAAAAGCATTTGACAAAATCCAGCACCCCCTCATGATAAAGGTCATGGAGAGATCAGGTGTATAAGGAACATATCTAAACATAAGAAAATCAATATACGGTAAGCTGACAGCTTTTTGAGGCCAGCAGGAAACTGTGCTTTCAGATCTTTCAAAGTGGGTGTTGCCTCATTTGTCACGAACCACTCTCCAGGAGACTGAAAAACTGTTCCCACTTGGACTGAAAAATTCTTCCCACTTGGTCCCTGTGCTCTACCAAAGTTTGGGAAAGTTTCTTACAAGCTTGTGTTCTTAATTACAGCCTCTTCTAATGCTGAAAATGTTTTGTTATAGTCTTGAATATCTGGGAAAAGTCTGGAAGCCTGGGGACTTGAAGTGACATGGTCAGCCTGCAAGAAGCTGTTTCTGGCTGGGCGGTGCTAAGTATCCCATTGACAGCGAGAAAGCTGAGTTAAAGACCCTTTTCCAGGTCCACTTCAGGTTGCTCCTAAAGATTCCTTAGGAGACGTCCTTATGTCATACTGGTAACTCCTTAGAATAATTTATGAGCTGATATCATAACTTTAATAAGAATATTGAAATTTTTGATGAAATATGTACTTCGTTGTCGAGATAGAAAGAGCCAGATTTCAGAATAAGTATTAGTAAAAATAGGCTCTATACATTGGGTCTGGACTTAGCTGTTAAGTGACCTTTACAATGGCTCTTCAAAGACATCCTCAGAGTGCCAAAGCAAGGAAATGAGCCTTCTAGGTAGAGAAGGAAACCGAAAGCCAGATGCCGTCTACTCAGCTAATGAACGGTAGAGTTGGCATTTGTTCCTATGTCTGCCAGACTCGAAAATGTTTATTCTTAGACCTATACCACTAGGCTATCTCTTCTGGGGTTAAGAGTAGTGTTAGAGCCGGGTGGTGGTGGTGGCGCACGCCTTTAATCCCAGCACTCGGGAGGCAGAGGCAGGCGGATCTCTGTGAGTTCGAGTCCAGCCTGGTCTACAAGAGCTAGTTCCAGGACAGGCTCTAGAGTTACAGTTAAACCCTGTCTTGAAAAACAAAAACAACAACAAAAAAGCAGCTTGGGAAGGAGAGGGTCTCTTTTAATTTACTGGTTACTGCCCATCAAGGCTGGACGCCAAGGCAGGAACCTGAAGCAGAAACCTGCTAGGGTCCCTTTGAGCTACTTTTCTCAGGCAGCCCCATCTAAGGGGCGGTACTACCCACAGTAGGCCCAGCTCACCTGCATAAATTAGCAATCAGGAAAATGCCCACAGCTGGTTGATGGTGGTTCACACCTTTAAGCACTCTGAAGGCAGAAGCAGGTGGATCTCTGTGAGTTCAAGGCCAGCCTGGTCTACAGCCAGCTCCCTCTGTTAACACTGAGAAACCCTGTCTCTAAAAACTTAACCAGGGGCTGGAGAGATGGCTCAGTGGTTAAGAGCATTGCCTGCTCTTCCAAAGATCCTGAGTTCAATTCCTGGCAACCACATGGTGGCTCACAACCACCTGTAATGAGGTCTGGTGCCCTCTTCTGGCCTGCAGACATACACACAGACAGAATATTGTATACATAATAAATAAACAAATATTACAAAAAACTTAACCAAAAAGAAAAGAAAAAAGACAAGACATGCCTACACACTACAGACCAACAGATTAGCAATCAAGAAAAGCCACAGACAGGCATGCATACAGGATAGATGTAGTTCCTCTGCAGAGGGTCCTCTTCCCAGGATCCCAGCCTGAATTCTTCACTCTGTACAGCATTTCTTCCTGTCGGAGTTAGTCTTCCCTCAGAGAGAGGGGAGCAGAAGACTTCTAGTCTTTGTAGCTTGTTTGGGAGGACAGGGGTCTGTTGTACATGATCCACTTTGGGGAAGAGGAATTCTAATTTTTATGACTGGCTTCGGGAAAGCAAAGATTCGGGAGAGAGGAGAGCCCAGGAAAGGGTCAGA
The DNA here is from genome assembly GCF_950005125.1 of Chionomys nivalis. NCBI lineage: Eukaryota > Metazoa > Chordata > Mammalia > Rodentia > Cricetidae > Chionomys > Chionomys nivalis. The sequence continues at coordinate 27,276,804 of NC_080107.1, forward strand.
AGGACTTGGCTTCAAGTCCAGGGCAGGCTAAGGTGCTGCACTGTGGGCTCCTGTGTTCTGAGTTCCCGACAGAGCCCAAATTCTTAGAAACGTTTGGTCCTAAACCAGCTTGTGTTAATATCGGGTTATCTGCTATTTGGTATCTCACGAGTTCAGTTTCTTTTTTTTTTTTTTTTTTTTTTACATTGGAGTTCATGCTCCGCCATTCATTTTCTTATTTCTTTGGTTTTACTTTAAGGACCGCACTATATTCCTCTTGTCTCTGGCCCCAGCTTGGGGGCCAGGTAGTGAGTTGGGTGTCAGGATCGCGCCTTCCCGCTCTGCTCTACATTCCGCAGGTGCTGGGGTGGACCCCGCTGGGAAGGCGCTGCAGGAGACCCGCCTTGAGAAAGCTTGGGAGAGAGCAGAGTGCCAGGAGCGCGGCCCAGGAATCATGCAGAGCAGTCCAGAGAAACCCAGATTCCCGCGGAACACGCGGCGCGTAGACGCGGGAGCCCAACCCAACCCGGCAGCGGGCGCAAGACCCCGCCCTTCCGCGCTCGGTCTCCCGGGCTACGGGAACTGGAAAGCGAAAGCGGAACCTGCCCGCCGCCCGCTTTAGGCTGCCCGCTGCCTGCGCGTCTTCTCCGCACCATGGCAAGTCACTTTCCTTGGGGTCGCGGTGCAGGGAGGCGCGCCGCCGAGGGTCCCGGAGCGCGTGTCGTGCACGATCGCGCGCCCCGAAGTGGCCGTCGCGGGTGCGGCAGGCTTGGCTCCCACGCGTGGGGACACGGGCGCCGTTAGCACTCCTTGCTAAACCGCAAGGGACCCTCGGGTTTCTTCCGGAAGGTGGTTAGGGCGGGACTGAGACTGGTTTAGGGATGAGGAAGAGAACAGTGACCCAGAAAAGGAGGCCATAGTTAACTACTGGAGGGAGCTAGGAAGAAGGGTTTGAGCGGAGGGCACTGGACGGCTGTCTCTTTTTCCGGCACCAGGCCTAGGGATTTTGTCCAGAGGCCCAGAGGACTGTGTTTTGGAGCAGTTACCGTGCATGCGTGAGTTTCTTTTTGTTTCACCTGATATTCTCTCTCTCTCTCTCTCTCTGTCTCTCTCTCTCGCGCGCGCGTGTGCACGCGCGCACGCGTGTCTATGTGTATTACCTGGTGAGAGGTGATTGAGAAAGCAAATAGAAACTAAAACAGTAAGTGAACTAGTTCTTCTTAGTGCCTCACTTTAAAAAGTTTTAATTAACTCTGTCTCGAAAAACCAAAAAAAAGTTTTACTTCTCTCTACTCCCACCCCCCCCCCCCCATCTTTCTGACATAGAGGCCAAGTGTCTCTGGATGTAGAGCATGGAAAAGGTAAAATGCCATCAGCCTCAAGTCTCTGCTGAAATTGCCTTGTTTCAAAGCCTTTGAAGGATTATCTTTCTTCGGGACTCTCGTTTTTCTTCTTTACTGTGCACGTAGGAAACGGATAACTGTTCACAGCTGGTCCCAGGAGAAGGCGTGCAGCCTTTTGTCCTCAGACATGAGTGAGCTAAAGAAGAAGGCGCAGGTCGCTGATGTGGCTCCCAAGATCACAGAATGCGAGGTCCTTGCAAAACAAGGTCTACAAAAACACCGACTAGGAGTTTTTTGATTCTAAAGATAAAGGTTGCATAGACACTTGCATTAAGAAACACATTAGTGCTCATGAGGCGTGGGCATTTCCTGAGCTTAAGTTGATTTTTTTTTTTTTTTACTTTGATATTGATAAACGCAGGAAGGATGGTGGTTCACCAGCCATTTCCCGCTGACGCTGGTGTGGGCTGTCAAAATAGAATGCCCTAAGAGATAAAAGCCAGGAAGTCAGCTTCCCTGGAAATCTGAAAGTCCCCCTGGTCATTTTCCCTCCCTCTTGTAAGGGAGAATTATCTTGAGAAAATCACGTTAATCTGGAGACTCAGGAGGAACCCTTGGGTCTGGTGTGTTTTCACTGTGCGGTCTAGACAAACCGTTTCCTTCCATCAAAGCGCCTTCCCTGTCATACAGCCAGTCAGTTTTACTTTCCTAGTTGAGCATTTTATCTTCAGGTGGTCGTCCTTTGTCTTGTAATTCTGTGAGCATGAGCGAGGATCACCCCCACCGCTTTGTGTGCTGAAACGTCTTTTTCTTAATATCTTTCCCTATCAATTCCCATTCTACCTCAGCCTTCCGGGCCTCTCATTCACGGAGCCTCTTTTGGACCTTAGCCAGAATTCATCTTGCTTCTTAATCCTGGATGGTATTTATTGTGGTTTTAGGATTTTGTTGTGGGTGATCTGTGTTCTCAGATGAGGTGTTCTGTTTCCTTCTGTAGAGCAATAAAGAGCCCCCCCTTCACCCAAACTCCTTTGAAATGACTCCCTGTCTACCTGTCGCCCACGAGCTACAAGCACCTTCTCCACCATCTGAATCGTAAAGCCCATCCAAGTGCTTCGTGGCAGAAAGAGTACACAGCACACTTTTATTTTTGAAATTTATTTTATTGTATGTGTGTTTTTTGCCTGCATGTATATATGGACACCGCATGCATGCCTGGTGTCCTCAAAGACCAGAAGAGGGTGTCAGATCTCTCTGAACTGGAGTTATAGGCGGTAGTAAACCACCATGTTGATGCTGGGGATTGAACCCAGGTCTTCTGGAAAAGTACTCTTAACTGCTGAGACATTTCCCCAGCCCCCTCCAGGGCATGTTTTGGAGAGAACAGAATTTCAGGGCAACAGTTTTCTTTCTGCTTGTCATTCCTAGTACCCAACATCTTGCCAGATGTGGAACATCTGTTTAATTAACACAGATTTTATTAATGGCTTCAGTAATAAGGTATATGTGCTGGAAACTTCATGCGCACATTGTAAACATAAAACCAAAATGTCACCAGATGGGGCTCATGTGCCATCTTATTTTGTCTGTGCAACTGGCTGGAACACGGGAATCTGAGAACACGAGTCCTCTGGGCTGTCACCATTGCCTTAGTCGTGTTCTGAGTTCTGCTGTGATAAGTGGAGGTGGGGACAGCTGATTGTTTTCTTCATTTTTCAACTTTGAAAGCTGTGCTGGAACCACACTTAAAAAATTTCCTTGGGCTGTTTTTGTATCTTCTATAATGTACTGAAACTGTGTGTAACACTCTGTGATTCTTTGTAATATAACCCCGTCCTTTTCCCCCTAAGTTTCTGTTAACACTGGCTTTATTCTTACATAGACAGCGCTGGCTATTTTCTTTTTTCTTTTTTTTTTTCTGTAGCAATTTAAAAACTTTTGGTATTTTGAAGACTTAGCGCATTTAGTCCAGAAGTCAAAACTCAACCATAGTGTATCATAAACAGCAAATACTATGCCAGCAGGATCTAAATGTATGCTAAAATTTATTTTGGTCTCGTATCATATGTAATTTTCCTTTTCCACATAAAGGGAAATGCTTCTAGTGGTGGTCAAAATTTCTTTTCCTTTTTCATTTCCCCCTTTTACTTAAGATTTAGTTTGCTCACAATCTTTAGGCTGGGGCCCCTTCAAATGGCAGAAAAGAGGGGGCGGTGCTCATGGGTGCCCAGGCTAACTATAGTCTCTAGAGAGTCAATCTAGATTTTTTCTTAAGTAAAATGGTCCTCAGTGTTTCCTGAGGTTCTGTACCGGTGTTGGCTACTATGGATTTTGTGTCTTCAAGCTTGAGTGTGTATAAGTTGGGAGGAGGCAGTGTGGGGAGCAAGCTGGAGCGATTGCTTTTCGGGTGTCCATCCGTGACCTGTTGTGTTTGTTCTTTTTTCGTACCCGAGGGTCCTACTATATAGACTGCCATCTTTACCCCACAACCCCCGTTTCCTTCTTCTGTCTCATTCTTACATACACCTTGGTGTATTTTTGTCTCCCCCAAATTGTTTGAAATCTCCTGCACCAATGAACTGAGTTTGTTCTCCTACTTTTAGGGCAGACACTGTGTGTACAGAGACCATTCATTTGCCCTCGCTTCTGGGAGGCCAGCAGTAGGCTCTTCCCCCAGAGGAGTGTTATTTGAAATACCATCCTTGCACTCAGAGTCCAGAGCTCCTTTGTGGTTTGTTAATCATCAGTCCAGCTCAGGAGACCTTGTCCTCTCTTAGCTGCGTAAGACAGATTAGGTCTGAATTTCACCACAGTTAGACTGGACTAACCGTGCACATCTTGGGATAGACTCATTTTCTTATCTTGGGGTGGGAGATAAATGAAGGGGCGAAGTAGAAGTGGACTCAAGAGGATTAGGGAATAAATGAAGGATCTGCATGGCAGCAGGATCTGCAAGAGCGTGCATGTCCTCTCTGTCCCCGTGTCACCTCAGATCCCTGGTTGACAGTGTTGTCTGTACAGCCCCCTCACTATTGCAGGACTTTCCCCTGATTCTGATAGTAAGACATGCTTTGAACTCTCTAATCCAGAAGATATTTTCTCTCAAACTTTTCCATTTTGTAGCTATTTTGTAGCCCAGGACTTTGCACCCACGACCCAAGCGCTCTATCACTGAGCTGTATTCACAGCCACTTTTTAACTGTTAGGAAGAAGAATAGTACATCTCCCTGGGTGTGATTGCACACCTTTAATCCCAGTACTAGGGAGGCAGAGGCCGGAGGATCTCTGAGTTTGAAGTTAGTCAGGTCTAAATAGCAAGCTCAAGGCTAATGAAGGTGTTGTGGGATATTTGTACACTCTGTGATGGTGTACTGCTGTGATTGGTGTAATGATAAGCTAAATGGCCAATAGCTAGGCAGGAAGTGTAGGCGGGACTTCCAGACAGAGGAAGTAGGAGGAGATAATTGAGGCGTAGAGGAAATGCCAACAAGGTATGAAGATACATACAGAATGAAAGAGAAGTAAAAAGCCATGTGGTAAAACATAGATTGATAAAAGCAGTTAAGTTATAAGAGCTAGTGGAGCAAGCCTAAGCTATAGACTGAGCTTTCATAATTAGCAAGAAGTCTCCATGTCATTATTTGGGGGCTGGCTGTCAGGATAGAAAAAGACTTGTTACACTAAAACTACATAGTAAGACCCCATCTCAAAAATGTACCCCCCTTTTTTCTTTTGGTGACACTTTCTATTATTTTGGGCCTTCCTAAAATCAAAAATTTACTTTCTATTTATTCAAAAATAAAGGGATCACTGTACACTCAAATTTGACTAAGGTCTATATTGGTAGGCAGAACGAGGCAGGCATGCTCCTGCTGGTCACCTTTGTGGAAAAGGGCTTTGTGTCTCACCGACGTGATGGTACCTTTCAGCAGACTCTTATTTAAATGGTGTCTTAATTGTTTTTCTATAGGCATCAGCGTTGAAGACCAGAGACCCCACAGTCTCTGAGAGAACGATTGTCGTCTCTGGTCTTCCGGTTGGCCTTTTAAAAGACCAGCTGGTGAAGCGTTACTTCCAAGATGAGGCTGGACACGTGGAAGAGGTGATCTATCCATCAAGAACCAAAGGAGTTGCATATGTCATATTTAAAGAAAAGAAAGGTACTTCTTAACCAACATTTTATATACTTAGTATATATTTTCCTGGTGAAATTAAAATTTCATATTGATTAAATGATTCATGGGATTGGCAAAGTTTGAAGTAGCATTAAAAAATTCCTCTACTCTGATGGAATTTCATCATGTTTCCCAGGCTGACCTGAGATTCTCCAACTTCAGTTCCTTAAATCTGGTTAGAAACACTGTGTGTGTGCGCGTGTGTGCGCACATGTGTGCATGTATGTGTGCGCACACGTGCACATGTGCTGAAGGATCACATTCAAAGTTTCATGTACACTAGGCATGTTGAGGATAATACCCAAAGTTTCATCCCGGCAAGATATGTACTGTACCAACAAGCTATGTTTCCAGAGCTGAAATACTCTGTTTACGTAACAGTTGAGCAGAGACCAGAATGAAGCAAGAGGTGGGGGTTGGGAGTAGGGGGTGGGGGAATTCATGTGGATAAGGGGGAGGAACACTTTAGGATAAATGAAGAATTAGCTATGCCCGGGTGGGTAGTGTGGTAAGGAGGGAAGGAAGCGTGTTGGCTGTTTGGAGCAATAGGAAGGAGCCCATTGTGGCAGGAAATGGAATGTGTGTCTGTATGCAGAGTAGTAGATGTGGCTGGGGTGGGAGCTGGGACCCATGCGTGCTGAGTAGCATCTGGGCCAGGCAAGGGTTCTGGGTCGTTTTGGCTAGGTGGGAGCCATTGTATTCTGAGTAGAGGACCGAGGGTTGGAACTGCCTGTCTGAAACAGCGGCACAGTATGGGGAATAGGATCTACAGGTCTCTGCTGCCTTTGAGAGACCATGGCAGGATGTCATTTTGGAGTTGCGGAGGACCATGTTCTAGTATGTTCAGGAAACACCAAACAAGGCGTGAGCTTTCCTTGATATGACCCCTGTTAGGACGATGAAGTAGGGGCAGAAGTTTGGAAGTGATATGTATGCAGATGTCTAGAGCCATAGACGTTGAGATTACCCACGGGCTGGTCATAGTCAGCAAAGAGGCCTGAGGGCTGGGTTTGCCAATGTCGAGAGAAGGGGGAGAGGATTAGCAGTGAGTTAAGAGACAGGTGTTGGCAGCGTGGGATTCCAGTTCTGAAGGTAGTCTTTCTCTGCCTAGAGCAGATAGCATGGAGAATTGACTTGGGTTATTGTTTTTTACTCCTGAGTGTTTAAAAAAAATAGGATTAGGAACCTGTTAACACATTTATGGTCAACTTCAGCATGTTAAAGCACAAGGGGAAAGTCATTTGAATGTTAGGTTTACAAGAAAAAAATGGAGCAAAAACCTCACTTTCTAAACAATAGAACAACTCCATTTTTGCAAATTAAGGTAATTATTGGTGTGACGGTCAAACACTTTTGATGCTACTGTTTCCGTAGCTGCACAGAATGTCATCAGACAAAGGAGATACTCTCTGACCTCAAAGCCTCAGCTCGTGGTCTCTCACTTCAGCGAAAAGGTGAGTGTGGGCCCCAGGGTGTGTTGTGAGGTCCTGGGCCCCATTTCTTGGTATATAAAGACACACAGAGTGTTCTTGCCCCATGACTTCTTAGGAACAAAAGCAGGAACTTCTCAGTTCTCAAGAGCTGCCTCTAGACAATTTGTTTATATATTTCAGTGTATGTGTGTGTGTGTGTGTCTTGTGATCCCATTTAAAGTGACTGAGAGATTTCCTGCTGTCGTGGGTAAGAGGCAGGTTAAAGATTTTATGCTGGGGACAATTAGGATGATTAGTAACTTTAAAGGAGCAGGGAAGGTGGAATAAGAATGAAAGTTAAAACTCCCACATATATTCTTTCGGGAACCTGGGCTCTGATATAGCCAAGCTGTTGCCATTTAAGTTGGGAGAGGGAGGCAGGGCAGGCCTGTCTACAGAGGGATGCCCATCTGTGGAGCTTACAGCCATAGTTTCTTTATATTGATGGGTTCTGAAAAGCACTGTGCTTCAAGACAGCGTTTTGTCTCAGACTATTTTCTACCCTCCGTTTTTGGGGTGTGTGGTGTGGGCTGTGAATCTGCAGTGTGCGGTGTGGGATCTCTGAAGGGGTGATCTAGAGCAAGAAGTTGGGAAGTCTCGGCTTGGCCACCCAGACCCCACTCAGAGCAAGCACTGCCCAGGTGGGAAGAATGGCAGAGAGCAATGTGTTCTGGTTCTGGTTCCACTAGGCCATACTGTTTTGACCTTTTCTCATTTTAGGTCTTCAACTACGTGATGGCTATCCTGGACCTGTCTGTTTTTCGGACTCAAATTGCACTAGAAAGTCTGGTCATGGAGCTGAAGAAGAAAATCCCCTCTTTAAACTTTAGCCCATTGGGGTCCAGTGGGAAAATCTCTGTGCGAGGTTCATTCCTGGATATCATGAAGCTCAAAGAGGCTTTGATATCAAAAGCCATCTCCCCTTCAGAAAACAACAGGAAGCATGCCGGTGAGAGGAGAAATCGGAATAGGCAGAGCCCCGGGAGCGTCCTCCAGAGAAAAGAGAACCCTGCAGCGGCACTCCGGATCTCTGCGCTCGAGTCTGCCAGAAGCCAAGGAACACTTGTGCTGGATACCGACATTTTCCTTTACCTGAAATACAAGTGTGAGTTTTATGAACAAACACTGAACAAATACCATATCCTGTGTCATGAGAGTGTGGATGGTGATATCACCACCATTTGTCTACAAGACGCTCGTGACGGGTCTCACACTAGCAGGGTCAGACACGTGAAGGAGCTCATCGAGGAGTGGGCCCAGGGGCTCCACCTTGAGCTCAGAAAAGATGCCCTGGCTTTAGAAGGAAGGGGGGAGAGAGAGAAAACAAATATCAAGCGGGCATGTGAACAGCTGTGTTACAGATATCGTAGAGTTTTGATTAATCTTCGCAGCACACATATTGACTTTATAGGACCTTCTTCCGACACGTTCCTGTTTAAGACAGAGCTCTTGAGCTCTGCAAGGCAGAAGGTCACTTGAGGTCTCAGCTGCATGGTCACTGTTCCCCTGACTGAGAAGTGTCTGTGCTTGCTTCTCATGTCATCCATCCACTTCACCGTTTCATACATTGTGTGTGCCGTTCTCTTCATGTTACAGGAGACGAAGATAGGATTTAGAAAAACTAAAATACCTATCCAAAGTTACCCAGATGACAGGGAATGGGACTAGCATTCAATGCAAAAATAATACCTACATCAAACTGTCAAATAAAAAAACCCGAAACCCCCAAACAAATAAACGAAAACAAATCTCACTAATCTGTGAAGAAATCTCACTTTCTCTGCAACCCCAAGTTTTTGGGAGAAGAAATCTTTCCCTGACGTAGGTTTGTGCGATTGTCATTCTGCCGCCAGGTTCTCGGCTTTGTATTCACCCCGCACGGTGTTTGAGTATTGGCCACGGTCACTTGGGAAAGGAGTGGCTCTGTTAGAATTGTAAAGAATCTTGGGATAAATTTGTGTGCTTGCTGTTGTAGATGATTCTAGTTTTGCAATGACGTGTCAACCAGATGGGCGTTGTGAGCTCAACACATTGTGAGTCAAGAAATATGCTTTGAATTCAGATAGCTTGTAGAACACCCTAACTTTGCTACACCGTCTATTCTATGGTAGAGAAATGACTGCTTACCCTGTTGACACACAGCCTCAGCTCACGGCCGCTGCTCAGCCTTGCTAGAAGGCATTGCACTGCGCATCACTAGCCTGGGAAAGATTCAACGGCGGAAGTACGGTTTCTACTGGGTGTGTATTCCTTTTACGCCATAATAAAGGAAAACATAGAAAAATTAAATTGTGAGTTGAGCCATCAATTAGCCAAGCAAGGGCCCTCTGCATCCTGGGCATCCATCATCTTATCCCTCCAATGTTATTACTTTAACAGCACAGTAATAATGACAAAGAAAGAAGAGCTATAGTGGTTCGTCTCCAGGTCTCTGGCTCCCTTGAATCTAGCCCCAGAGTAAGGCAGTTTTACATAATGGAGCGCCGCAGAGCTCATCCTGGTATAATAAATAATAGAACTCTATTTGTTCCCCTTAAAGTAAACAAACATGATCATGGTTATTTCAACTCTACCAGTGGAGCATAAGAAAAATCTATTATGTCCTTATTTTTCTTTGCCATCTATATCCCAAATGTTTAAATAATTTCTGTTTCATTACTGTATTTCCGCTACCAACATACAGGCAACAAATCCAAAACTTGACAAATGAGACAAATGTTGTTAGTCTGAACAAGATTTGTGCCTCAGAGGCCGCGATCTGTCAAGCGAAAGAATGTTTTTGGTTTTTGGACTGCGGTGCAAAGTTTCGTGGGATGACTTGAACAATAGACATTTTTCACACTTCTCAAGACTGTGGAGTCAAGATCAGGGTGCAGCCTTGGTTGGGCCACGGTAAAGGCCCTATTCCTGGGAGAAACCAAGAAAGCTCTCCCGTCTCTTAGACCATTAATGGTATCAGGAGGGCTCTTCTTGACTCAGTCACCCCCTCAAGCCCTCCCCTCCAAATACCCTCTCTGTTAGGTTCCTGTTGCTGTGACGGAATCCCTGAGCAAATTTGCAAGAAGGGGAGATAGACCGTGGCTCACAATTTCAGCCCACGGCTACTTTACCGCATAACTGGGCTCATGCCAAGTTGCCATCATGGTGAGACGGGCATGGCAGAACTAAGATGCTTACCTCATGGCTGCTGGGAAGCCAAAGGAGACAAGAGAAAGGTTTAGGGATAGCACTACTCTTCCCTCTTCCAAGTAAAGCACCGTGGACTCTATCTAAGTCCTCTCTTCTAAAGGTCTGCTCAGTTATGAGCCCATCAACGAATTGTTCTCTGATGACCATAGCACACTTAGGATCTGCCTGTAGTGCTGCCAGCTGGGGACCATGCCTTCCACATAAATATCTGGGGATGTTTTACAACCAAACCATGACATCACATTGGGGTTAGAGTTTTAACATATGAGTTGTTGAGAGTACAAATATTCTGCCTCTAATATTCCAGCCCTGAACCTCAAAGATTTATGTGCTTATCAAGAGTCGAATGTTTATTCTAGAGCTGGAGAGATGGTACACACACACACACACACACACACAGAGAGAGAGAGAGAGAGAGAGAGAGAGAGAGAGAATTAAAAAGCAAAACCCATGGTGTTTGAAATGAGAAATGTCCTCAGTTGATAGCACTGTTAGGGAAGATGGTAGAGTCTTTGGAGTCTTTTGTAGTTTGTCACTGGGGGTGGATATTGAGAGTTTATAGCTTCTCTCTCTGCTTCCTACTTTTGGTTGAAGGCATCTCTCAATGTCCAGCTCATGACTATGCATGCTCCACCATTGTCTTACTTCCCGGACAGCATGGGCTGCCCTTCTGGAGCTTTAAGTCAAACCCTTAAAGTTGATTTTGGTCTTGATGTTCTAGAAGAGTAACAGAAAAGTAACACCCCAAATTAACATTTATTCTATTTCAACAGCTCCAGAGTTCCAAACTCCACCATCTAAGATGCAGCCACCTCATTGAAATCAGACATCAGTGAGATTCGTATAATTGGGTTGTGTCAAAATTCCTTCTTAGTTATGAATGTGGGAAACCAAAGATGGTTTGTCCTTCCAAAATCAGAGGGTGGGCAAGGAATAACAGAGGTATTCCCATCCCAAAAGGGGAAAACGGGAGATGAGGAAGAGGAGCTAGGTCTTAAGAGATGTCTTCAGTTCACTGTTCCACCTTCCTGGCCCACGGGGTAGCAGCTACAAATCTCACCAGGTAGCAGATCTGCCAGTCACTTGACTTTGGATCTCCGGCCTCCAAAAGTGTGAGCAGCAAAATGTCCTCTGTTAGTAAATGACCTGGCCTCTGACATTTGTTCCAGCAGTCTGAGCAAGCTGGGCGAGGCTTTATTTTCCTACCAGCTGGGGAGCAGTAAGGGTTTCCAGGAGCCACCTGGAGCTGTGAAGGGCAAGAAGGATTCCTCTCGTGTGGAGGATTCCTTTACACTGTGTGAATGTATGTCACTGTGACTGGTTTAATAAAGAAGTTGACTGACCAGTAGCTGGAGAGGATAAGGTTAGGCATAAGAGCCAAATAGAGAAGGCTGGTGCTGGGAAGAAAGGCAGAGTCAGGAGTCGTGAGCAGATGCCAAGAGAAGCAAGATGGGCTTGCAGTGCTGAGAAAAGGCACCAAGCCGTGTGGCAAAGCTTGGTAAGAAATATGGGTTAATTTAAAATGTAGGAGTGAGCTAGTAACAAGTCTGAGTTACTGGCTGAGCATTTGTAATTGATATTCAGCCTCTGTGTAGAGACTTGGGTGTAGCTTGAGGGACAGAAACTTCCGACTATACTCTGGCCCCGAGAACATACTCATTCTAGACTACTTGCTGCAGACAATGAGAGAAGGACTCTTGGCTTTACGTCATCACTTGTGGGAGCTTGCCACAGCCAGCGCAGGAAATGAGTAGACCCAACTTTCTTTAAAAAAAAAAAAAAAGAAAAGAAAAAAGTTGGCAAGAGACTGCATCTTTGCAGATGGTTTTGGGTGTAGGCCCTTGTTTTTTACTTACACATCACCCTTCTTGAGGGAAGAACTTTTCTTATTCTGTTCTCCCCAGTGTATATCAGAACACACGATACAGGCTGTAAACACTGAGGAAGTATTTGAACGAGTTTTAGAATCCATGCTGCATTTACATAGGACCGTGATGACTGATTGTGATTGTCAGCTCAGCTAGAGTCAACTAAAACCAAAACAGCTAGGCACTGGTGACAGATTTGATTGGATTATTCCAGGTCAGAAGACCCTAAGTCTGGTCACACCTGGTGGCAACCCACATAAAAAGACACGGAGAAGGAAGCTTTTGCTTTTGCCTGGCAGTTTCAGCTGTCCTGTTCCTGGCGCATTCCTTTACTTGTGTTGGAACTTGCTTCTTCGGGATTCTGAGGTAGACTGAAGGCTGACAGCTCTCTGCCTTCTACTTTTGGGTAAGGATGTAAGCTCTCAATTACTGCCCGGAGGCCATGCCTGTCTGCCTGCTGCCATGTTTCCCACCACGTTGGTCACCGACTCTAACCTCTGCAACTGTGCACCCTCGATTAAATGCTTCCTCTTGTAAGTTGCCTTGGTTATGGTGTTGTCATGGCAACAAAAAAGCAACTAAGACAAGGATTTTTGCCCTGAGTGTCTAAAAAACCTGTACCCAGTGGGCCAGAAATTATCTGTCTCTTTTGCTTGTTTGTTATATAGTATATTCTCTCTTGGAAATACGATATTAATAATATTGATTTTTAGAAAACCCTCTGTAGCAGGTATAGTGTGGTAAGAGTGTCTCACAGTTAACTTATTTCCCATCATTCTGGCAAAGGCGAGGAGCAGAATATGCCTCCCTTTGCTATTTTGAATGAAATACAGCACAGGAGGAAAGGAGCCTAGCTAGTATAGTACAGATCCAGCAAGAGCTGAGATGCTAACTTAAAGTATAGCTGTCTGGGCACAATTTATTACAAGCGTCTTCTGAAGCGTTCTTACGAATCTGTTCCAAATGATGGCTAAGCATTTTCAGGCCTGTGTATGAGAGTGGAGAAGAACAGCTTGCTTCAGTTGGGTAATTATTAAAAATACCTTTCTCCCTTTCCCCCGAGAGCTGCCTTTTGGAGTGAAAAACCCCACAGATTTCTTCCTGTGTTCTGTACATTGCCAAGCATTTGGATTCTGCCCCTAGATCACCCCCTTTCCCCAGGCTCTATGCATTCATTACTCTTCATGTTTGCATTGCTGCAGTCTGCATGCACCTTCCTTCATAATTTCCTTACATAAGATGTGGTGTTGATGTTAGTGTCATTTTGCCACAAATTAAAAATCACCTGAGTAGGGATCATACCCTGAAGAATTGCAGAGAGTCCCTTACCTGATGTGTGAAGACTTCCCCAAATGTGCCAGCACCTTCTGTATCAGTCAAGATACACACACACACACACACACACACACACACGCACACGCACAGGCACAGGCACAGTAAGAGAGAGATTGCTCGTCTCTCTTGCTTATTTGGCCTTCTTTCTTGCTGCCATGGCTAAGGGAACACTGTAGAAGCAGCAGTGGGTGGATAGTAAGATCCAGAGGTAGGGAATACTGGGGCAAAGCAATGTGTTCGGGACATGGCAGGGCTGCTGTGGTTATGAACTCATGGCAGCTGTGGTTGCCCGCACAAAATCAAGCCAGTCAACATTCCAGTCCTGATGGGCAGGGGGCACATGAACTCCCGCTACTAACTGAGGTGGCCAATAATTGATGGTTTCTAGGGGAAGGAGATCACTTTCAGGATGTGGTCCCTAGCAGGTTGTCCATTCTTCCATGTATTGCTCCACACCCATGCACATGTGGGTAACGCTAATTGGATTCAGTGTGCTAGTTTTAAACAAAGGACATGAAGTTGGGAGGGGGACATGGGTGAGATCTGGGAGGAGCTGGAGGGGGAAAGTAGGAGAGTTGGATATGATTGAAATCTCAAAGAATAAATTAAAATAACCTGCCTGTCTTTCTGTCTGTCTACCTACTTATCTTCAATCCAATCTCTCTATCCCCAGTGGGCCACAGGAGTGAGGGTACTCAGCATTTATAATTAATAATAAGTCTCTGTGAGGGTACTCATTTGGGAACAGGCTGGTGGGACAGAAAAGTCTGCCTACAAATGCTTCCCAAAGTCCAGCCAAATAAAACCTGAGAAAGCTTAAGAAAATACACCCAAAAATGAAGCCAAACATAGTCTCAGAGTCTCATGCCAGCCGTAGTACAGAGATGGTTCTCCCAGCAGCTGCCTGCTAGGTGGAGCCAGCTGTCAGCCACCAGTCCCCCATGCATTAGCACCATGCACTGGCAAAGCCGAGCCACCGGTGGCTGACATATCAGCTTAAGATTCATCTCATGCAATCAAAGAACACTATAGATGGTCAATAAAGGCAGATCCAGACAAAAGAAACCTCCTAACAGGTTACAGTGTGCTTAAAACTGTGCATTGGCTTGAGACAAAAAAAAAAAAAAGATATAGACAGTCATAGAAAAAAAGAATAGTTTAAAAACGATAAAGTCCTTAAAAATGAGTAAAGTAATATAAAAGAAAAAAAGCCATATAAAGATGGGAAATCCATGGGAGTCTGGGTCCTGTATGCTGTTGTGTTGTCTTTTAATTTCTTGATGGCGGATGAGCAAATGACAGCTGCTAAGAGACACTGGGTTGTGAATGCTGCTGGATTAAACCATACTATATATTTTAAAATGTCTTGACTTCAAAATGGAAGTCAAAAGATGTTCTGCTTTGGGGAAGAGGTTGTGTTTTTGTTCCCACAGAAAATGAAAGACTAGATTCACTCAAGGTTAAAGATAATCAGGTTTGATCAAGGAAGACCCCTTGAAAGTCATGGCTATAGACATATTGAAAAAAAAAAACTAGAAAAGCTACAAGACATGTATATTTTACTTACTAAAAATAAAACAAAAAGTCATCTTTGGCTAACTTATGCACAACACAAGTCTATACTTGCATTAATGCAGATATATATGTTACCTTTGAAAGTCTGTGAATTTTCAGAGCAAGAGGCCAGACACCAATAAAAATGAATGACCCAGGTGATCCAACATCTCAGAACATCTCTGCTGCAGTTTCCTTGGAGTTTTTCTAAGGCCTGTATCTTGGCACACATATCAAACAACTTTTTATGAGATAAGCCAAGAATTATCAAAATGATAATTAGCATTATGTCAATCCTGATTGTCCCTTCATTTAATTGTTCCATTTTTATTTATTTATTTAAAAAATTTATTTATTTATTTATTATGTATACAGTATTCTGTCAGTGTATATGTCTGCAGGCCAGAAGAGGGCACCAGACCTCATTACTGATGGTTGTGAGCCACCATGTGGTTGCCGGGAATTGAACTCAGGACCTTTGGAAGAGCAGGCAATGCTCTTAACCACTGAGCCATCTCTCCAGCCCTAATTGTTCCATTTTTAAATCATCCATTGTGTAATCACGCAGACACATAATTGTGTTTCCCATTTTTAACATGGGGAAAAAAACCTCTCTCTTTTTAACTAATTCCTCCCTTTAAGAATTCCCAATTTTCTCACCAACTCTACCAACGATGACAATGACGATGTGACCATCTCCTGCTGAGTAGAAGAGTAGAGGGTTGGCTGCATTTCAAGGCAGCTACCTAGTTTGACAGCAGCCCGAGAATGGGGTCCAGGGAAAGTCAATCAGGAGAGAAGAAAGGAAAACGTAGCTGGCAGAGTGGTGACTTTTACTGCATGTAGTTTTGGCCTATGCCAGTGCCTGTAAAGCCACAGGCAAGCGGCTTTTTCATGAATTCGTACCTCAAAAGGTGGGCACCAAATGTAGCACGAATTTTAATTGGTCTTAATAATAAAAACTTGGAGTCAGATATATTAGGAGTAAAAGCTGAAGGATCAGAGAATCAGAGCGGCCAGCCACTAGAGTTCTTATCGACGCTCAGACCATAGGGGCGCTCCTGTCCTCAGACTGCTGCCTCAGACTGCTGCCTCAGACTGCTGCCTCAGACTACACCTGAGCTCCTGTCTCCTGCCTTGTGTTCCTCTCTCCACCCAGCCATGTCACTCCTGTCTCCACCTCCCTAGTGCTGGGATTAAAGGCACGTGATCTCAAATGCTGGGATCACCTTTGTGTGAGCTCTGTTTCTCTTTTAGACAGATTGGATCTTGTGTGACCCAGGGTGGCCTTGAGCTAACAGAGAGTTTGTGTTACATTGAATCTTAGCTTTAGGTGAAGAATTCAAAGGTGATAATGTTCTAAACTTGAGTTTCTCTTATGCATCCTAGGGTCCAGTCTTGAAAAATTGTTACTGCTGAACTGCTGTATAAAGGTATTTAGATGGGGTCATCTGGTGTGCAGAGAGGAAGCCCTGTTTACACTTTGGTGATCTTTTTATTTTTCATAAAAATAAACCTTTAATCACTTTGCAGTTGGCACAGATGGTATAATTCAAGCTCACATTTGTATTTAAGACTCTGAAATACCACACTAGCTTTGATCGAAACACAACAAGAACCATAGTGGTTTAAATGTATGAAATTACATTCAGCAGCAGGTTCTGAAGTTATTGGATAAATAGATGAAGGACAAGAGCTGGCGTAAACAAGAGAAAATCTATCAGGAACTAAACAGCCCCCACCGAAGCTCTTCTGTGGTTACGGGAGAATTGTGCTTCTGAGTTTGTTCTGTTGTTTGTTTGCTTGTTTATTTTAGATAGGGTCTCATTTAGCTGCTGTCTGCCATCTGTTCTTTCTGCCCATTCCTCCGAAATGCTGGAGTTATGGGCAGGTGCTTCTATGCCCAGCTGCTTCCAGGTCTTTGACCATCTTGTAACATTACAATCAAGAGCTGCAAAATTCTGGCTTATAAATAAAGTGTGTATGTTGGGGTAGCGATCAGTACACCTGGGAAATATGTCCCCAGAAAAGAAAAGGCAAGTGGGGGACAGTCTTTGCTAAAGCCAGAAAAGGATCATGATGGAGAAGAAACCCCCACTTTCCATCACTATAGTCCCCAAGGACCGAGCTCCAAGTCCCATCTTTTCAGCAGGATGTCAGAAAGGCCCAAGTGCTACCCTGGAATTTCAGGTCAGTGCCACAGAGGAGCTGTGGCTAGAGACATCACTGGCCAGGGCAGCAAAAATCATCCCGGTCCAGAGGAGCCAGTGAGTGTTCAGTGGGGACTTGTAGGAACAAGTGTAGGGCGCTCTATTAGGGTGGAAGGCAAATGGGAATCCCTCTGATATTCTCGGTAATAGACACCAGTAACGCAGAAGCTGCCCCGGGAAAGACATTCATGGAGGCTTAGGCAGTGTCCAGTTCCAGGCTACTGATTCAGCGTTAATTCTAAAGTCTTGGAACTCCTCAAATTCAAGCTGAAGTCACTGCTCGAATCGAGCCTCTTACAGCGGAGGCGAAGCCCAGGTGGTTTCCATCAACACAGGTAATCCTCAGCGTTCTACACGGGCCGCAGGAGAGTGTGATTGGGAACATGTGGACACCAAACGGAAAACCTAGGCTGGTGCATAGTTCATCTCTCTAGCTGGCCTGGCCTCTCTGTTCTTATGCCATTGGCACTGAGGCCTTCAGGTCTGCTGTAGTCTTGAGTGGGTTTCTTGGAGCAATCCAGCTCTCCAAAATTGGTGCTTCCTACCCGGACGTTTGTGGATCCCACTTCAATAGCATGCTGGGAGTCCACGGACAAGCCCGTGCTCGGCTCCACCTGGTCCGCAGGAATGCTCAGCTTTTCACATAGCTCCTGCTGCAGGCGCAGTAACGTCTGGAGGTCTGGGTTTGGTCCCTGACTAAGATCATGTCCAAAGCTTGCTGTGGTCATGAGCCCCACGAACTCCAGGCTGGGACAACTGGTCTTTGTGTGTTCCACCATGGTCTCTGAAGGCGGAAGGCCATGTTTACTCTCCTCTCTACTGGTGTTAATCTGGACCACCAGCTTTTTTTTAAAAATATTTATTTATTTATTATGTACACAATATTCTGTGTGTATGTCTGCAGGCCAGAAGAGGGCACCAGACCCCATTACAGATAGTTGTGAGCCACCATGTGGTTGCTGGGAATTGAACTCAGGACCTTTGGAAGAGCAGACAATGCTCTTAACCTCTGAGCCATCTCTCCAGCCCCTGGACCACCAGCTTTAGTCATTCAGGAGAATCTTTCTTCTGCCAGGAATTTTTCACCTTGTCTGCCAACTTCACAGAGTCCACGGTTCCCAGAAGGAAGAGGTTGGGGACAGCCATTAATTTGTTGACATTCTGTTTCTGTAAATGGCCAATGAAGTGCCATTTGATCTCAGGACAGGAAGATAGAATCGCAGGGTTTGGTGCTTTTTCTTGTAGTTCCTGAACATAGTTCTCTCCAAAAGTGTGCTGGCCTTGGCCATGGGCCTCAATCACCATGTCTGCAGGTTTAGTTTTAGATGGGCTGTGATATAGAAGTACAAGGCAAATATACCCTTTACTTCCTGAATTAGTTTTGGTCAATGTTTATTGCAGCAACAAGAAACAAACCAAAACAACACTGCTACTGCTGCTGCTGCTTTTTGCTTCTTTGAGACAGTTTCTCTGTATAGCGTCTGTCCTGGAACTCACTTTGTAGATCAGGCTGGCCTTGAACTCACAGAGATTCACCTGCCCCTGCCTCCCGAAGTCATGATTGCTTTTAAACATACAGAGAGAAAAGTATGCCTTAATGCTGTTGTAGCCAACAGTGCAAACTTTCCATATATCCAGAGATGCGGAATTAGCCAAGGCAAACAAATGCTTCTGGGTTTGATGCTCTTTTTATTTTCATACCAGTTTTACATTCTCTGCAATCAATCAGTATTCTAAAATAGGTTAATTTCAGCATCACGTTTTCTAAAACACAACGTTTCTAATACAGTTCACGCTTCTTTCATTCTGTCCAGGTGATGTGGTCTGGCCTTAAGAATTTTAGAATGCATTTATATGTTTTCCTTTCATATAGCCTCACCCCAGTTTTTTGGTGTGCCACGTCAAAAAGCTAACAAGCTTTCGTCGCCTTTGTAGTAGGCCTTGTTTACCTTCCCCAACCCAACCCCAATGGAGTCCCAAATACCACCAGGAAGCAGCACTTTGGAATAAGAGACACCAACACAGTGGAGGTGTCTAGAAGACTCCAGCATCAATGATGTCACTCTGAGTGAGGGAGTGTGACCATCTCCACAACAGTCTGAGGACTCAAGTGGAGGACTAAGCAATTAGCTCCTGACTCTGAACTTGGATGTCCGTGTTGTCTTTCAATATTAAAGAGCCTCACTGCCGAGTGGTGCAGTGTGACAAACTCTCAGCTAAACTGTCATCGAGTGGGAACTAGACACACCAGGATCAGTTTCTTCTTAATTTTGTTTCAAAATTGCCTTGAGACTGAGAAACAGTTGCAACCTGAAAATGCGCTAGAGGGCGCCAGACTCCATTGTGAGGAATTCTTTGTCCTGCAGAACACAGCACCTTTGCATCAGCCTGGCAACCTGTGAATTCAGGGATCAGCCTGAGTCCGCAGGCACGATTACACATGCATTAGAAATTTAACAGTCACAGATTTTAGAGGGTAAAGTTACGACTGCACATTAAAATGGACCTAAGAGACCTATTACCTAAGAAAATCTATGGACCTTATTTGAATCATAATGCGAATGCCATTCTTAAAATGATGTTTGTGAGACAACCAGGGAAATTTGACCAGGAATAAAAGCTATATTACACCATTATTGTTGGTTTTATTAGGTGTGGTAATGGTATCTTGGTAATGCTAAAAATTCCTTAACTATTAAAGACAAAAATGTTTACATGAAATTACTCAATGCCAAAATTCATTATAAAATATTTTACAATAGGGGTGGGTTGCAGCTCAGTTGTAGAGAGTGGCTAGTATCTACAATAAAGTGATGACATGCTCACACATCTCTCTCTCTCTGCAGTGGATCATAGAAGACATAAGATGTTGGAAGAGGAGTTCAATGTAGCATTGACTATACTTTTGTGAGTTTCTTGAAATTTCTATTAAAACCTAAAGATGAAGCCTGGAGAGGTGTGTCAGTCAGCAGCGTTGCTTTCGCCCAAGTCTAACAATGTGAGTTTGATTCCTGGAGCTCATAGGGTAGAAGGAAAGAATCAACTCCTGCAGGTTGTCCTTTGTTCCCCACTCACGTAGTGTGGCGTGTGTGCGTGTGCACACATGCACACACACACATGCATGTATGCACACACATACACAGAAGAGCAAAGATGAAAATGTACTACAATATTTCAATATGTATTTATGATTTAATTTATCATATATTGGTGATCTGTATTTCTTACGTTACAAAGTCCAATATGTAAGGAAATAGTCCTTTGCTCGTCCGTACTTCAGTCCTTTTCCCTTCTGGTTAGAGCTTCTCTTCTAGTATATGTCAGAAATCAGCATCATTTAAGTCAGATTTGTCTGGTATTTCACTATCACACGAGAATCATACCAGGACGTTAGAGTGGGAGTTGGGGCATGGAGGGGATGATGGAACTTGCTTGTCACCTTGGCTCAAAATTCTCGTAAGACCACTTTAACCTTCTCTTGACTTTCACATTGTCTATGAGAGTCTGCAGGGGCTCCAGTGTCTCTGCTTTCCACAGGACTTCCAAACCTCTCTCAGAATACAGGCAATACTCAAAAGTTTTCTACCTGACTTCCTTAGCACAATTGCTTGGCTATTTCTAACAGGTGTAGCTCGGATGGTCTGGCCTTGAGAACGCTAGGATGCTTGTTGCTTCCACAGGTCCAACAGGGGAATAATTACTTCTGACTTTCGAATCCTGTGACACACCTGAGCTTTTGGGTTCAGTTCCCAAGAGAGAGGGGCGTACACACAGGTCACCTTCTGAAGGGAATATTGGGAAGTCTACTATCTCTTCATGAAGCATGTGGTTTCTCATCTGATCTATCTGCAGGTAGACAGAGCACATCACTCTACAAACTCACAGCGCAAACGCACTGCAGTCCCTCAGAGCCGTCCAGGCTGCACAGGAAGGCCATGAGCTCAATAGGATTATGAAGAATGTTTCGTCAGTTAATACAATAATAATGTATGATTACATTGGATAATTATGACTAAAACCTTAACATTTCCTTCTACACAGAAAGAAACTAGGGCAGCATTAGTAAAGAACAAAAGTCTAGGGTAGAGCTGGGCGGTGGTGGCGCACGCCTTTAATCCCAGCACTCAGGAGGCAGAGGCAGGCGGATCTCTGGGAGTTCGAGGCCAGCCTGGTCTACAAGAGCTAGTTCCGGGACAGGCACCAAAGCTACAGAGAAACCCTGTCTCAAAAAACCGAAAAAAAAAAAAAAAGTCTAGGGTATAGAACCACTGGTGATGGGGAACTTCAGGGCGTGGTCGATGGGTATTTACACTGGTACAGAGTGTGCCTAGCACACACATGGACTGGGGTTTGATCTGCAGTACCATACATACAAAAACTATTGCAGGCTTTGGGCTTACACAGACTTGTGTTCTAATTCAGAGTCTATGCCTTTTGTGGTGGGTATCAGGTACATATTTGTTTATTTATTTATGTATTTATTTATTTTAAAGCATCTTGCTGGTAGTTAGAAAGCAGAGTCAAAGCAAGTTTGGCTTAAACAAGGATATGTATAACAGATGCACAAAGAAAATCTGGCCCTTTGTATAAAACCTATGCATGACAAGCCTTTGAAAGATTGTTATTAGCAAAAAGACAACAAGCAGGAAAAGCCTCTTATCTAATTTTTCCACCTGGTTACTGAATCTTTCTCCTAAGACGTCTTAAGCTGTTAGCTCAGGCCTTAAAGGGCCGGGTGGGAATCCAGGAGGAGCCCCAGGCACTGAGGCTGCCACAACTCAGGAAAAATGTTCTCTGGCATCCAGTCCCAGGTCTGCGGAGCTGAAATCCCCCTGGTATTTTAAGAAACGAGTGCGGAGCTTTCATTCCCAGTGTGGCCCATTCTTTATGAGCTGTGAGTGGAAAGGCGGCAGATGAAAGGCAGAATTCCTACAGTATCATGTCACTGCGGCCTCAGGAAAGAGAGGAAAAGGAACCCAAACAGTTTATAGTGGACAAGCTTCCAGATGCTCATTGTCAAGACCTCTGCTCGGGATAGAAACCAAACCCAAACTGCGCTACGTCCGTCTCTTGCATTGTGAGAAAAAGCCAGGCTTCCTTCCTTCCATGATGGCCAGGAAAGAAATAACAGCAGATTACTGTTCTGTTTCTGGGGGTCCCTCAACAGTGACTCCAGGCTAAACTGCGGTTGATTTCTTTCTGGTTCGTGGACATTGGGTTCCAGGCCCCTGGGCAGAGATGTCCAGCTTTGTCATTAGCTTTCTTCTGGAGGCAGGATGCTGCTGTGGAGGTACCAAGAACTAGCCTCGCACACCTGCATGCTCTGTATCCAGATGCAATCTTTTAATTGATCATAGGTGCTCAGGGCACTTGGCTGCATTTTAATGCTTTAAAAGCAAATTCAGTGGACAAATTACGTTCAGAAATCAGTGGCTCTTAGACCATTTTACAACGAAAATTCTCAAGCCAGGATGTCTTAAAGCGTGCATTTTGGGGGCCCCTGTTAGAATGTTTTGAAGCGTACATTTTGGGGACCCCTGTTAGGATGTCTTAAAGCATACGTTTTGGGGACCCCTGTGAAAGTTTCCTATTACTGCTATAAATCCTGTGATTACATTGGGCGCCCTCAGATAATCCAGATAATTCCTTCATCACAAGGCCCACTTATGACCACCAAACGCACCAGAAACCACGCCCCTGCCCATCAGGCGCTCCTGAGGGTCTCATGCTCAGAGCAGCTGCAGGCTGTCTCAGAGCAGAGGAAAACAAGTTGTTTACAAGAAATTCAGGATCTGGGGGGTTCACAGCTCCCAACAATCTCTGAAGGCCTCAACCCCAAATCTAAAATGCCATCAATTCAAAGCCCCGGATGTTAACAGGCACGGCTGGGGCCAGTACAGGCCGTTCTGTGGCAAGAGTCAGCCCCATCAACGAACGTATGAAATACAAAATACAATCCCTCTGCCCCTCCCCCGCAGTGGCGGCGCTGGCCCAGGACAGAATGCATTCTGGGTCAAGAGGGGGGTCATGGGAGGACTAAAGATACTGCTTTGTACTCAGCAAGGCCAACACCCAGCAGGGCTAACAACATCAGACTTCAAGACGTGGGAAAAGTACTGCACAGTTCATAGCTCCATGGTCTGGGTTTGAGGCTTTATCTATAGAATTACTTATTCTTCTTCGTGAAGAATAGCACATGTTTGCAGATGAGCACTTTCGTAAGTTTGTTTCCTGCCTGATGAAGTCTTACAACCCTCCTCCACGTGCTCCTTTCAGTCCCCATGTTGGTCCTCTGTAACAGATGATGGGCTGATGAAAATGAGACGAGGTTAACTTTGGCCTGCAGCGTCCGGAGGGTTGAAGTTTGACTCTAAGATTGGCTCCGAAGCTTTCAGGTCTCTTTCAAGGCAGCAATTGTGGTGGGAGCAAGCTGCTCAGCTCATAGAGGCCAGGAAGCAAAAAGAGAGAGGAGCCCAATGCCCCATAATCCTCTCCAAGGAAAAGGCTTCTTGTGACTGAAACAGCCCACCAGTTCCCATCTCCATCTCTCGAAAGTTCTTCGCCTCCCAATAGTGTCAGAGGAGATCAGTCTATAACAGGTAGGCTCCGGGGCCATTTTTGATCCAACTGTAAAAGCTGACTGTCTCTGCAGCTTCACTGTGAACCTTGTAAACCTTCCATGTTTGTCATGAGGATTTACTCCGTTAGACAGAGAGGCTTGTCCGCAGTGTTTCCTCACCTCCGCTGGGGTGTTGTGGGGACCCAGCCGTCACAGGAGTCATCTCTTCAAAGAATCCTCCTGTGACTGAGCACCCTTTCTGACCCGTTGATCTTTCTGCAGCACAAGCAGAAGACCCTTTACCATGTCTGTAGCTTTCTTTTCAGAACACGGTGGCGTGTCTCCTCATTTTTGTGTCTCCCTGAACGTTAAGAATGGACTGAAGTCCTAAGTCATCAAAAGCTGACTTCCCTTCCATTTGTTGGTTCTTCTGGCAGCCCACATTTTTCCTCTTGCATTTTTACCATGAGAAGTAAGACACAGGTTACCTCTCCAATACTTTGGATTCTCAAGCTCATATCCATGTTGATTGCTTAAGCTGAAGGACACAGCTCACTGGAGCTTTCTGAGATGACGTAAAAGAATCTTGCCACCTATAGTTCTCAGTAACACATTTCCAAACTCTCTGTGAGCCGTCGGTGAGCCTTTTCAGTGTCTGTTCACCAGCGTTCTCTTCATGGCAATTTAGGTATTATTTGAGAACATGCATTCCCCCCCCCCCACCATTTCCTATTTCTTTTTGAATCTCCACTATAAGCATGCTAGGCTTTTTCTTACTATGTTCAGCAGCTTTTCCAACCTCCACCCATTGCTCAGTTCTAAAAGTAGGTTTTCAGGTATGTTTTACGGTAGCACCTCCCCTCAAGTTCCTATTATGCATTTTCTGTTGCATCAGAGTTGTGAAAACTCAGTGACTTAACACAAATTCCTTGTCAGGAGAGCAGAAGTGTGAATCGTGTGTAATGAAGCTGCAGTCAAGGTGCTTGTTGGACAGGGCTTTTTCTTCTGGAGTCTCCAAGGAAGGACCGTCTCATCTTACCGGAACTGCTGGGGTTTGCTGGTTTGTGTCCTGCTTCTGAGAGCCACATTGCTCTGACCCCTGCTCTCTTTGCCACAGCCCCCTTTCTGGTCTGACTTTCCTATTTCTCTTCATTTTATAAGGAACTTTATGGCTGTGATTGGAGAGTATGCGTCTAGCCTAGAACCTTGAAGGTTGATCTTCATCACCCCAGGAAAGAGAAAAACCATCCTTATGGTTACATTGTTCCCACCTGGGTAATGGAGTATGATTTTTTATTTAAAATCCTTTTGCTAATTACATCTGGGAAGTTTGGTTTGCAAGTAAGGCTACATAGTTATAGGTTCTAGGGCTGAGGATATTGTAGTTTTCTTTCCATTCTCCCTCCCTCCCTCTCTCCCTCCCTCCCTCCCTCCCTCCCTTCCTCCCTCCTTCCCTCCCTCCCTCCTGTCTTTTCTTCCATCACTGCATCTCAACAATCTCTGGTTGGGTTTTCTGGAATCAGACACTGAAAGTCTGGCTGTAAAACACATCAGGAATTAAGAATTGAGGAAGGAAGGAAAAATTAACAGTGAAAAATGTTGAAGTGTGAGGCAGGCCTGGATAAACTTTGGCCCCTGAGAGGCCGGCTGAGGTCTGAATTGTTTGGTGTTGAGTCATGTGTTGAAGTACTGTTCCCCATGCCGAGCTCAGGCACTGGAGAGGGACTGGGCATAGCCCCGCAGCTTTCTGTAGCCAAGACAGGTGGTGACGGAGTCCTTTGGTTGGACGTGAGCTGCTGCCTGCAGCCGAGACGAAGCCCTTTCTCGAAGGAGGATCTGCACTGTGCATCTATGTATTTAGGATACATGTGTCCTGTGAATGAGTGGGGGATTGGGAGGTGTGTACTTATGCATCTGTGACCTTTGAGTGTTAGGATGGAAGCTTCTGGAATAGCTCAAATCCTGCAGAAATTATGGTAGACTTTTCATGGCCTTTATGATCTTTCTGATAACTCAGGACAGAGCTCAGTTGGATTCTTGGTACCTGCAGCTGTCTTGGAAATTTCCGTGCAAGATTTAGGTTGTTAGAAGGAGTTTAATTGATTCAAGGCCTAGTCATGACCTGCCTCTTTCACTAGCTCTCATGGAGGGTGTAATTCAGGGATAGAGAGCTTGCCCAGCATATATACGTGAGGCCCTGGATAAAAACTTGCCAACTTTTATGCCAATATTCACCATCATAGTCATTGTCAAATCAAACATTGATATATGTATTGAATATCGGCTATTCTGTACCAAGTATTTTGCATATAGCATCTCATATAATCATTTCAATATGTTGAAACAGTTCAGGGAGTTGGTATAGGGCCAGTGGGAGGGATTATCTATGTTTTGCTGTGTCCCCAGTGCTACTCCCTGGGGTGTGACATTAAAAATCAGTAGTGACAGAGTGAGCAGCATCCATTTTGGCCTAAAGCCTGACATGTAACCTATGATGGGATATGTTACCTTACAGCATAGAGTCCAATTGTTTGAGTTCTAGAGCATCATCTGAACAACTGGTCCCCACCCCAGCCTGTTCTAGTATCTTCTGAGGGTGTGCACATTCTTATCTTTACAAAAGGTAGACATGAAGAGCGGGAGACGGCTCAGGGGATAACGTGCTTGTAACGTATGCACTAAGGCCCAAGTTTGATGCCCAGAATCCACATAAGAAATCCAGGTGTGTGGGTGTGCACCTGCAATCCCAGCAAGTTGGGATTCAGGAGGTTGAAACAGTTCAGGAAGCTGGATCTATGGGGCTCACTGACTAGCCTCCAATGGGTAAGCTCTAGGCCAATGAGAGACCCTGTCTCAAACAAACAACCAAGGTGAACCGAATGTGAGAAATGATTGACACATAAGGTTTCCAGGCCTCCACCTGTGTACCCATTGCTGCCCCACCCCCTCCGCCACAGACTTGGCAACTAAGAAGGGTAGTTGATCCTTACAGTTTCAGCGTTCTAAATCTGCTGTGAGCTGAAGTCTGGTCTGGCTGCAGGGAAGACCAGGGGCAGGGGGAGGGGAGGTACAATGTGGATTGTGATTTGTGCCTTTTTCGTAGAAGGGCTAGGGCCCCATGGCAGGACAGATCTGGCATGCTGCCTATATCATTAACGTCTGACTGCAAATTAAAAGTGCTAAGTGAGACTATCAGCCTGGAAGTGGCAATAAAATATGACCCTCCCGGTTTCTCTGGGGCTGCGAATTTGCGTGTGGGCATGTATTTTGCCTCTACTCAGTATTTGCGGTGGGCACAGAACAAGCCATCCCATCTGACAGAGAAGTGAAGAGTTGTTTGCAGACACGCTGGAGCTTTATGCGTGATGGGGTGTCTTTTTTCAAGTTTTGGGCTTAGCTACGAAAATCTGTCCCACTTTTGAGGAACTATACCTCCTTGTAAGCTATGGTGGTGTATCTTTGGGAGACATCAAACTCTCTCATTTTGTAATTTTGGACTCTAGTTTTTAGGCCACGTGTTTGATGTCTCCTGCTTGATTACAGACTGCGTGCATAATTTCTCCACGGCTCTACTCTCTTCTGAATTCTGTAAAGCAATCAGACACGCATCCATGCACACAGGCTTCCTGTTCTGGGCGTGTGCAGGCTGTCCATTGCTTCTAGTTAGGATTCTGAATTTGCTCTTAGCAGGACAGTTTGGGAGGGCCCCCTTTTTTTTTTTTACAGAAATCAGGTTATTTAGCTCCATCATTGAGGGGACCCTAAGAGAGAGTGGGCACAAATAATTATTGCTCTCTTTTATGGGATAAGTCTATAGCAGTGGCGGGCACCCTGATAAAACCCCTTGTCTATGGCCTCTCTGAGTTTAGGCTGTTGCTACTTGTACCCTGTCCTATGTTAGATTGCTGCTTCTGGTGGAACAATTTTCCACCAATCAAAGGTTTCTAATAACACAGATAGAAGTCCAAAATGTGCCTTGTAGAGCCCAAATCAAGGTTCCAACAATGCTGGTTCCTTGTAGGTGATCCAGGGCATCCTTGTCCAGCTTCTGCAGGCCACTTGTCTTCTTTGGCATATGGTTACTGATCAATCACTCTGACATCAGCTGCCTCTGCCTTGTTTCTCACTTCTGTTTCTCTCTGACTCTGGTCCTCTTTGCTTCACTTCTAAAAGGAAGTCTTTGGTTACACTGGGTGCACCTGGACAAGCCAAAATAGTTTTCCAGGTTCAAGACCCCTAATAGAATCACAAATGCAAAGTCTTTTTTTTTTTTTTGCCATGCATGGCTACATAATTATACATTCCAGACATCAGAATCATGTTTGAATACTTGCTGTGTACTTCTTTAACAAGAACCCCAGAGGATATATGATTTATAAATAAAGAAAAGACAGTTATTCCTCAGAGTTCAGGAGGTTGGGAAGACCAGGGTAAGGGCATCAGCAGTTTAGAGTCTACTTTATGCTTGATTCCTGCATCCTCCAGTAGGAGGAATACCGTGTCCTCACATAGAGAGGAGCAGAAGGGAGGCACCTACCCACCTACCCTTTGATGGTGGCCTTGCTCCACTGACCCAAATGTCTCCAATAAGATCCACCTCCAGCATGAGTGATGGCTCCCCTAAGCTGTATCCCTGGAGAACCCTGAACAACTAACAGGAAGCTCTCAGGGAATAGCTGTTTGTTCTTAGCAATTTCTAAGTTTCTAGTTGCTTCTAGAACCTTGAGAGGACCCTTGTGAATCCTGTGACTTTCTGAGTTTCCTGAGCCTGGAAAGTCCCCTGCACAACCCCCCCCCCCCCCCCGAGTCCTGTGAGTTCCATGAGTTTCCTGAGTCCTGTAAGTTCTATGAGTTTCTTGAGTCTTGTAATTTCCATAAGCTTCCTGAATCCTGTAAATTCCATGAGCTTCCTGTAAATTCCTGAGTCCTGTAAATTCCATGAGTTTCCTGAGTCCTGTAAGTTTTGTTGGCTTCTCAAGCCTGTGAGCCTGCCTCTGTACTCCAGGAGGAAATGTTTCAATTTGGAGACAATAGCTATACAGCCTCCCATCTGCATCCCATTTTCTTTCTTTTTTTTTCAAAATATTTATTTATTTATTTATTTATTTATTTATTTATTTATTTATTATGTATGCAATATTTTGTCTGCATGTGTGTCTCCAGGCCAGAAGAGGGCACCAGACTTGATTACAGATGGTTGTGAGCTACCATGTGGTTGCTGGGAACTGAACTCAGAACCTTTGGAAGAGCAGGCAGTGCTCTTAACCACTGAGCCATCTCTCCAGCCCCCTGCATCCCAATTTCTGTGATGCTTTGTGTTTCTATCCAAACTTTCCCAGCACTGCGATAAGAGTTCTGTGTGATCCAGCTCCTGCTCTATAAAAATGCCTTCCTTTTGATGTATGGTGCTAAGGAGGATTCTGCCACTTTTTTATAGCAGGTAGTTGGTACCTAGCCCTCAGAAACTGTTGTGTTGTCCTTGAAACGAGCCATTTATGTAAGTCAGTTGTAATGATCTTATAAACTTAGAAGAATGGAGTTCATGGCTTTTTTGTTTGCTTGCTTTAATTTTTGGTGCATTTATCTGATTTTTTTTTTTTTTTTTTGCCTTGTAGTAATTTATCATCTTGTGGGTAGTTGCAGAGATGGTCCCATTTACTTCTAATTCTGAATTTATCAAGGAGGTTCTCTATATTTGCCCAAATAATTTGACAGCTGCCAAATGGCCATTTTTGGCTTAAGTCGGTTTTCAATAATGAACCTAGGAGAAAGTGATTATCATATGACCGTCCTTGTATACATCATTAACTAAGGTACATAGCACCGAGCGACAGATTAGTGAGGATGCAAAAGCTGGAATACAAGCAATCATCTTGTGACTGCCTCTTTATCTTTCTAGTAAACCACTGAACCAGGAGTGGTAGCATACACCTGCAATGCCAGCATCCAAGAGACACCGAGTCCAACAACAACAGCAAAGAAGTCGAGGTATAGTTCTATCCACAATAGATAGCTGGTAACTTCTCACGTGAATAACAGCGTCTGTCACATACAATAGGCCAAGAAAACATTAAAGGATTTGAAACGTCTGGTACAGAAAAGTGGCTTTTCTTTGGCATGAGCGGCATTGGAAAAATAAGACTTGTCTTTTGCCATTCAGTAGGTTGAATCTGTTTCCTGCTCTCTGTGCTCTGGAAGAGAAGCTAAGTAGGAAGGAAGCTATTGATTTCCTCCCAGGCAAAGTTGCTAGTGGAATTTTTCCTGAAAGCCTGTTCTATTGTTCTGTCTACCAGGGTGAGAGGTCATTACTGACAGCAAGATTGCAATAGTGTGGGGGCTGTCTGTCCACGTAGATGTTCACTTACATCGAAATTGATTCCTGAATACACACACAGACACACAGACCTATATGTCACATAAAGCTATTTTGATGAAGGTCAATACATTTGTTATTTTTTTACTCCAAAGTCTAAAATCATGGAACTATTTCATATTTTTCAGTTTGTTCAGAAATGCCTGTGCCTTTACAGGATTAAACATTGACTGCACGAGAATGCCAGTGTGTTGTTTTTACTTCTGTATAATTAGGATAGATATTAAATGATAATCAGTTTTAGCCAGAGCCATTTACATCAGGGTATCATTTCAGTAAAATGCACGGAACACTTCAACCAGCAAAATAAAGACGTTGGCTCTTCAGGGTAAGTATTGATGTCTGATTCATGCTCTGTTCACAAATTATGGTACAGCCGTCTGCATCACTGTTGGTCCCGGATGACTAGAGCAATAACCACGGTCCACAAAAAGTACAACAGTATGGAATGTTTGTTTTAAATTTCTTTACTGGCTGGTAAACTCCTCTCAGCTAAAGAACATCTTTTATCATCATCGCATAAATCCCTGCTATTGCCTCGAATGCAGCATGCGGAGCTGTCCACCTAATGCACAGCCCATTGCAAACCACTGCCTACTCTCTCTATACCATCCAACCAGGACTTTTTTATTTGAAACTATGATTTATGATTTATGTTCCAAGTATCTTAACGTATGAGATGCATCTGTCAGATGGTTTAATCAATGGTATTTTCTGTCTCGGTTTTAGCCGTGTCGGACTGCTTGCCTGCCCATACCATAGCTTTATTGTATTATTTATAGCCAAGAATAGTATCACGTAGCGGGTAGTTTTCACATCCAGGTGATTCCACATGTAACTTCACATTTGAAAAGAGTATAATCAGGCCACTGATGCCTGACATAGAAACAGGAAATAGGTGGAAATTTAATCTTTTTAATATAAAATACAGCGTGAGAAACAGGGATTGATATACAAAGACAAAGTAATAATGTTAGCCCTCGAAACGGCTGAGAGATTGGACAAAGGCAATGTGGCAAATCTTAGCAGAAATTAACATGGAGATGTCCTTCAATGGAAGAATGGATGAAGAAAGTATGGAATATATACATATTAGAGTACTACTCAGCAGTAAAAAACAATGACTTCTTGAATTTTGCATACAAATGGACGGAAATTGAAAACACTATCCTGAGTGAGGTAAGCCAGACCCAAAAAGAGGAACATGGGATGTACTCACTCATATTTGGTTTCTAGCCATAAATAAAGGACATTGAGACTATAATTCGTGACTCTAGAGAAGCTAAATAAGAAGGTGAACCCAAAGAAAAACATATAAGCATCCCCCCGAATAATAACCTTCATCAGGCGATGAAAGAAGACAGAGACAGAGACCAACATTGGAGCACTGGACTGAAGTCTCACGATCCAAAGGAGGAGCAGAAGGAGAGTGAGCACGAGCAAGGAACTCAGGACGGCGAGGGGTGCACCCACACACTGAGGCAATGGGGATGATCTATCGGGAACTCACCAAGGCCAGCTGGCCGGGGACTGAAAAAGCATGGGACAAAACCGGTCTCGCTGAACATAATGAACAATGAGGACTACTGAGAACTGAAGAACAATGGCAATGGGTTCTTGATCCTATTGCACGTAATGGCTTTGTGGGAGCCCAGGTAGTTTGGATGCTCACCTTAATAGACCTGGATGGAGGTGGGTGGTCCTTGGACCTCCCACAGGGCAGAGAAACCTGCTTGCTCTTTGGGCTGAGGAGGAAGGAAGACTTGATTGGGGGAGGGGGAGGGAATGGGAGGTGGTGGCGGGGAAGAGGCAGAAATCTTTAATAATTAAATTAATTAATTAATAAAAAAAATCAGCAAGAAAAAAAAAGAAATAAATAGTTTTAAAAATAAAAAAAAACAAAAACAAAAAAAAACAAAAAAAAAAAGAAATTAACATGGAGTCCCATTCTGTACACTCAGAACATTTCGTGTAAATAAAAGCTGAGGTGAATGTGGTTTGAATAAAGTAGATATTATCTCTAACATCCACTGGGCCCCTGGAAGCCCAAGAGTAGAATCTAACAAGCCTGGTAGGGTAGCAGGTTCTCATTTGCCTGAGGGAGTGAGTGATTCAGGTGGCTTCCTTTTTAGTCAATCTGTGCTTGTATTTTTCTGGCCTCAAAGACTGGTTTTTGAAGTGGTCCAAACATCAAGAGGCCCAATACTTTCAGTCAGGACCAAGGGCACACTCTCTAGTTAGGACCCAGCACACGTGTAGCTTTCAGCACTGTAGAAAATAGCTTGTCTCTGCGAAACCAGTTAGCTGGAGAAGAGATCCAGCACATACTCTGAAAACCTCAGAGGGGTGGTGGTCACTGAACTAGATGTTAAATCCATGTAACTGCAAGAAATAAACGTCATTTGTAGATATTAGTTAGCTGGACGTGGATAATTTTTTTGAAAACTTAAAAAAAAACCTTTTTATCGATTCATTGTGAGTTTCACATCATGCATTGTGATTCCATTAACCCCCCCACCCCTTCATATGATCCCTCTGCCCTTACAACCCCTCCCACAATAAAATTAATTTAAAAAGAAAAACAGAAAGCAAAACCAACCAACCAACCAAACAAAAAGTCTTGTTGTGTAAGTTGTATCTTGACACAGTGAGCCACACAGTTTCCCCTTTGAACCACACATCTTTACTTGTACATCTTCATTGCAATGAGTCATTGGTCTGGTTCAAGACTTTTGACTCCTGCTACATTCTCTGTACTGGAACTCCTCTTGCATATCTTGTTGTTGCCCTGTGTCATGGAGACCCTGCAGCTGTGGATCTGCAGGACCAGCCCCTTCACATGCTCCAGCGGTTTACAGATGAGCTGGGCATTGGGGTGGGCCCACTCATAACCCTGGTTCTGAGCCTGGGTGGTAGCTGGATTGGGCAGCCTGCCTGCTTTCCCTCATCCTCACCACTAGGGTGAGCTCTCCGGGACTACCCCAACTAGCTCATCCACTGCAGCAGGCAGAAGGAGTGGGGTCATTTCTGCTCTCATACCCTCAGGGCTAGCTCACTGGCACCCACACCACCAGGCCAGCTGTACTGTTGTGCTCAGGTGAGGTGCAGGGCCCGCTTTCCCAAGTGCTGCAGTTGGTGAGGTGCAGGGCCCGCTCTCCTGCTCTCCTGCCCTTGAGGCCAGCTGTCCCATCTGTTGCAAGTGGCAAGGGGGTGGGGGGATAATTCTTTTTTTTTAAAAAAAATTTATTTAATATGATAGTTTGCTAAAAAAACTCTTAATACAAAAATCGTATTTAGGAAAAAACAATATTTCTGAGCTTAGAAAACAGATTGTAGGGTGTTGTAGGATGTTTGGTTACTCATCTGTTGTAAAAACACTAACAGAAACATAATATCTATCAATAAATCTGCAGATTTATTTCTCCTTATTAATTTAAAAGTAGAAGTGTACATGCCAGTACAGAAATCGTGTGGCCAATTAAAAGAGAAAGCTTTTTTATCTGCCAGATAACAATATAAACCATGACTGCAGCAGCCCTGCGATCAGCAAGTTTCAGTTTCCATAGCTCCATTTTATGTTTTCAAACCTAAACAGCGGAATTACATTTAATATAGTTCTTTGTGTTTGTCTTCTAAACAATGAAATTACATTTAGCATAGTCCTTTGTGTTTGTCTTCTTTCAATGTCTTGTCATCAAATCATGCTGTCACCCAAGTTTGCAATGTTCTGTGTAGACCCTCATTTGGTGACTATGTCGCCACTGATTTACTCTAGGATAGATGATATTTGGGTTGTATCCTATTCTGACTACTGTGAACTAACTTCTGTGAGCATCCTTCTGAACCCCTGTTGGTACACATAGAAGCTCATTTCTTGTGAATCTACTCTAGGAGTTGAACTACTGTGTTGTAAGAAAAGGATGCTCTTAACTCCAGCAGACAGTCAACCATTTTCCTAAGTGGCTGTGCCAGTCTGAGCTCTTGCATAGCACAGATGTGTTCTGGTTAGTCACATTCTTCCGAGTGCTGGACTTTGTCGAATTTTAAATTTGCATGATTATAGCCGGGCGGTGGTGGCGCACGCCTTTAATCCCAGCACTTGGGAGGCAGAGGCAGGTAAATCTCTGTGAGTTCGAGACCAGCCTGGTCTACAAGAGCTAGTTCCAGGACAGGCTCCAAAGCCACAGAGAAACCCTGTCTCGAAAAACCAAAAAAAAAAAAAAAAAAAAGAAAAGAAAAAAAATTGCATGATTATGCAGTAATATTTTTATTAAAATTTTCAGATCAGTAATAACCTTGAGAATTGTCTTATCTGCTTGTCAACTTTTTTTTTTGTGTCATGCCCATTTGAGTTTTTCACAGTTTTTATTTATTTACAAGTTTCATTACTATTATTTGGTATGTGTGTGTGTGCGTGTGTGTGTGCGTGTGTGTGTGTGTGTGTGTGTGCATGCACCACAGTATGTGTGTAAAGGTCAGATGACAACTTTCCTTCCATTGTGGGTTCCAGGGCCTGAACTTGGGTCAGTAGGCTTGAGCAGCACATGAATGATTTTACAGGGCCTAACCCACTTTTAAACACTGTCCTTTCTCTTACTGTTTTTCTACTCTGTATATGAGACATTTGCACAACACACATATCCCATATTTTGTATTCTACTTTGTGACTGGCCTTTTCTCACCCTCTCCCACATTCTCTCTCTCTATTTTGATTTTCTATTTTTTTTTTTTTTTACGATGTGCTGATTTTTTGAATGCATTTAAAGGACATAGTACTCCTTTCAATGCAGAGGAAAGAACAGACTTTACTCTAGCACAGCGTTATTTTGATTTTCTAAAATTTAAAACTTTATTATAGAAAAATGTGCAAAAGGTCCAAAACATCACACACCCAAATTAACCAGACCAAAATTAACAAAGACTATTGAACTCAATGAACTCTACAGTCCGAGGAACCTTTCAGAACAGAGGCTGTGCAGCATCACGCTGGATTTTAGACTTTAACTACGGACTATATTTTTATGCATTAGCAAAAATGAAAAACGGTGACGGGCTGAGAACTAGAGAAATCCAAGCTTCAGGTCCTCATTCATAATTTATCGTCTGCTTCCAGCCCTTCCCCATGTTCTAATATTTAGCTGTTCTTGTTCTATTTTCATAGAACACCAAACACATTAGAATCTATTAAGAACAATAAATAAACACAGTCCACCCACGTACATTTGTTCACTCTCGTAATGGCGCCGCTAATGAACAGAGCTGTAAGACTCGATGTAATCTAGTTCCCGACCTTCTCTTTTATACTTAGTACTTCCAATCCCATTTGGATTTGTTTGCCTGGCTTATTAGCAGGAACGCATTTTCCTGTGGGAGTTTCCAGGGGGATTCATGCTTTTGTTCTTCATGTGTAGGTCTATGATTAACACAGAACACACGTTTATATTTGGTAGGAGGTAGCGATGCACACGTTCCCAGCAGCTGAGCAGAACCATTTGTCACAGCCAGGTGACCGTGTGTGTTTCCACACTCAGTATGTTCCAGTGGTTGGGCGTCTAGGTTTGTGTCAATCACACATTGCATTTTATTTTATTTTATTTTTTATACTAAGGCTTCAAACCCCAAGGCTCATCCCCCTCACTGTCTGTGTGTTAATTATATTTCCATATTTTTGACATACATTCCATCTTCATGTCTGCCAGCGAATCTCTTCAACTTTGTTCTTTTTCTTAAAGATCATCCTAACACTGGTGTCTTCACTAGAGCTTCCTTGAACCTGTAGATCAATTAGACAGACTCGCCATTTTATAACAGAAAACCACACACACGGTACTGTTTCTTTTGCCAAGGTTTTGTTCACCTTTGTTAGATTTATTTTTCTGACATTTAATGTATTTTTTCTTTGTGGTACTAGAACTGATGTTTCTACAAAGTTTATCATTGATGGGAAACACACTCGATTTTAAAATACCAAGCTTATACTTTATGACCCTACTAAATTACTTTATTTTTGCTTGTCTTTGTATGTATTCTGTGTAGTAGGTTATTAAATCACTGTTTGGGGCATCGTGTTACTTTTTCAGTCTAGGTGGCATCAGATGTAGAAATCTTTCTGTTAGTCACTTATTTCAACAGGTTCCACATCAGCATGAGCGGAAACCCGAAGACAACAAAGCAAAACCTTTGGATGTAAAGTTATGTATCTAGGCCATTGTTTTCAACAACGAGCACCAACAAAAACATCGCCAGAAGAGTCAGATAATTGACAGCTCCTATAACTTTACTAAGAATAACTATGTGGTGTACGTCACTGAAAGAGAGCGGGAGGAATGGGGAGCTGTGGGTACTGACGCTGGAGAGTTTCAACAGCTTTCAAAAATATTGTCCAAAAAATACATGAATCTGATCTACATGGGAAGTAGAAAAAGGCAAGATCTCCTGAGTAAATTGGGAACATGGGGACCATGGGAGAGGGTTGAAGGCTGGGGGAGCAGAGAAAAATATATAGCTCAATAAAAACAATTAAAAAAAAAGAACATTGTCAGCAGAGCACCTGGTATTCAGAGGCAGGTGGATCTCTATTAACCTGGTCTACATAGAGAATTCCAGGCTAGCCAGGGCTGGTGGATCTCTCTCTCTCGTACACACACACACACACACACACACACACACACACACACACACACACCTATAGAGAGAATACCATTAATGATTCTTTATTTATTTATTATGTATACAATATTCTGTCTATGTGTATGCCTGCAGGCCAGAAAGAGGGCACCCGACCCCATTACAGATGTTTGTAAGCCACCATGTGCTTGCTGGGAATTGAACCTTTGGAAGAGCAGGCAATGTTCTTAACCTCTGAGCCATTTTTCCAGCCCCCCATGAACGATTCTTTAGCAATACTTTGGCAACTTTATATTAAAAGAACACTTTTCTGAATAAAGTTTTCACGTTGGATTAAAGAAGTCACAGAACTCTGAGCACATCCACATCCATTAAAAACAACAAATAAGCCTCATATCAAAAAGGGGAAAATGCAGGCAATTCTGACAGTCCTCCTGAGACAGGCCAAGGGCCCTGATGAGCAGAAAAGAACTTTCAACTCCAAAACTCATTTCAGAACAATTGGATAACTTTGATGTTAGACAAAATGTACAAGGCTAACACAAGGAAAATATGAACAGAAACAGCAAGTAAAATATCAAGACTGGCAACGGCTTATCATGATCACACACACTATGTCTAAGTTAGTTTTACTTCAGAAATAACAGACGTTAGGGAGCGGCAACTGTAGGCCCACGCTGCAAACCAGGACTTTCCCACGGCAGGAAAGATCCATCCAGAACCCGCGGTAGGTGTCCTGCTTAGCGGTAACCCTTGTGGAAGGAAACACTGCACCTTGCTCAGCAGACACACGGTTTATTTGAGGCTTATGTCGGAGGAGTGAGACTGTTTTCTTTCGCATCCCAGAGGACTGTGTATTTGAAAACTTTCATATCCCGTGAAAAACTGCAGCTCATGTCTGAGAATCCATGATCTATAAATAGTTTATTCTTGGGTGTCAAGGAGTGCGTTCAAGTCCTTCCAGATACCAAGGCTACCCGTTTAGTTTTGACATCCAGGCCAAGACAGACTGCTGATGGTTTCAGGCATTCCGACTTAAACTTCTGCTACATCTGGTTAAATATACATTTCATAAAAGAGCTTACGCATACATAAATAAGCCACTAGTCACCGGGAAGCCCGTGATGGAGACACTGTCACTACATTATGTAATAAGGTAGAAATGACATCTCTATAAACACTGGGCTGGAAGGCCTGCCGCTCTGGGGCTTCCAGCAGGAAACAGAGCAGATATGAAGATCTGAAAAGATGAAAGAAAATGGTTGGTATTTGCTGAGGGTGTGATGTCGGTGCAGGTAATACAAAAGAGTTAGGGCAAATAGGATGTGCAGTGGTTGCTGCAGGTAGCGTAGTTCTAACACAGCTAATGACAGAAAGCAGTTAGAAAGGGCAATAGAACTGAGCCTCCATAGTCACCGGTGACCCAAAAATAAGCAACTTGTTTAAAAAGGGGTCAATCTCGTGAAAGCATGTGAAGCCTTGTTTCTAGCATTATACAAATTATGCCAGGTGGCAGGAAGGTTGGGATGGGAGGATCTCTGCAAGCCTGGGACCAGCCTGGGCTACAGAATGTGTTCTAGGCCAGCCTGGGCTACAGAAAATGTTCTAGGTCAGATAGGGCTAAGAACGAGGACCTGTCTCAAACCCCCAAATAAATAAAGTTATGCAAGCTTGTTGAGAAACAGGAGAGACACAAATAAAGGACACGGTCTCCCAGACATGGTCACTCAGTGTGGTAGTGCTCCCCAAATTAATTCATGACAAGTGGATGTTAGTATGAAATAGCATGTTCTTTTTTCATGAAATTTATGATCCTGAGAAAAATGTATATTCAAGATCAAGTCCAGCAGTTTTTCTCACAGCGTCAATACTTCTTTCAGCTTTACCGTTCGCTGTAGCGACTAAACCATTTGTATGTATTTTAAAGATAGAGTTGCTCTTGTTGCCCAGGCTGGCCTTAAAGTGCAGATTTTCCTGAGAGCTAGGATTGCAATGTACACTACCATGCATGCCTTGAAGCATGTGCTATCAATGCAGAAATAGATAGATGTAACAGGCCTTTTCTTTGGGCCTCCAGATAACCAAAAATTAACAGAGACTTATTACTAGTAACGAAAGCTTGGCCTGTAGCTTAGGCTTGGCCTACTAGCTCTTATAACTTAAATTAATCCATTCATATTCTTATATGGCTTCCACCTGGCTCATGGCTTTTATCTCCTCCTGCTTCCTCTGTGTCCAGCTGGCAACTCTGCTTTTTTCCTCTCTGAGTCCTCTCTGTCCCCAGAAGTCCTGCCCAACCTCTTCCTGTCTTGTTATTGGCCATTATCTCTTTATTAAACCAGTCACAGTGACGCAGCTTCACACAGTGTGAAGGAACACCCCACTACAGGAGATGTTTGAAACAAAATTGAACAGCTAGAAGTATATGGATATATGGAGCCTTGATGTGTTTTCAGTGGATACTAAGCACCCTCCTGTCAGCTAGGGCATGCTTCTCCTCTGTCTGCAAGATTCTGTTGACAGGATCCTAGCAAGTATAGATTTACTGTCTG
Source organism: Chionomys nivalis (assembly GCF_950005125.1). NCBI lineage: Eukaryota > Metazoa > Chordata > Mammalia > Rodentia > Cricetidae > Chionomys > Chionomys nivalis. Next base: position 27,316,040 of record NC_080107.1, read on the forward strand.
TTATGACCAAATTTCCTGATTCACCCAGTGCATTTCTTGTTCTTAACCTAGAATTAGTCATATTCTTAAGAAGTTTTGCCTTACCCTATGGAAAATAGAATTTCAACACAAATATATAGCTGGCATAGCACTTGCCACACAGACAAGGCTGACCTTGAACTTGCAGCCATCCTTCTGCCTCGGCCTCCCGAGTGCTGGGATTACAGGTGTGAGCCAGATTTCATTTATGTTCTCATGCGTTAGCTTTAATATCTTCTTCAACATTAGACGTCATGGCTGTTAGAGGCTTAAACCGTGAAAGCTTTCAAGCATTGTGTCACCACTAAGGCTCTTTATTCTCGATCACACACAGAATCAGCTCAGAAGGATAACACAGCAGAAGAAGCTGATCAAGCCGTAAATATCGTCTGTGTTTTGATTTTGCGGTGTAATCATTTTGTCTGCTTTCACGGAAATTGGGGATCACTCAGACCTCTGCTGCCGCTAAAACAGAGAGGCGTGTGCTAGCTCTGGATCCTCCTTAGAAAAGTCTTGAGATCGTTCGCAGATAAAGGAAAACCCACAAGAGCTGGTCCAGCTGGCTGGTGTTGAGTCTGGCAGAGGGTTAGCTTGCGGATTGTTACTGAAGACCGTGCAGTGTGGATCATGCCCCCAGCTCTTCAGCCTAGGGCGACTGGGGATTCTAAAACAAGGTCGCCCACTGCGCCAGCAACCAGGGCTGCCTTTGGTTTGGGGTCAGCAGGCTCAAAGTATGCCTCAGAGAGGTTTAGCTGGCCGGTAATCTCCAGCAACCCTTCACAACTACAAACAATTTGAGTAAAAGCAGTGCAGTTATTATTGGAAATTAAACATTCATAAAAATAACCAATTGCTCTCTTCAGCCGTTTTACTTCATCTTAACCTATCCTGTGCAGCAGGCATTTTGGAGCCAGCATTTCTGCTAGAGGAATATATCAGATCTGGTTACCCTCTACCCATTTCCTGTACTTATGCATAAAGTCCTTAATTTCCTTTTAAAAAACTGCCCGTCCTTAGAATATCTACTTTTTGGACACATCAGCACCTAACTTGCTGGACTCTCTTGGAACTTGCATCCTTGGCTGGAGTTGCTCAGAAAGGGTCCAAGTCAGAGGTCACTAATTGCAATGATGGCAGAACAAGAGTGACTGGGAACCGCTCTGCCTCTTAGGCTTTTTCTAGCCTGTCTCTCTAACTTGCTTCTCTGACTGTCACTGTTTAAACAGAAGATACATCCATCTTCTGTTTAAAGCTGGCTCCCATTCTCCATAGCCAAACAACCAGCAGGACTCGGGCAGTCGCTAGAACGTATTGACATTTGAAACCTATCTGATTGTAATCACCCCAGAACACATAAAACTGAAAAAATATTCTCTAACTTGTTTGCAAGTCATAGACTTTGATGGGAACAAATGCAGTCATTGTTCCGTGTGAGCTACAAACGCCATTCCACAAAGGGCGCAGTGCCTGTAAGAGAGGAGAGCCGCTCACAAGCTGTGATGACATTTCCTCCAAACAGCTCAGCTGAGATGAACCTAAGCTGTGTATTAACTGAGCTGGTGTGGAACCTGAGGTACTAGGATGCTCAGGTGTTCTGACTGGCAGGAGACTCACATTATTGACAAGAAATATCTATACAAAAGCATCGAATTTCTAATAAACAAATAAAAACAAAACAAAACAAAAGCATCGTTAATGCTTTCAAATGATGTTAGAGTGGGCTAAGAGTGAGCAGAATTTCTCAAGAATGGTTAGAGGAAACACACACATACACATACACTTATGCATGTGCATGTGCGCACATGCATGCACAAAATAACTCTCAACAGAGTTAGATATGAAATGGGGGATATTTCCGGCTAGTTTTCCATCTGAGATTCTCATGACAGAGACCATGTCTTGCGTTGTGTAAACCGCAAAGTTCACAAGACAAACTCCGATCCTGCGCTGTTAACGTGGGCAAGGTGGAGTGGGTTAACAATGCAGAGTTGTCATCAGGGACAGGGTACTTACAGGTGGTATGAACATGAAGGGCTCTTAGATTTCACCAGCTTGGGGGCTTCCAGAGGTTGCTGATAGACGCCATTTATCAGTTTGAGCGATTTTCTTCTGTTCTCTACTTTTAAGCCTTTTTTTAAACATCAAAAATTGTTAAATTTATTAGATGTTTAAGAAACTCCTCATCTGCTTTCCTTCCACAAATATCATAGTGTGGTTATTTGTGTCAGTAGGTTTCCCAAAGGTGACCATTCTCACAGGACTGGACAAGAGACAGCTGGTTCATATGACACAGAAATTACTTATTAAGGTCTAATAATTTTACTACTTCTTCCTGTTTCTACATTTATGGACTGACTTTATCTTGATAATTTATCTCGAGTCAGTTTTGTTCATTTTTTTATGAATCATACTAGATTTTAAAATTTACTAATATAAAGAGTTATAAAATATCCTTAAAGTAAAAATAATATTTATCTGTTATATAATGCGTTATTTACCTTGTTCTGATATCATTTATATTTACTTTTTCTTTAATCAGACATCAATATTTTCCTATGCTATTGGTTTACATTGGGTATAAAAACTGTGGAAAAATAAATGTGGGTAAATTTCAGAATTTCAGTAATCACTAGAATACCCTCCCGGTATTATTCTGTTTTCTGTCTTATCCTTATGCATCTTCATATTCTTACTTATATTTCTGGGAAGAGGTGATTTTGTTGAGGCCGGTCCTCAACAACTATGCACAGATCTTCTTGTGCAGAACGTCCCTGAAGCTGGCCTCGGCTAGAGTTGACCACGACAACCTATTGCTGTTTTTTGCCTTCTCTGTCGCACCTGAGCTGGTCCCTGTTAGGGAGACCATTGCTACCTGTTATTCTTTATGTCCTGTTTTGGGGGGACATTTGCCAGTCCCTCTCAGTGCTAACCTGTTGTCTTTGATGCTCTTGTAGCTTCTCTCTTCAGAGCCTGATGTTGCAAAGGTTGTGACAGAAGAGACCCTATGACTGGTAGTGTGGAAGTAAACCCCTTTGGCAGACTGACTTACGTAGTGAAGTGGACAAGCATGTTTATTTTAACGTTGTGTGTCCATTTTGAGCATGTGCCTAAAATGCCATGGGAGACTGTTGTCTTAGTAATACCTGAAAACAGTTACGTTCAAGGCCAGCCTGGTCTACAAAGCCAGTTCCAGGACAGCCAGAGCTGTTATACAGAGGAACTCTGTTTTGAAAAACAAAACAAAACAAAACCAAACAACAAAAGGAAAGAGCTAAGCTGAAGAGGTGGTTGAGGGGTTAAGAACATTTGCTCTTTCAGAGGACCAGAGTTAGATTCTTAGACCCTACAGCATGGCTCACACTGCGCTTAACTGAGCCTTCCAGGAGTTCAAAGCCCTCTTGTGACCTCTGCAGGCATCAGGCACAAACCAGGTACACAGAAAATCGCCCACACACATAAAATAAGCAGGCAGACCAAACAAGAAAGAAAATAGACATGCTTGTTTCGTTCTGCCTCTGGGGTCCTTTCATAGCCATCCTTGTGGGGAAACTTCAGTAATGGAGAAAATGTACATTTTAAAATATTTTTAATGATGAGTTTCCAAAGTCTAGTTGAAGAGTGGGAGGAGTGAGAATATGAGCAAAGAGGTCAAGACCGTGAGGGTGACACCCACTGTAATAGTTTACCTGAGCTAAAGGGAGCTTGCCAACTCCAGCTGGACCGGGAAGGAACCAGCATGGGACCAAACTGGACCCTCTGAATGTGGGTGACAGTTGTATGGTTGGGCAGACTGAGGGGCCACTGACAGTGGCACCATGCTTTATCCCTACTGATGGCTCTTTGGATGGATGCCTTGCTCAGCCTAGATATAGTAGGGAGGGCCTTGGACCTTCCCCAAAGCAATGCCTTTGAGGAGTATATGGGGGAATGGGAGGAGGGGAGAGAGTGGGAGCTGGAATTGGTATGTAAAATGAAAAAAAATAGTTTATTTTCTTTTTTAAAAAATAAAATAAGCCGGGCGGTGGTGGCGCACGCCTTTAATCCCAGCACTCGGGAGGCAGAGGCAGGCGGATCTCTGTGAGTTCGAGGCCAGCCTGGTTTAGAAGAGCTAGTTCCAGGACAGGAACCAAAAAGCTACGGAGAAACCCTGTCTCGAAAATAAAAAAAAAAAAAAAAAAAGAAAAAAATGAAAATTTTTAATGATTCCTTTTATTTTTTTTAATGTGCTGGTGTTTTGCCTGCCTGTGTGAGGTTATCTGATTCCCTGCATCTGGAGTTTCAGACAGTTGTGAGCTGTCATGTGGGTGGGTGCTGGGAATTGAGCCAGGGTCCTCTAGAAGAGCAGCCAGTGCTCTTGACTACTGAGCCATCTTTCCAGGCCCAGATCTTTGTTTGTTGGTTTGAGACAGGGTTTCTTTGTGTAGCCCAGGTTGTCCTGGAACTAGCTCTTGTAGACCAGGCTGGTCTCGAACTCACAGAGATCTGCCTGCTTCTGCCTCCCGAGTGCTGGGATTAAAGGTGTGTGCCACCGCCCGAAATTTATCCTTCTAAGCCTGGCTTACACCTAATTGTCTCCACGTGGTGAGAGGTGTAAAGGCCATCATGACAACAGGGTGGAGAATTTAGTCAGTTCAATTTATTTAACGCCTCATAACACTCTGAAGATTTTTTTTTCAGTGCCCAGGCTTGTAAAACTTATTATGAACCTTTAATCCTTCCTTCTGCTTTCCTTAGATTTTAAGAGCAAATGTAAAACAAGGCAAACAGCCTGTAAAAAATGCGTCCTCTGTAGCTGCAGTTCTCATGTTGCGTGCCTTGCACACTGGCCAGGCCCTCGAGACGCCTGTTCCAGACACCCTCAGAGCCCTGGCCTTTTTCTGTAAAAGTGATTCTAATAGGAAGTCAACATTTGCAGAAATTAGGTTCTTCACTCTGACTTTACTTTTTAAGTATTATGATTGGAATATTAGGATTACCTATGGCTAGAAAGAAAAACCAAACATTAATACTTTTACAAATGGGACAGTATATTTACATGGAAAAAACGAAACAGTACAGAAAATAAGATTCTCCTGTTTTGTGATCTATATACATATATATACACACACAGAAATGTGAATATTGAGTAAAATGTTGTTTACTTCAGAATGTAGGCTTTCTTTATAAAACCAAAGTAATCTTCCGTAATCAGACCAACAAGACAACTACCAAACAAGACAAAACCAGAATCATAATGAAATGCGGAGGCCCGAAGATTCCCAGAACGGCCAATTCCTAGGTGTCATTTCCAAGTGCAGAAGATGATGGCTTCTGCTTTTGTCCTGGTAAAAACCTGAGGCTGACGACACACAGGCAAGCAAACAAGACTCCGGAGGAGCAAGAGTCTGGAGTGAAAGACACTAAACCCTATTGTTTATCATCCAAAGGATGGGTTTGTAGATTGAGGCACTTTCCTGGCTACTGTTGGCAGGCTATAGGCTGTTGGGGATTCTGCAGTCGTCAAAGCCACCGAGGTAGTGGCTTCAAGCTCGTCATCTCATGTCTGCGAAGAATAAGGCAATGTAGGTGAGGAGTGAGCAAGTGAGAATGTAAATTCATGAAAATTCACTCTTAAAATTAAAAAGAACTCCTGAGAGAGAAAGAGAGTGTGTATATTTCCAAGAGAGGAATCAGGATTGCGGCCCTGCCCGGTTGCCTCTGATGGTTGGAGACTGAATTGAGGTAGTCTCCATGGAGACTGCTCAGTTTTCACAGTTAAGTGGTCCACACACTGCTTGCATGCCTTCTCTGCCCAGCCAGAGACATGGTTATGTGTTATTCTGCATTCAGAGTAGGCCACACATTTTGGCCACCTTCCTCCACTGTCTTTCCCAACTCATACCTGTTCTGTAGGCTAGCAGAGTCACTTTCTACATCACTAACTCATGAACTACCACGGGCCCTGTTGTTGCTTTATTCAGGGAGCTGACCCCTGTCTCACAAACAGGGACAAAAGGCATAAACTAGAGAATGCTGGGTAACAACCACGTGGCCCTCCTGTACAGGGCAACCCCCCTCCCCCTGTTTAGGACAACACTGATTATGCAGTGTAGGCTATCTTTATTTTGTAGTTTCTTGTTTCGCATTGTAACTCTTAGCTGCTAATCAGTTATTAATTAGTAACCCCATCTTCCACTGCAAACACGGCCATCTGCATGTTAGACACTGGACCGGGTTCGTCCCCATGCCCTAAACTGTCAGAATTCTTGCAGAGGTGTTTTTGCAGATTACTGCTTTCTGCCACGTTTGTTCAAAGGTGCACACTCAAAGCCTTCTCTCCTGAGTCTAGATTAGGACTCCCAGGTGCCGGCCCCCTGAGACAAATGATGGTCTCAGCATATTTTCCGAAAGCCTGATTACCTTCCCAAATATTGGTCTGCTTCTCTTGGGATAAAGAGATAGGATGCAGGGTGTGTTTACTTCAGGAGATAGTCAACTGCAAGAAAACTTTCAGCAGTATATTAGGAGGAGGCAGGCCCGGGAGCAATGAGAGGAAGTTTGTAAAATCTTGCTTCGGAATGGAAATGCTCTTTCCTCCGGGATTCCCTTGTTTTAAAATAGGATGATGATGACGTGTGCCGCTGTCATGGTGTGGAGGTCAGGGGGCAACTTCCAGAGTCACTTCTCTCCTACTCTGAATTCCCAGGACAGAACTCAGGCCTCAAGCTTGTGCGGCCGGGGGCTCCCACTGGGCATCTTGCAGCCGTGTTCTTGTTTTTTTTTCCCCTGGGATTTCTCTAGTTACACACCTAGGTTTGGAAATGTTTCTACATTTACTGTTCTGGTCCCCTTTAGAGACACACAAGGGCTTTCTGGGAAAGCCCCTGAAGAAGAAAATGCCTGAGACAGTGAACTAAGTACCCAATGGTGCATACAATTCTAGAAGGATTTACCTCACCCTCGGATGGAGTGACAAGCTCTTTGAGGCAGGAGTGGAGAATGGGGAATGATATTAGAGAAAGTAGAATGGGATTGGGTATTGACAGATGAGCTCCCTCGGAGTCTTATGGAAACTTGCTATGAGCTTAGAAACCTTAGACTTGACGTGGCTGGAGAGATGGCGCATTGGTTAAGGCTGCTCTTGCAGCGAACCCAAGTTCAGCTTCAGGAACCCACATGGCAGCTCCCGACTGTCTGTAACTTCACTTCCAGGGGGATCAATCAACCTCTTTTGGCCTCTGAGGATGCAAACCACAGAGGCCAGGCACATACATACATACATGTAGGCAAAACACATACATAAACCAGAAATGCGTCAGTCTTTAAAAGTACTTGGGGTGCTGCGTTATGGAAGTTACTGCTAAGGTGATTTGTGTGGTTGATTCGGTTTTCTCTAGGGAGGTGTGAAGCTATGGGGTAAGGGCTCTTTTACAAAAACCTTGATGGATGATGCATATGGTATTTGACTGTATTTGTCCTAATGACTATATTATAATGTGATAAAACATATAGATTCCACTGAATGTATATAATTCATATAAAGCTCCCTAGCAGTGTGATCAGGACCTGTCCCTGGTGCATGAGCTGACTTTTTGGAACCTATTCCCCATGCAAGGATTCCTTACTCAGACTTGATATAGGTAGAAGAGATTGGTCCCACCTCGATGTGATATGCCATGCTTTGTTAACTCCCATGGGAAGCCTGTCCCTTTCTGAATGGAGGAGGAGTGGATGGGGGGAGAGGGGTAGACAGGAGGTGTGGGGGAGGGAACGTGAAGAAAGGAGGGAGGGAAATTGTGGTTGGTATGTAAAATAAATGAAAAAGAAATAGATTCATAGAAAAAAAATAAAAATCTCCGTTCCTCAGAGGAGTGTTGCATTTTTAGTCTACTTTGGCCATTAATTGAATGAGTCCCAGACACATCACAGAGGACAATCTACTTTACTCAAATGCAGGGATGCCAATGTCAATCTTGATTCAAAAGTATCCTCACAGAAATACCCAGAACAGTAGAAGACTGCCTATCTGGGTAACATAGCATCTAGCTAAATTGACAGGAGATGAACCATCACACATTTTTGTCCTCTTCAGGTTTGCTTTCCATGGCCTTCCATCCTAAAAGACAAATCAGGCCCTGGGGCTTTCCTACCGGAGGCCTTCAATGGCCCCATGTCATCTCCAGGGGGAAGGCCACATTCCTAAACACGGCTGGTTCTCCAGCAACACGGAATCAGCAGCATGGAGCACGCTGTAGTGATCTAGTGTAGCGATGGTATGAGGACACGGCTCTCACCTTTCCACTCCTCCGGGTTTATTTCCTGAGTCCTCTTGTGACAGAGGTGTTGAATGCCATGGACACACTAAGTTGAGACCTCTGTGTTCCCTCTAGCTAAAACTGTTTTCTGTTTCCCTTCTTCGAAGTCGCCGCTCTTCCCTTTGCTCTATGATGGACTGACACACATACTAAGGGTACACTCCAGGAAGACTCTTGGCTTTCCAAGGTTTTCCATGCTGTGATTTCATACATAATATTCTGTCTTGACTATACCACTCCTTAGCATACCACATTAGAAGTAGCTGTTCATTGTTCCAAAACAAAGACGTCGGTTCTCATTTATTTTCATAATTTGATGGTCTGAGGACCTTTTGACCTAACACTGCTCAATAATGTTTACTGACCAACTGATTACATTTTAAACACACAACAACTCCCTGTTGGAGTGGAGTGCAGGCTAGAAGGTGTGAATAAAGACAAAAAGGGACCTCCTTTGGTGATGCTAAACAAAGAAAGGATCAACTTAAATTTACCAACATCTTCAAATTCTCCTGAGGAAGTGGCTCTGTGACTTTACACCGAGCTCTAGGAGTGTGTGGGAGACCAAAGTCCAGCATGACTTTCTTCCTTGTGTTTTAAGACACGCCTAGGCAACCTAGTGGCAGGGTAGGTTTAAAGATTCAGAGCAGGGGCGAGGAATTTCTGTTATCCAACAGGTAAAATCAATTGATTCTTCCAGAAGTAAAAACATTATTTTTCCTTTTTGAAAGATTTCAAATGATAAGATGACTATAATCAGTTTTCTTTTGTCTTATACTTAACACACAGGCATTTTTCTTGCAAGCCAGTCCATACCTTACCCTGTAGTCCCCGAAACCATGGAAACCATGATTTCTGATGATTTGGAAGAAATTTAATTTGGCTTAAACACCTAGAGGCACCACTCTGCCAACTATTTCTGGAAATGGTTTAGAAAGCTCTTGATAGTTACGTGTTTTTATTGTCCTCTCTGCTCTCTTCCAATTCTTGTGTTTTTCCTCTGATGCAGTAGCCCTCCCCCTTTTCAGACGTGAGAGGGAAAAAATGATGTTGACCCACAAGGCTAGCAGCTGGGCCATCTGCTTTGAAACCAGGTCACAGAATTGAGTGGGCAAAACTTGGTACTTTCTTATAAAGAAATTTACAATGCCCCTTCCTTATTTTCTTGTAAGATAATACGAAGGAGGGGGGCTAAGTAATTTTAAATCCTGAAAGGCAAACTAAGATAAGAAGATGTCTGTCATGCTTTTACACATGTGTTAGCGTGAGGCTAAAACACCACTATTCTGGAAAGCCATCCCCCATGGGAGAAAGCACACCCATTTCCAACAGCATTTTTCTTATTAAATCTGTTTTTCTCTTTCCCCAAGAACATGGGCTGAATCATCTATAGATTACTAAGACTGGTATCACAAAACAACAGGCTGGGTTTCAATTCTGGATGCTTTTCACAGTTTGAATTCAGACGCTCCGGCTAAGCACGACTCAAGACGTCGTGTTTGTCAAAACTTGTGGCTATATGGGGGAATTTTCCTTCCACTCAACCAGAGGAAGACAGCTTTGTCTTCTCTCAAAGTCAGCTAAAACTTCTTGTTGATACAATATTTACGAAGCTGTATTTTCAAAATTCCAGGCATGATGGCAAACACGGCTGCAGAGAATTAAACATGGCCCAGAGGGAGTTCTCTTAAACGCATTCTTGGCGAGTTTGACAAGTTAAACAGAAAGGGAGAGTGAGTCCAGGTCATTGTAAATCAGGATCCAATGGCCCTCTCAACCCTTTGTAGCTGGAATTAGGGAGTCATATAAATAACATAAATATTAAGTTTTTTGGTTAATATTTTTTTCCTTTGCAAGTATCCATTTGGCTTAATTTTCTTCGCTTGGATCCTATTCTTGCTTTAGCCCATTAGCAGTACTGAGTCCATTAGTAGCTGTAATATTTTTACAAATAAATCAAAAGAAATGAAAAGTTCTACATTTCTGTGTGTAAAGATTCCTTCCTCGGGGATAGTCCCATTTTTCGTGGGACTTGTGATAGTTTTGAATGCAATCAGGAGCATTAGGAAGCTATGCAGACAGCGTAAGACTCTAATTCAGGATCTCTGTTACAATCCTCCCTGGGGCTCAGACTCTTCCAAGCAAAATTCTGCTTAGAATTGAGATTTCCCCCACTACTGGTATTGGGGATCACCCTCTGCACTGTTATAGGAGCCTATAAGCTTTCAGTGTTGAGTTGGCTGGTGCAAGTTGCCCGACAAATTCACTTTGGTTTTTGAAGTCACCTAGCTCGATGGCTTTTAGTTGGTCACTTTAAAAGGCACGTCGACTTCTCTTCCCCACCCCATTTCCTCAGGCAACTTCTGTTTCATCTTCTTGTCTATCCTCCGAGCTTAGTGGAGGGGCCTGGCTTCCCTCAGGTGTCTGAGATACTTCCTGTCTGCCCACATACTCTTGGTCAGGCCGAACGGCCTCAGCTGCGGTCAGCAGAGCAACGCCCGATCTTCTCGCGCGGATTCCTGCCGGCCAGCGTTGCTGCATTTCTGGGGGCTGTTGGGTACACTTTTCTGGAGCTAGATTGGTAGGAAGGACTCAGCTATTTGAGGTCTTGTAGCCACTGACCTGGTGCCACACAGATGCAAGGTCCTTTCACCAGCACGACAGGTCACGCCCAGCTGGAAGGCCAAGTCATCTGTATCTACTCTGACTGGGTGAACCACGCTTTTGTCCATTGAACTGAGGATTTTCAAGGAAGCATGAAATTGTGCTTTTATGTGTTCTGTAGAGACAGTGATCCTGCATGAATGTAACTTTCTTAAGTAGAGAAGTCCCTCCGCTTGGCTTTGCCTTCAGTTCTGAAGTATAAGCCACAAATCAGGCCATTGCCTGCTGGTCTCCCTGTGGTCTCATCTGGTTCATTACGTAACCTCCCAGTCCCCTTCCTGACAGACCGTCTCTCTACCTCCTGAGCGCTAGGTATGCGTGACATCAGACGTAGGCTGAGTAGAGAGGAAACATAGCCCTCTTCCTGAACAGAATTTAATGTCTTCAGCCGCTGCTCTCGCCGACGATGGAATCCAATCATTCCACGTGCCGTTCTGTAGCCCACAGCACGCACCGCCAGAGTCACACATTGCTCCTTGCCACATCCTTGCTCAAAACTCCCCAGAATCGTTTTCTTGCCCCCACATGGTCGTGCTTCTACTTCAATTCTCCCACCTGACACAGAAAGGAGTTTACTTACATGGCTGAGTACGAGCCGGGTTCTCATTCCTCACCGCAGTGCTAACACGGTCCGCTATTGACGGCTACGCCTAATGGGTGGGGTCTGTCATCTTTTTTAGCTAGAGCCCTTTTAGAATGCTACCAGGGGGTTCTAAGGAAACTCTGCTGCTTCCCTTTTCCTCCTTTCCAGGTTTGAGAGCGTGAACTTTGTTTAAAAGTCAGAGGCGTTGCTTGTCTAGCCCCGCCTGAGCCCACTCCTTTTCCTTTCCCAGCTGTTTTGCAGACCCCACAAGGCATACACTGGGCCTCCTGCTCACCAGAGAAGCACTCAGCCATCCCTTCGTTCAAATTCGCACTCACAGTTCTGCAGAATGTCTTGGGTATCGATCCCCTTTTTGGATGGCAGTGGGATGTGCTGTGGTCAGTGTCGAATATGATTCTCACTCTCCTCCAGGGCAGTTTCTCAACTGCAATTAAACTTCCGTATATTTTTATTTTGATGTCTGGAAGGAGAGGAAGAGAGAAAAGAACAAATCTTTATGTCTTCTCTCCAGGTAGGTGGTTGTCGAACAGTTTGTAATTTTGAGTGTGTGTGTGTGTGTGTGTGAGTGTGTGTGTGTGTGTGTTGGAATGTGTGGAAGTGGCAGCAGTTCTTCCTGTCTGAGATGTGTGTCATAAGGTGTATGTCTCCATATTTTGTTTTCCAGAATGGAAACCGTATTTCACATCTTTATAAAGTTAAGCATGCACCTTAGAGTAGTAATAAAGGCCCACTATGGAACATCTCTTTCTGGCCAAGAGAATAAAATCTGACCTGGGTGGGAGACCTACCTAACATTCCAGTTGGTCCAGCTAGATCACTTGGTGAGGGATCAACCCCAGAAAGGTGGGTTCACCATGCTAAAGAGAGAAGAGGAATAATTAGTCATTTAATGGGATACTAAACTTTTCCTACCCAGAATCCCCATGTGTAGTGCAGTAACCTGCTGGGCTGTAGCTATGCAACTTTCTGTCTGTGCATTGTTCTGAATTATTCAGAAAAACAAAACTCCTTTCTTCTATCTTATATTTTTTCTCCCCTCCCTCCCTCCCTCCCTCCCTCCCTCCCTCCCTCCTTTCTTATTTCCTTCCTTTCTTCCCCAAACAGGATTCCACTATGTAGTGCTGACTGTCCTGAAACTCACTCTGTAGACCAAATTTCCCTTGAACTCACAGAGATCCACCTGTCTCTGTCTTTGGAGTGCTGGTATTAAAGGTCTGTGCTACCATGCCCACTTAATGCTTTTCTTAACATGTTGGATTTCTCTAACATTTTAGGCTTCCTTACTCTTTCCATAAGGCTCCCCCCTACCACACGCCATTGTTACTCATGTGTCTGGCCTCCCTGTCTGTTTAAACAGCATGGTTTTTCTTCTCTCTTCTATGTTCTTCCTCTGGGCAGCTTCTGAGCTTGACAATTTTCGTGCCCTGCAATTTTTCTCTTCTGGCTGCTAATAAAACGGTGCTTGAGCTTCAGTTTCTTAAATTATTTTATGAATGAGATTATGAACCCTAAGAGGTGGCCCCAGCTTCTCTTGTATCAAGGTGCCTGATGCCTCTGACTGGATACCTAAAGCCTAGCTAACTAGTCAGTGTTAGCACAGTCATGGTTATGTGAGGAGAATCCACACCACACATTTATTCAACCAGCATAATCCTTAACCATATCTAGAAAGTTAATCCTTAGACCCACAGGTAAGTGTAGTTTTCGCCCCTCATCAAGGAAAGGTCTCTTTGCAACAGATGGAGACTACTCCCGAAAACGGAACCCATCAAATTGTCGAGTTGTGGAGCCCAGTCCCAATGAATTCATCTACAAAACATTCTGCATCTAAGGCTCAGGGAACACTGCAGAAGAGGGGGCGGACAGAGCCAGAGGATCCGGGAGTTTGCTGTGAGACTGTATCTCACAGCTGTATCCGTAAAGTCTCTCCAACGTGACTGCCCAAACATGAGCTGAATAAGAATGACACCAATGAGCCCGCCAGACTGGGAAGAGCCTCAAGGTCTCAGCCCTACACAGAGAACTACAGGTGGGGGTGGGAGAGGTGGTCTTTTTCTCACTGGTCTCCCAGTGCCAAACAAACCTAAAAATATGCATCAAGTTACAGTACATGTACCCAGCAAGAACAGGAATATCACAGCCTAAGCTATAACCTGAGAGCTTGTCTCAGAATGCCCAGTCTCAACCCTAACCCTAGTCTGTGCTGGTTAGTTTTGTAAACTTGACAGAAGCTAGAGACACTAGCAAGGAGGAAACTTCAACTGAGAAATTACCTCCTTTGGTCTGGCTTGTGGGCAAGTCTGTGGCGGCATTTTCTTTCTGTTTTAAAAAATAAACATTCTTTTTTTTTCACATTTACTTTTTAAGACTTTTATTGCATGAGTGTTTTGTCTGCATGTATATATGTGTTCCACTTATATGCCTGGTGCCAACAGAGGCCAGAGAGAACAATGGGTCCCTGGAACTGAAGTCAATGGATGGTTGTGAGCCTCCGCATGAGTGCTAGGAACTGAATGCTGGCCTTCCTCTGCAGGAACAATGACTATCATTAAAGACACTTGTCCAGCACCCTATTTTCTTGATTAATGGTTGATGTCGGGGGGCTCAGCTCACTCTGAGTGGACCCACCCCTGGGCAGATGGTTCTGGGTTGCATACGAAAGCAAGCTGAGCAAGTCATGGGACAGACACTGAGGAGCCGTGTTCCTCCGTGAACTCTGCTTTAGTTCCCATCTCGTGGTTCTTCCCAACTTCCTGCCTTGACTTCCTCCAGTGATAGACTGTGAATCGTAAGCCAAATAAGTCTCACAGAAATGGGTAACTAGGACAAAACCCAAACCAAGTCACCAATAACACCCGACCCTGGCAGCTCAAGAACAAAACAAGTCAGGTGCCAACATGGTGGCAACCAAGCCAAGATGCTGGCCGAGGGTTTGGAGCAGTAGGGGAGGGAGTGGAAGCTGGCAGGGGTTGGGGTGGGAGGCAGAATCCGGGCAAGGTATTTGTTAAGCGTTACAGAATATGAGAAACAAACAGCCCCTCCCCCCAAAGGTTCTGAGTTCAAATCATTCTGAGACAAAGACCACTGACTCTGTCTAGGTGTGTGTTGAAGAGAAAGAGATTTGGGAACAATGCTATGGTCTTTCAGTTCAAATCTCCAGAGTGTTTCACACCCAAGCATATGTTGAAGGCTTAAATATGTGCACGCATGCGTACACGAAGAGAGGGAAGACTGGGTAACGATAGTTCAGTTTTTCAGAAACCATCTCTGAGAAGCAGAAGAGACACTGGATCATTTCACTTCTCTGTCCTTTTTGCTAGTACACCATTAAGATGGGCTGCCACGAGTATGTGTTATTATTTTAAGGACGATATTAACAATGTTCTGAGAAGAGCTTTACTCAAATGGACTGCTGTGTTGTCACAGAGAATCTGAAAATTTGGTATTTTATTTAATGACTGGGTGACTGTTTCTGTCTAGATGAGACACAGATGTGAAACCAAATTACTGCTGGACAGAACAAATTCTCCTGGAACTCGTAAATTTGCACATTGAATGTGTCGCCTTTCATCTTGTTATGGAAATTTCTTGGTTGGGAGAGAAGATACTTTCTTCCAAAAATAATCGTGTAGGGTGGGTCTCTCCAGTACAAAATGAAAGGAGATTTGAAAATGGTTGTGCTGAGGTGACTGATTGTGATGATTTCAACAGAATAAATCATGGCTGGACCCCGTTCCTCGAAGCCAGCTGGACACTTTTTATTAACTGGTTGAGCCCGTAATAAGATTATGGAACAAGAACCTTGAGTTTTGTCTTCAGTTCATTTTGCAAATGAGAAAAGCCCTGGGCAAAATTCCTTTTTGTTCTTAATGCCAAAATATTTTATCATCAGTCCAACATAAAATGTATTAGGTAATAATATTTAAACAAACCCATTGACCCTACCAATAAACTTGCACAGCATTTAAAAATGTTTCCCATCCCAAATGTTGTCATTAATCCCTTTGCTAATCATGGAAAGATAAAGATATTCTATTACTAGTGAATTTTTCTGTTCATATTTGAGGATTGGGTTGTAAATTATATGAAGAACATTGGTTATTTAAGTTATAAGCATGTCTATGTCTGTCATATTCTCTGGATGGACTGGAGAGTTGTGTGGATGGGAGGCAGGACACTAAGCTATCCTTGTTTGTGTGCCCTATCGGAGCCTCGGGAGGCTGCAGTTGCACTGTGACGAGCATGGGGTGGTTTGCTTCTGCACTCGGATGTTAGAGAACGGGAATGCTGGGTCTTTAATTCAAGACCAATGATCCCCATGGACAATACATGGGCTTTTATCAAGCTCACAGGTTCACGTCACTTCTCTCCAGAGGTTAGGCAGGGAAGGATCACAAAGGAGCTCCTGAGGAGGATGATGAATGCTCAATGAACCCTAACTGTGATGTTCCTCACATAAGCAACCCTTGAGATCATAGAGTGAAATTTGTCAGAACTCCACTAAAGAGACGCTCTCTCCACCCTTTGCTGGGGTGAAATAATGTACCTCATTTAATGCCACTGCTGTCCTGTGAACTCAGTGATTATCCCCATGCACAAGCAGTCCTAGAGACGTGGGTGGAGCAGTCATAGTGACAACGTGGGTGTCCCTTGATCCAGCTGTCGGTCCCTTCTTCAAGACTTTGATTTAGGCCTGAAACCTAGGCCTAGGACAAAGAGAAAGGGATGAGAAGAGAGAGGGAGGAAGTCAGGGAGGAAGCCAGTAAGGAGAGGAGGAGAAAGAAAGAAGAGAAAGAAAGAGACGGGGAGAGGGGAGAAGAAAGGGAAGGGACAGGAAAAAAGGCCTAGGTTTCAGGATGTGTGGAATCCAACCACAATCCTGGACAATTTCTGTGTGAATTTCTTTCTTTCTTTCTTTCTTTCTTTCTTTCTTTCTTTCTTTCTTTCTTTCTTTCTTTCTTTCTTTCTTTCTTTCTTTCTTGCTGAAAGTAAAAGTAATTGGTGGAATATAACAAGCTAAACTCTCCAGGTAGCATAGGGTTTACACAGACAGTCTTCTTTCTCATGAATATCTTGCTAGTCTTGAGAATAACTGTAGGAACTGTCAGGAACGCAGTTCAGAGTGGGGCAGGGAACAGCATGAAATAAACTTGGTCTGTTCCTATCCCATTTGGGAATGCAATGTCCTGAGAACAGCCTGGGATTTATTTTCTTTTCTTCTTCAGAAGAACAATGTCTTTCATAGATTTAGCATAGTGAGACATGTCTCCCAGAAGGGGCTGTCTTGCCATGCCACTTGTGATGGTACAAGTAGACTTTGCCTGTCTTTGGCTGCTTTTCTGAGACTCGGGGTACAGGTTCACAGTGACCCTTCAGTTCTTGCCCCTTGCTCCCAACTGTGGGTCAGCTGCTTCACGTTATCTGGTAGGTGTGTTTGTTCTGCATCCCCGGGTACAGACACACTAGTAACGAGTACACAGAGAGTCTCTGTGTCTTCCCCACACGCCACAACATGCGACAGTTTGCTCCTAATCATAATAAGTAAATAAGTGGTGTCCTCAGGGGTGGGGCAGGCCTTGCTGAATGCACTAGAAGCAGACCTAAGAGTTGTGGCCCGATAGATCTTTATTAATCGTAAGGGAGCTCATTAAGTCAGAGAAACCCTTGGGGAAGCTTGTAAAGTGGTAATCCTGGTCTCTTTCTTGACGTAAGCCGCACCTTTGGATTGATCTGATGTGCAAACTTGCATTTTGTTGGTATCTTCCTTAATATAAGTATGCCTAAAAAAACAGAAAAAGTTTTAAGGAGACTAGAGCTGGAGGTCTCGTTCAGCTCTTGTATCTTTTAGTTACCTTTCTATCTTTTGGAGGAGGGATCGATTCCTCAGCAGGCTTCCTGGGTCCCAAGGAGTTGCTCACAAGAATGTATCTTTAGCTCTCCTATTCTTCACCAAACTTTTTGGCTCCGGCTCCTGTGAGTAGACACATAACAAAGCAGGAGCGCTGATTGGTTCACACTTCTACCCTTAGGTGACTGTGTATTGGATTTGGGGTTGGCCTCTCTGGGGCTCCAGGTTCCCTTATTACTGAAACGGGAAAAAGAGGTTTATAAGGATCGGTAACTTTGCAATTTAAAAAGAAGAAACAATTTGAGAGTCCATTTTTGAATAATTATCAAATCATTAGTTTTTCTGTTCATATTCTAGTACTTACTGCTAAGGACCGTATGTGTTGTGCCTTTGTGAACCGAAAATAAATGGCTCAGAACTTTGGGGAAACATATATTTAATGTAGCTAACTGATTCATGTCCAGCCTTGACAAACTGCATTCTTGGGTAATGGTGGAATATATTTTCTCAGGTGGTAGCTCAGACTCAGTTCTGCTGAGGCCTAATGAAGGTCTACTGTCTGGAGTCATGAGCAGTTCTGTAGTTCTGTAAAACCGTAGAAGAAAGAGAAGTGCCCGGAGACAACGGCAGTCTCTGGCATTGGAGACATAACCTGATTTAGCTGGGTTGGATTCTTAAGTCTGAAGGAAATTTAGAACTCTGGTAAATGGAGCTATGCAAGCGCTGATGGTCACAGCCTGGAGCAGAGAGCTCCACATGGTAAGTTTGTGTCTAGACAATTGATCAAGTTGTTGAGATGAATTATCTGCTGGAGACGGTGTGTACTCTTTTGGAAGCAACGGCTTGAGCAGTGAAACATCACATTTTAAGGTGGAAATCTTTTGTTTGGCAGTGAAGTAATCTGAGTTCTTCTTCCTCCTCCTTCTGGTTTTTTGAAGCAGGGTTTCTCTGTGTAGCCTTGGCTGTCCTGGAACTCACTATGCAGATCAGTCTGGTCTCGAACTCAGATCCTCCTGTGTCTGCCTCCCAAGTACTGGGATTAAAGGTGTGTGCCACCTTCACCACTTGGTGTAATCTGAGTTCTTATTCATTGGGCGAAGAAACCACAAGAGCTTTGGGAGTGCACTGGGCTTCAGATGAAGCTAAGGCCCAAGGCAGGACACATTTGTGACTGATTTCTTGTGACCCCTTCTTCCCGTGTGCTAGACTTTGGTGCTGGAGAGAGGTGGTAAGATCAACCCTGAGTGGTGGTTCCCCCCCCCCCAAAAAAAAACAGCATGTGAGGAGCTTGGGAGGTGTACAGGAGCATTCATTGTTCACCTTACTGAGGGAGGGGACCAGGGAGCAGCCAAGAGCCCAACTTGCGCATGCTCAATGTTGATGTTTCCGGGGCACCTGTGATAGTCTTTTGCACTAGGTGAGCTTTGTCAGCTTCCGCAGGGTTGCACATCGAACACACCAAAATGAAACTGGATGTACCCTGTGGAACATGTCCAGATTCACATTGTTCACAGGTCTGTAAAGTCAGGCCATCCAATTAGCTTACATTTTTATCTTAATTTTGTCACGTAATTCGGTAGATTGTACGTGCCACTAGAGTGATAATTCCCTATGCTTTCCTGACACCATTCTGGGCTTTCTTATTGCTTATGCAAGGAGGAATATACGAATTGTGTTTTTAAGGTGTCTTCATGTGCATCTCCCAAGACAGAGCCTTGTGTGAAATACAAGGAATGCTGGTGCCTTGCTTCCTTTCCACGAAATTCTTACTCATTTTGTTTATGTGCCAACAGGGACCAGATTGCCGCTTTCCTTTCCCACTTCCTTACCTGATTTCTGTTCCCCTAACCTTTTGTTAACCCTTTAGAAGTCAAGGGAGCATGAAATTATTACACCATAGAGAAACAGTGTAGGGGAAACAAATGGCATCATGCAAGAGGTGAGATTTATGGAGGTAAGTCATTCAGAAAAACGCGACAGGAATGTTCAATTTATTTCAAATCTCTTAATACCATTGCCTTTCCC
Organism: Chionomys nivalis; assembly: GCF_950005125.1. Taxonomy (NCBI): domain Eukaryota; kingdom Metazoa; phylum Chordata; class Mammalia; order Rodentia; family Cricetidae; genus Chionomys; species Chionomys nivalis. The sequence continues at coordinate 27,335,493 of NC_080107.1, forward strand.
CCTTTCAGCTGTGTACATGAAAGTCTTTGGGTGACATGAAAAATGATTAAGCACATACTTCTGTAAAAACCCAGCAGAAGTTGCTGTAAAAATTAAAATGTTCCAATTTAAATGATAATGGGAATCCAGCAGAGTCTCAGGCATTTACTTCCTACGTTCAAATGTGTGACTTATCTAGAGTGCTGGCATTTTCATCTGTCAGCAGCTCCAGTCACTTCTGCCTGATCTTAGAAAGATGCCAAGGTGAGTCTTACAGAGCACTGACATGGTGTACGTGTGTGTGTGTGTGTGTGTGTGCTTGCATGCATGTGTCCACGGGGTCCCAACTTTACAGAGCACTGACATGGTACAGGTGTGTGTGTGTGTGTGTGTGTGTGTGTGTGCATGTGTGCTTGCATGTACATGTCCATGGGGATTTCAGCTTTATAGAACACTGACATGGTGCATGGGTGTGTGTGTGCTTGCATACACGTGTCCATGGGGTCTCAGCTTTACAGAGCACTGACATGGTGCATGGGTGTGTGTGTGTGTGCTTGCATGCACATGCCCACAGGGTCTCAGCTTTACAGAGCACTGACATGGTGCATGTGTGTGTGTGTGTGTGTGTGTGTGTTTGCATGCACATGCCCACAGGGTCTCAGCTTTACAGAGCACTTACATGGTACAGGTGTGTGTGTATGTGTGTGCATGCTCATGTCCATGGTGTTGAAATGCAAGTACTAATGAAATGTTTATGTTAACTTTGTCTGAAAACTAGACAAAAAGGACATGGAACCCCAGTGGTATAAAAGATATGTGTTTATCCAAGCATGACTATCACCTGCATGTACGTATGACTGTGCTTATACTTGCCTGTCTTCCTTTAAGGCTTTCCTTTTTCCCATTTGGGCATGCTGAGAATTGAATCTAGGGCCTTGCCCTTGCTAGGCATCTGCTCTCCCAGGGACTTTTCGCTTCACAAAATACCTGTATGTAAATCTTATACATTTTAAAATAATATTTTTATCTGTTTAATTTTGAAGCATGTAGAGTGGAACCGGGCATAGTGACACTTGAGTCTGTCACCTCACCTATTTGGGATGCTAATGTGGGATGGTCACCTGAGCCGTAGTGTTTGAGACCAGCTGGCAATATAATAGGATTCTGTTTCAACAAACAGAAGCAGAGTATGGTACCATGGAGAGCATCATTTTGGAGAGTTTTCTAGAAGACTTGGTTATGTGTCTTCCATTAACTCCTCATGCTGACTATGGGTTTCATCTTTAATTCAGAGTTCCCAACATTGGATTCAACAGAATCAAAGAGGGTGCTCTCAAAACAGTTGTCATGCCCAGACTCCGCCCTCAGGGGACCTGATTTAATGGGGCTGGGAGTGGTATTGGGTGCTGGTATTTTTTCAGAGATCCCTTGGTGATGCTAATGCGCAATCAGGGCTGACAGCCACACAGCCAGCCTGTCCAGACAATCATGGACCCATGTCCATCATCATCCATATTGTGATTATTCCTGTCTCATCGTGATCATTGCTGGAGCCCAGAGAAACCCCAGGCTGTGAAATGGCAAAGCAGTGGAGATGACTTCAGACAGTCCAAGAGTCTGGCCCCTTGCTCAAGACTAGAAATCTAAGTGTATCAGACTGAGAACATGTGGACCAGTGATGAGGGCTCGGGGTGAGACTGCCATCTTGAGAGTGCTGGTTCCTTCATTAACTGGCTGGTTGAGTGATGAGGGACATATTAATTATGTGTGAACCCCTTAGGTCTTGAGCCAGTTACGCTGAAGGAGGATCCAGTCTTACGTGTAGCAGGTCTTGGTTACTTAACCTCTCTTCACCAACATTTTGATACATATAAAATAGGGATAGTATCATCATGCAGTCTTTATAGGTTAGGTTGATGAACAGATTGTTGAAGTAATAAATGTAAAACCACTTGTGTTAATACTGAGCATAGAATACCTTCCAAATATTTTCATATCTGTTTGAAGGCTAATTTTTTTCATTTACTCAGACTGCATGCAAACCTCAGTGTGATGTTCTGGTGGGGCATGGGACTTTCACTCATTGGAGCTGGACAATATCTTAGAGTCTTTAGATTGCCACTTACCTGAAAAATAGAGTCCATATCTATAGTCTTTAATGACAGTTCTTTGGGTAGATTCCGTGCCCCCTTTTTTTGGGGGGGGGTCCCTCTTCCTAAATAATGAGTTTATATCAACTTGACATAAAACTAACCGGGACAGCCAGCAAGTGGCGTTTCAAGCCACTGTTGATCTGTCTGGTTCTTAATTACTTTGACTTACCAGCTCCCTCCGTGAAGAGACAAAGCTGATGAAAAGGTACAGATTTCCCTGTTGCCACTAACCTTGCTACATGAGTATCCTGCTGGGAATTGCTATCTAATTTTCCATCTTTAGTCTCATGGACTTGAGCTTCCAAGAGAGCTGAGTTTGAGTTTGCTTGTGATGTGACTTGGAGCACTATTTATGATCGCCTGTGATTCCTTGGTCTGTTGTCTGATGGAATACTTACCTTAGGGAGTTATACGGAGGACTGACTGAGTTAGTGAACACAGAAAACTTTGACCCATGCTTGCTACATATTGATGTAGCATGTGTTACTAATATGGAGTACTTAAATCAGGTGGTTAATTAGATAGGAATAGAGCTGTTTATTTCCCAGAGTTTGTGTGTCTACAGATCACTATTCTTTTAAGCCTTTGAAAGGACATAGTCTCTTATTAGACCTCTTGCTTTGACTGGCCAGGACGCAGTCCTTTGAATGACCAGGAAAGGACAAGATAAAGATTCAGTGTAATGGGTTTAAAAACACCTCTGAATTTACAGGAGAAGAATGGTCAATCTGTTAAATGCAAATAAAAGCAAAAAATTGCTACCTAGGCTCAGCAAATAGGAAGCATCTTCAGGGAACAGCGTTTCTTCCTTTGAGCTGCTTTAAAACCATTTCCACATCATCTGAAAGTGCAGTGAGACCACACGGGGCGCACTCGCACCAACTTTGCTGCTTGGCTTCTCCGAATCCATCCTCCATCTGGAGTCCACATTGTGAGCAATAGGCTGGCTGTGAAGAATGCTAAGACCATGGGAATGCAAAAGCTGTGCATCTGTGTGTGTGTGTGTGTGTGTGTGTATGTGTGCGCGTGTATTTGTGCATGTGTGTAACTGTCCCTGTGTGGATGCCCTCTAAAACTAAGTATAATTTATATATCCTATTCCTCCTATACACCACTGATTTGGATAACTGAGGCTCGATCACATATGGAATGTTTCACAGTGTGAATTCTTTGCTTTGTAACATCTAATATTAGAATGCATATTTCATTCCAGACTGGATTTTATTTCCTTGTTCATATCAGTTCTTCCCAGTGTTTATATTGGGCAATTTACCCTCATCAAGGAAAATACAAGTTTTTCCAAGAGTATGTTACTACTTCTGTGATACGTGATTGACACCGAGGACGCATTTTGACAACAATGGCGTTCCTCTTAGTGTTCCCTCCAGGTAGAAATACTACGCCATAGCCCTGCTCTCTCCTCCCTTCTCTTCTTTGTTAGGTGATTTTGATTTGCAGGCAGCAGCGGAGCTTGGCTCTCACCTCGATAATTCCCTACCTCAATGATGAAAACAAATGTTAAAAAAAAGCGCGATACATAGAGAATCTGTGACTTTTTTTCACTTGTCTTTCCTATCATCTTTTGGCCCAAGGCTTTTTGCTAGCCCTGGGTTTGGGATTTCTCCAAACTCAGTCACACTAGCTTCGTTTTCCACGCCAAGGAAAGAGAGACTTGTGGAGGATGGTGATTTCTTCGACATTCTATGTGGAAGCCTCTTGCTTCTAGCTGTGTGAATTCAGGGATGGGGCAGGGTGGGATTCGGGTTATTTGTTTTTCGCATGACCACGTCAAAGTAATAACTTGTACTGTCTGAATAAACTCTTGGGAGGACTTCGATGGCATGCCAACTTTTCAGAATCTTACACTCACAATCTCTGAATGAAACAAAAACTTCAAATTGTATTCCATTTGGTTAATTTGATCTGAGGTACAAGATTAGAAACATAGGAAGGTTTGTGTGCTATGTGGATTAACTAGGTTTGTGGTGGGCAGGGGCTTCATGTAGCTATTTGTCACTGCCAGCTATACCTGACTTCTTAAGATCACTGTTGGGAAATACACTTTTAATACAACAGAATCCATTAATTGAAAATGTAGACTTTGCCGAGTTTTGACATTAGCTTATGCATAGGTAAGCAACGCCCCAAACAAGATATAGAAAGACCACCTTCAAACTTTCCTGGTGGCCCTTCTAAGATGGCTAGGGAAAACAAGACTTATTAGAATCTGTCATGGTTCAAAGAAAAACACATCTTCAAACCCGGTTCTAAGTGCCCAGCCTTTCCTTAACAAAAGCAGCCTCTGCTGTAATGACTTGATTATAGGCAGAAATATGCAGGCAGTAAAAGGGCTCCGCCAATGACTGACGGCCCCAAGTGGGGGGGAGGAGGTGAAGTGCATGCGTGGTGGACAACAGTTTATTACAACTGCAATCAGCTCGGGATGCTCTCCCTGGCTTCAGAGGGACCTGGCTTCCTGTGGCTTTAGCAAAAGGGATAAATTATAGTTGACATCGTCAATGAAAGACAGCAAGGTGACCCAAAGGGGGGGGGGGGGCGCCCAAAACATCAGATGTGGTAGAGGTTAGAAAACCTTGTTGAGTTGTTATTCAACAAATGCAGGTTTGTTTGCAAAGACCAAAGAGGCAAACGGTGCGAGGTACGTGTTCAATAAGAAGCAGCAGAGAGGGTGCAGCGAACACTGGTCAAGGTATCGACCCTCCATTAAATCAGGCAGTGCCAGGGGGCGATGCAGAGGGGAGGGTTCATAGTGCCTGGCATAGTGGCTGAGGGGACGAGACACAGGCAAGCAGGTTGTTGATCCCAATTAAACAGGCATTCTTTATGATGGGATAGATCTGCGTTCTTTCCCCCCCTCTCTGTGGGCGTTTGATATTGTTCAGACAGCTCAATTATAGGATTTTGATGCCTTTAGTGGCTCAATCAATCATTTGTCGGAGGGTTTGGGTGTTTGCATGTGGTCCATGCTGAAGAGGGAAGCAGCGGCTCTTTCACTGTTAAAAAAAAGTAGGACTGCAGCTGGGGTAACACTCTATTTCAGATTTAAATTGTCTGCACACAATTAGATCTGAAAGGAACGACGTGGGAGACAGAACATGATAAAAGCCTCAGTTTTGCTCATATGCCAGACCATATTTAATTTTATTATGCTATTTATGCCACATCATTTAAACCAAAGCACAGGCAAGTTGGTCCGTAAGACCCTGAGTGAATGAGGACTTCTATGCAAAGAAGATGGAGAGTGCTTCCCACCGGGTCCCGAAGGGAGGTGGAGCAGAAGGGATGCAGTTACCGAGGCTGAGCGGCACAGTCAAGTACAGATTGGTTTTCCAAGCCAGGGCACGGTGCTGATGTCAGGACGCGGAGCAGATGACGGTGGCACCGCCAGCAATAGTGCTCCGCTGGTATTTTCTGCCATCTTGCCAGCTGTCTTGCTGATCTTAGCAGGCCCTCCATCAGATGTCCAAATCCCTAATGGAGATAGTTCTGTTGTCTTTCACTGCGATTTAATTTACCGAGTTTAAAGGTGGAATTGCTTCCATCTCAGGAGTAGAGAAAAACGTACCTTTTCCCACGTGCAGAGGCATTTTCTTGCCATACGGTACATATAATCCTTATACAGGCAGGCTTTATTTTTTAATTTTTATTTTTTATTTTTTGCAGATGTGGTCTTGAATTACCAATGATTTGTTGTGGATTCTGTCATTGTGCAGCAGGCCAGCAAGCCAGTCTGACGGCTATATTTCTTCTATGACAAAAGTCTCTTATGTCACTTCTAGTACATGCTAATTCCATTTAGTGCCTTCAACCCTTTTCTTTGAGGAGAGTAAGAAAATCTTGGATTTATGAGGATCAGAACAGCACCATCCAGACACTTTAATTATGAAATTAAACCAACCACATTCTATTCTGATTAAGCAAAAATCACACAAACCTCCCTTTCTAATTCTCCAAGTCACCTTTAAAATATAATCTCCCTAACCTTTGGATTATTAGACTCTCTCAGTTTTCTGTTTGTATCTTTTGGATGTGTCTGGCTGACAGTGATTTTAACTTTCCATCTCATAGCTATTAAAGACCTTGACCTTCTGGTCCCAATAAAAGAGTTATGAACCATGCCCTGCTCAAATGACTTCACCCTCCCCCCCTTCGTTTCCTTTCACCCCGCTAAATTCCCTCGGTGGGTGATAAAACTTTGCATCGAAATGGATGCATTTGGTCTCTGTTAAAGCTATTTATAGGGATTTCTCTGCCACAAGCAGCATACGTGGGGCAGACAGATGCTCCTCTTTCAGGGCCCATCTCATAATATATTCTTTCAGGATTCCATGCAGTCCTTTGGGGCCAGCAAATTATCCCTTCCAGCAAGTGTGGCCGCACAGTGCATCTTCATCTAGGGACTCAGCACACAGAGGCAGGGAAAAGAATACACAGCGGGAATTCCATCTTTAATTTTTCTTTTTAAAGGAAAGGAACTAAAAATAGCTTTTGATTTCTCTTTGTCCTCCTCATTCCCCCCCTTCTTTTTTAAAGACAGAGTTCCATACAGCCTAGTTTGGCCTCAAACTCCATATGTTACCGAGGCTGGCCATGAACATCCTATGCCCTCAGTCCCATTTCCCAAGTGCTGGGACTACAGGTATGTGCTGTCACATCTGGTTTCATTTTTTTTTTTTTTTTTAGCTTTCTATAAGTGACTGGCCAGCAGTTGTCTGGAGAGAAGAGTATTTCTATTGTCTGCTCTTTTGTTTCTGCAAGGTCACACAGTGAATGAGCCATCTACAGGCTCAGACAGGCAGTCAAGCTTTGTGTTTAATTCCGAGACCAGGTATTGTCAGTTACTTAGATAAGTAAGTCCCACTTCTCCCATTTATCATCTTGCTTATTACACCAGATTAAGAAATTGAAAAAGAATGCTTGGGCGGGACTGAGGGACAGTGCGGTTGGCAAGGGGCTTGTTGTGGAAGTAGAGGACCTGGGTTTGGATTCTCAACCCCAGGTAAAAAGCGGGGTGTGGTGGCATGTGCCTGTAACCCCAGTGCTGGGGTTACTGAGACAGGAGGATGCCTGGGACTTGCTGAGAAAGCAGTGTTACTAAATCAGTGAGTGCTAGGTTCACAGAAAGATCCTGTATCAGAAAGATGGAGCGGAGAGAAGCAGAAGAGGTTGTGACTTCAACCTCTGACCTCTACGCCCTTGAACACACTTGCACAGGAATTTACACAAATACAGGAAGAGAGGAATAGAAGAAGAAGGAAAGAAAGAGAGAGGGGCTGAGAGAGAAAGAGAGAGAGAGCTCTTGGTTCCCTCCTGGTCTTCTCTAAGAACAGTAGGGTTCAGAGCTGCTGTGACAAAAACGTTTAAAGAACACGTTTATAAAGATCATTGAGTTTTTTAAATAGACGAGTTTTAGGTGTAGACCAAAACTGACTAAATAACAGATTTCTCTCATTTTCTGTCATGTCTTTCTGCCCTAGCCCCAGTCCCCATCCCTGCCACAGCATATAACCTCCTCCTCTACCCTCTTACCGACCAGAATGGTCCATTTGGCACAGCTGATGACCCGACCCTGGCACGCTGTCATCACCCAAAGCGCATTGTTTAAACCAACTTCACTCTGCTTTGTTTTTCGCTAAAACAAAGTTTATCCCAAAACTCTCCCTTGTCAAAGCTGGAAGAGCTTCTGTATCGGGTTCCCAGGCTGTAGATAAGATCGTTCTTTACAAATTTATTTATTTTTTTTTAAAAAACAATCTTTTTGCATTTTATATATCAATCACAGTTCCCACTCCCCCCTCCTTACCCCTCCATCTCCTCCCCCCTCCCTGACAACGACTCCTCAGAGAGGGAGGGTAAGGCTTCCCATGAGGAGTCAACAAAGTCTAGCACATTGCTTTGAGGCAGGACCAAGGCCCTCCCCATTATGTCTAGGCTGAGTGAGATACCCCTCCAAAGAGAATGGGCTCCAAAAAGCCAGTTCAAGCAGTAGGGATAAATCCTGGTCCACTGTTCCTAGCCCCACAGACTGCTCCAGCCATATAACTGTCACCCACATTCAGAGAGTCTAGTTTCATCCTATGCTGGTTCTCTTGCCTTCAGTCCAGAGTCGGTGAGCTTCCATTAGCTCAAGTAAGTTGTTACAGTAGGTGTCCCCATCAAGGTCTTGACCCCTTTGCTCATATTATCACTCTTCTCTCTCTTCGACTGGACTTTGGGAGCTCAGTCCAGTGCTTCACTGTGGGTATTAGATGTAAAGCAAAGGAAAACCAGCCTATAGTCCAGAACCCCAGAGAAGCTAGGTAACAAGGGGAATCCTAAGAGAAGCATACATGGACCCCCCTGGGGAAATAGACACGATCTCCTGAGAAAATTTTGAGCATGAGGGTGGAGAGAGAAGGGAGAGGGGGAGGAGAACATGAGGGAATGGGATGGTTGAGTTGGGGGAAGGACAGAGAGGGACTGCAAGAAAAGAGATATCTTGATTGAGGGAGCCATTATGGGGCTAGCGAGAAACCTGGCTCTAGGGAAATTCCCAGGAATCCACAAGGATGACCCCAGCTAAGACCCTAAGCGATAGGTGCCTGAACTGACCTTGCCCTGTGGTCAGATTGATGGCTACCTTAATCGACATCATGAAACCTTCATCCAGCAACTGATGGACAAGATCATTTTAATTACTCTATTGGTGAGCCAGCTGGGAGCCCCATGAGGACAGGGCTGCTATGCAGGACCAGGACGGTCCTCTCCACCTTGTGCTTCCCTGCCACCATGTCTGCAGTTCTACAAGCTGACGGCACAGTGACCAGCCCCACAAGACAGCATGCCCTGAAGATGCTCCAGTTTCATCGAGGCCAAATTCTTTTCTTCTACTGTTTCCAGAAAATCATTTCCATCTGCGAGGCGTGGGGGAAGTGAGTTCTGAGTGTTGCATGGGCCACTTTCTCCTCTCAAGCTGTGAAAAGCTGAGGCCATGGAAGGAAGTTTGGAAGGGAACATCTGTTTCTGCTTGTCAGGGGAAAAAGTCGGTGTGAAGATCGGATGGCGTGCTGCCCCCAAGTCACCTGCACCACCTAGCACAAAGTCTGGCACAATGGAGTTAGTTGTGTATGTCCTAAATTAAATGTCTGTGCTAAAAGAATTTATGAGCCAAAGGAATACAATTACTGCTGTAAGTATCAGGTTCCATGAGGAGCTATGTTAGGAGAAGACAAATGGCTCAGGCCGACGGCACAAACGTGTGCAGGGTGTTTACCAGTGTGTGTGGAGAGTGAGCCTCTCTTTCTCCCAGGCTGCAGTTGGATGACATTCCCCCTTTGTATGGCCTGATCTTTGACTGTTGCCGCTCCCCACTTTGGAACTGGCTCTCAGGTTTCCTGCGTGAAAAATGTCACAATTAAAAATTGGAAGCTCTGATATCCACTTCTGGAATCACTTTCCTGAAATCTGATTTTTTTTTTTTTGGAAAAAACAACAACCCCAAAATAAAAAGAAATACTCACTTGGCAAACATCTTCTTGGAAAATAGAGTTATCTATGTGTAGTGGAACCTTATTCAAATAAAGTCATTACATTAGTCAATTTAACATCAGAGAAATAGGGAACAACTCGAACCTCTGGTATTATAGAAAAGAACTACCAAGTTTTTTATTTTTATTTGTTTAAAGAACCTTCTTTCTGAAAATAAGAATTTGATGGAGTTACTTTACTTAATTCTACTCATTAGACATTGTCATTGCTCTGGACACTCAGCTGAATACCAGAAGTGCACGGATAACTGAAATGCCTTTTGTTTTCTTCAGAAGTCATAGCTGGAAGAATGAATTGTCACCTGAGGTGGTCATTGACTTTGTTTTGTTCCCCACTGTACGCTCAGGATCTAGATCAGTTTTTGCTGCACGCTAGGTGCATAGAAAGATGGATGGGCATTATATCATGTTGGAGGGAGATTCTGAATTATCAGGTGTTTGTGTGGCAAATAGACGGTAGTGTGGAAATTGGTAGGCTCTCGCCTACGCCCTGCTAGGGATGATATGGTCTACAGCAGATCCTCAAAGTTAGCACTGTTTTCTTCATCTGGATTAAAGCTGGTGTGTGGAATCTAGAAGTTCATGTCAATGTTGACTTCCTGCATGGGAAGGACAAAATTTAATGCAGGATTTCTTTAAGAAAGCTAAGTTTCAAATTTCCTCACAGTAATTGATTGCTAACAGGAGAAAAAGTTCATGTCATGGAAAATGATCTAGAAACTTTAAGCCAATAAAGTGGCCTGCTGGCATGGACCACAGATAATCCTAGCTATCTTGCAACTGTATCATTCACAGTAGGTGGATTCCTTGACCAGAAGAGTGGCTAGAAGTGTAATTAAGGTAGCTAGTCTGCTCTCTGATGTGACCAGACCCACGATGGCTTAGGAAGCCAGCAGAGTCATGAAAAGGGCTGCGTAATGACTTATAAATTCACTCAAAGGCCTTACAAAATGTGAATCAGCAGCCATTCAATGTCATGACATAGGGGTAGGGAGATGTGGGTTTTCCCTCTGCATGCTGTGAATATGTTTTATTACCATTGGTTAATTAAGAAGTTGCTTTGGCCAATGGCTTAGCAGAATAAAGCCAGGTGGGAAATCTTAGAAGAGATATATAGAGAGAGTAGGCAGAGTTGTAGAGATGCCATGTAGCTGCCGAAGGAGAAAGATGCCAGAATGCAGGAAACTTACCGGTATGCCACAGCCTTGTGGTGATACACAGATGAATAGAAATGGGTTAATTCAAGATGTAAGAGCTAGCTAGAAATATGCCTGAGTCATTGGCTAAGCAGTGTTGTAATTAATATAGTTTCTGTGTGATTATTCAGGTCTGGGCGGCTGGGAAACGAATGGGTAGCCTTCATCTACATACAGCATGCTCTACATGTCGTTTTCTGATTGCATACTCTTCTTTCTGACATAAAACATGTTCATACCACATCTTCCATAGCCTCCAATGTGGGTGTCTTTAAATGGAGAATTGAAAGACTCAGGTGGAGAATCTGCAGTGAGAATTTTAGTACAATTAAAAAGCTCCGTGAGGACCACTCTCCCTCTGTGTCTATGACTTTTGCAATGCCATTGTGGAAAACCTCCTGACTTCTTACCAATTCATCTTCACCCCTTGCCTCTGTTCAATCTTTTTGAAATAATAAATTCCTTTTCTGTTTTATTAAGTCATTGATTTGCAACAACATGTACAATGGTCAAAAATACCTTCCAGAGCAAATGCAGCTAATTCTAAGTCAGAGCTCGACTGGGTGGGAGGGGAGAGATGCAGCTACCCACTGCAGAGTAGCCAATTAGCCAAACACGGAAATGTTTTTCTTGTTATGTCAGGTTGTCATGGGGAGTCTTGTAAAGCTGCAGCGTTAGTAATCATCTAGATTATGTGACCATGCGAAATGACACGTAAAGTTGTCATTGGGCAAGGAAGTCTAGCTCAGACTTTTAAAGTAATATTAAACTTACTTCTAGAGAATATAAAACACAGCATTGAAAGCTTGGTTGGTGACATCAGAGAGATTTGTTTCTTTGTGCTGAGAAAACAGCACATTGCAAGGGTGTTTCATCTTCAGAGTGAGGACCCGGATCTATGACTCTCCTATGTCCCTCTATCACTGGGTGTCCTGGGGCTTTGTGTGGCCCTCAGAGACCTGATGGTTGTGTTCTGGATATCAGTTCAGACGCAACCTACCAGGATCCAAAGAACACTGTAAGGAACTTTGAGGAAAACATCGCGTTCATAAGGATTTCACACCGCAGTCACTGCTCTCAGTTGTGATAGATATATTTGTATGGCAAAGAAGAAAGTTGGCCCAGGGGAGTTGGGAGTGGCTTAGTGACTGTTTTGAGAGGCCCATAGTGTGGAGTCAGAGGGTAAACAGCCAGAATGAGCACTCCCAGGCTGCATCAGAACCAGTCATCAGCTGCAGTCGAGACAGAGGCAAACATTTCTATCATCCACCACTAGAGTCATTTTAACCAAACCCGTGCAGATAGCATAGCATATGCTCCTGCCACCAGTGTGCCAAAGACCCGCATGTAGCTCTACCCCCACCAGGAGCCAGAGCTAGACGGTAAGCCGACTTCCTGTCCTTCCTTGTAATTATTTTGCCTCTCCTGAATTAAGTCTGGACTAGACGACTGTGGTCTGTGGGAGCCTTGTTATAAGTGCTAAGACAGTGTGTTCCTGACAATCTTAGCATTCACAGCAAGCACTTCAGACAGAAATTCACCAAATGGAGAAATTCTGAGCAGTACCAAATGTTCGTGAGGCTCCATGCAGCCGTGTCAAAACTACCAGCAAGAGCTCTGCTGCAAAGACATAGGCCTACACAGTGAGAAAGTATCCAGAGCAGAGTCAAGAAGACCCATCTTTGCTTTTGAAGGAAACAATCCATGAAATCCAAGTCTATCTTACGACAGCTAGGAGTGGCTGCTTTATGCTTCATAAGGTAAGGCAAAAAGAGATGAGTGTGCAGGTCTTAATTTAGCACCTTTGAAGGTAGAAGTGAAGTGTGAGCCCTCCCTGTGCCTGAGGGAATGGACGCAGGAGTAGATGTATTCCTAGAGGGGTAATGGGACAATGCTCAGGGCTTTCGTCCCACTGTTTGGGGGGGGGGTTGGGCAGCTGTGATCAACTTGACAAATCAAGGAGAGGATGCTTTGAAGGGATCCAAACAGCTGAGCCAATCTGGCACTCCTCTCCCTGCATCCTTGAGGGCCTCATCAGACAATGCCTTGGCTCCATTCTCGATACACTCTCTGTCAGCATTCCAAGCACAGGTCCCAAGGATGTTGGATGCCCAAGTCAGGGCCAAGATTTTCTTGGCTGAGGTCCTCTGTGTGCCCGGGGAGGCTGTCTCTAATCCTATTCTGGAACAGGGGGTAGTGGGGAAGATTGCATCGACAGATAATCGGCCAGCAGGTATTGCACCTAAGGTGGCCTTTAGATTAGGAGCCATTTATATATTTAGTAAATATTTACTGAACACCTATGGTGCTCAGGACACAGGGCCAGGTACCCTGATGGGCACAGACAGACATACACGTGTGGGGGGTGAGGGAGCAAAACACACAGATCACACACTTGAGTGGACCCAGAAAGATTAAAGGAATAGACTAACATTAACGACACTGGCTGAAAGGGACTTCTTTACGTGGTAGTTTAAAAACAAAACAAAATGTTCCTGCTTTCAGTTTGGGCTACCTTGGGCTGTGAAAATTTACTTTGGAGAGTTGGTTATGTCTGTACCTGTGTGGATGAGTGCTATACCTGGTTGGAACTGGTTGGCCATGGTAAAAGAGGCTCCCAAGGCAGAAATCAGCCTCTTGGAAGCCACTGCCACTAAATCCCAGGTGTGTGTGTGTGTGTGTTTGTGTTTGTGTGTGTGTGTGTGTGAGTGCCAGGTATGCAAGGCAGCCTGGCTGGGAAGCTTTTCATGGCCAGTTTAAGATTGAAATAATCCTCATGTTTCAACTTCAGCCAGGCAAACTCCTCTGGGGCTTTCTTTGCCTTCTGTAGGCACAAGGTGGAGAGAACTTGGTGGGCAGGAGGATGCTGATGAAGTCAGGCTCTGCTTCATCCGCTGTGCATTTGAGACTCAGACTCTCCCTCAAAGAGAAGAGCCGTTTTTCCTGGGTCCTGCCAACTCTTTTACTGTAAAAGCAAGAAAACTCAGGCCTCAGCTTCTGCAAAAGTCAAGTTACCCACTGGGACAGATCTGAAGTATGGGATTTGGGATGAGAAACAGGGTTTCCCTTCAAGGACAAATCCTCAAAAAACAGTGTTACAGGCTTTGATGGAGAAGGCCCAAGTGCTGCACGGGGCAGAGGTTGAGTATCAGGAGGGGCAATCTGATGAAACTCACACCTAGAGAATGGCCATCTCAGGTGATGGCGAATACTCTCCTGGTTACTGTCAAGCACAGTAGAAGCGTGTATAACACTGAAATGGGTAACAGATCCTAGGAGGCTGGTGGCTCTTCCTCCCACTCTCTGTCTCACTGAAGAGACGAGACCCTCAGAGAAGTAAGACCTCTCACCACTGTGCTGCAATGGGTGTGGTGGTGGATTTCTCTTGTGAAGAGAGGAGACGCAATGACCGCACAGTGAAAGACTGCAGCCATGGTCAGGAACTCGGTCTCCTTATGGCCTTTGGTTCCCCTGACACCTACTTCTCTGGATGTGGTAAATGGAAATAGCTGATCATTTTCCTCCTTCCTTTCTTTTCTGATCAGTCTTGCACCCTCTCTCTATCCTTGAAATTAGGGCTGATGTCCCATGTCGTCTGCAACTCTAGTAGCTGGCTCCGTGCTGTGGCATGCTGTATAGGAAGTGGAGTGAACCGAATGCCCCTTCTGGAGGCCCTTCCAGAAGCAGGGCTTTAGGAATATTGGGTGGCAATGCTCCTTTTCGTGGCTGTGTTCACGATTCTTGAGTCTTTGGGGCTCGCTAATGACACTGAAATCATATCCTAATGTCCTGGTGAAATTGCAGTTCTTGCAGAAAAAACCAAAATTCTTGCATGCGTTCTCTGCAATGAGGTCCAGTGGTCCCTGCCTAGGCTGAAGACTCCTAGAGATGTCTCGATGTCCTTTTACTGTAGTGGGAACTGAGGACTGTGTTGGGATATTCAAACCCATCAGAGAAGCACGTGCTGGAAAAATGAGGTTTTCTTTTCCCTGATGGAATATCTGTTTGTGGGGAGGAGGGCTAGTTGCAGTTTGCCTAAAACCTGTACCTTTCTGAATGTTGGAGGCTTTTTTTTTTTTTTTTTTTTGCCAGTTAGTGAGATTTACAGTGAGGGTCTCATGGCAAGCATTTGATACTTTGCCTCCTCCTAATCTTGTGACTCTTTCTGACTGTGGTGGTGAGTCAGGAGACTACAGCATCCACCTTTCTACAGGGAAACAGTGACATTCACAGAAGGACAGAGCGGGAAGCAAGATCCCCATGGTGACCTTCGGGTTTGAGATGCTGCAGTAACTCCAGAACGATTTAGATCAGATTTCTCGTGAAAAGTAAACAGAAGGGAGAGGACTTCCGGTGTCAAGTTTTTGTTTTTGTTGTTGTTGGTGATTATAGATGAATGTGATCCTTCCTGCTCTAGGAGGCCTTTCCAGATTCAGAAAATCACAAAAGGTGGAAGATGGAAGTAGAAGATGATGATACTCATTGTTCAATGCATAGCAGTAACAATGTTCCAGCCATACATTTAGGAAATCGATTGGAACCCGAGGCCACAGGGAGAACAGCTTTTCAAATACTTCCTCCAGGAAGGCTTAATCCGAAACACATGCAGTCTGTGAGGAGTTCCTGAGATTTATGCCAGCAGGTAACGCTGTCCCCAGATGACTCACCAGGAACTCTTGGAAAGTGGAAGGTTTGCGAATCCCCATTTGTTCAGGAGAGGATGGATTTGCTTCTAAACACCAATTACTAATTTATGCGGAGGAAAATGTCCATTTCAGAACCAGGGTGAATCACACACAGCTCACTAAATGGTGTACCTGAGACCCAAAGCTCCCACCTCCCTCGGGGATTTGTGAAAATATTAGTTCTTGGATACAATTACAGAGCCACCGATTTGGAAAGGCTAGGAGTGGCTCTGGCTATCTGTTTTAACAAGTCCCTAGGTGAGTCCGAGGTAGCCTAACGATGGAGAGTCTCATGTAGACTAATTTCCATCTGTTAGGCTAACAAAAAGCATCCCCCTCCCCCAAATCTGAAGCCATCAACATCTTCCTGATTTGTGACTGGTCTCCTGATGATCATTTCCAGGGAGACCGTCCTGCAGTGGTAAATTAAGAAGTTCACATTCTGCTTTTCAAATCAATCTGTCATCTAAGATGTAGACCCTTCCTCCCAGGAGCCCGAGGTGAACCACTAATATTACATTTCTAAATCTGAGTTAATCTGTTTTACGGACAGGAGTCTCCGTCTGAAGCAACCAACCTCTCTTTATTTATTTTAACTACACAAGGAGCTCGCCAAATCATCCATATATATGTACACACACACACACACACACACACACATTAATTTAAAAGGACTTTTCAAAGTTAAAAGTGAGGATTTGCCACCAGAAATCCAGAATGTAAATAACCAGCATCAGATAAGTAGGTAAGAGGAAAACCACAGAAAACAGATTTTTCCGGCAGGTTGATTTTCTAGTCTAACCATTTTATAGGAGACGAATTCCACAGCTAAACCCACCATGCATCGAAAAGGAAAAGCATATATAGGAGTGCTGTTTATCTCTTTATACTAAAAGCTATCAAAATTAATGACCTGTTCCCCCCCCCTCATAAAAAGGTCTTTAAAATGAAATGTACCTACCTTTAAATTAAGTCTGATTTGATTTTTTTCCTTCCAGGGAATATCTTAAATCTTAGTCTGCTTTGTGACTCCTTTATAACTCTGTCCCAGAGGATGGAAGCAGGTACCTGCCACAGGAGAACTGGACGGTGGTACAGCCTCCATTAGAGAATAATTATTATTTGGGTGATTGCATGTGCAGTAGGATTTGTTTAACCTTTCATTTAAGGTACTTGACTTACATAAGATTAATTTCACATGTTTTTTTTTTTTTCCTGGGGTATATTTGTACTTATACACTGGTGTAGGGATAATGTGGCTTAGCCACTCTCCTCTCTATCTTCTGGCTTACATTTTTCTGCCCCTCCCTCTTCCATAATATTACTTGAGCCCTAGAGGGGTGCATAGCAATATTTTGATGTACACATAAATTATGAAAGGTTTTTATAGTAAAGATAATACATTCACCATCTAACACCTATGTGTGTGTGTGTGTATGTGTGACACACGCGTGTGCACACATGTGAAGAGCACTGGAAACCTATTTGTAGTAAAATTCCCTAGCACAGTACAATACTAAGCTCAGCCCTGGACCAATGAATTAGGTCATCCTATATGTCCTCCACTTAGGCTCCTGTAACCCACCCACATCTTCTTCTTCCTCACACCTTCTTAGACGTAGGTAGGTTACAGGGGACAGAAGATCGAGCGAAGGCTGCAATTGTATTCTCTTGGGGAGACCCAGTCACTGCAATCACGAATTCAGAGCAGCTACGGTTCTGTGCTCACAGCGCCTGCCCTGGTGTGTAGGAGAAAGGGTTCATCAACAACCGCGCATGGACCGAGGAGGAGGCCAGGAGCGGAACTATTTGCTATAGATAGATTCAGGGCATGGGGAAGCCATTGCCTTCAGCTGTGTACCCACAAAGAACAGTTCTAATCTGATGGTCACACAGATGGTCCTAGTGAAGCCAAACCAAAACTAAACCAAAAGACCTGGATCTGATACAAGGATGACAGGAATGAAGATGATCTTGATAGAGTTGGGAAGAAAAGAGAGGGTGTGTGGGAGGGATTAATCAGAATATAATATATTCATGTATGAGATTGTCAACTAATTAATAAAATTAACATTTAAGAAAAAGACATGCTATATGTAATAAAAGTGCAAACACTTCCATTTTCACCTCTTTATCAGAATCTGGGGTGTTATAAAGGGTTTACGTCAAAGATTGTAGTAATGTCTGTAAAGAGTAACAGACTGATGTTCATTCAGGCGGGAGGTACCAGCAGGACCATGGCTTCTCATTCTGTTCCTGTCTTTAAAAGCTTTAACTGTTAACCCTGTAGGAATATAACCTGTATCTTGTATAGCTTGGAAAACAAGTCTAAAGAGTGAGTGAGTGCGACTGTTCTAGCTTTTCCTATTGGACGTATTCAGATAGGACTCATTTTAGTTTTCTGCTGGAGACCTGATTATGAAAAGTGATATTTGAGGTAAGGAGGAAAGAAATTCAGTAAGTGGAGAAAATGAGTAGCAGTAAACTCAAGATGTAACTTGAAAGACACCAGGGCAGACACAGGGAAGCAGGATGTTTGGGGTGATGGATGCCTCACAGGCATCTCCAGTTCATTTTATCCGTCTGTTGGGCCAGATGTGTTACCTTCATATATTTCTATCTGAATTGCCTTTCTCCAGTCATGTGCTTCCCTTGCACAGAGACATTCTGTCGGTTGGTGAGATAAGGTTTTATATCTAAATATCACATATAGTAGCTGTAAGAGCATTTAGGCTACAGGACCCAGTTCTAGACAGTTTGTCTTGAAAGCTAAGACAAAAGGTACTTCTGGTCTACCTTCCCTTCACAATAAGAAAATAAATACACAGAGAAGAAAAGTCAGGAACAGTGAGAAACTTGAACTCTGTAGACTTGTACATAGAATGAAAGCCAAATTCAAAGACACACTAATTGGCTGACTGAACAAGAAAGTGCCATGTAATATTAACCCCATGCTGTTCTTTGAACTCTTATGAATTATACTAATAATTCTTACTTCATGATCACCTATAATCTGAGGATCAAAATAAAACTTGACCTCTTATCTTCCTCAGGTCCAGTCATTATACCATAGTTCTGTATTTATCTCTTATACAGAGTGAGATCAGCCTTCAGAATGAAAAGTGAAGGTTGATGATAGATTTAAAGTTATCTAGTGGTTTTCAAACTACAACCTGCAGTGCCCCTCAGGGGATGAAGTAGGTGGATCATGACTTGGGACCCAAAGGACGGGTTCTGACATTACCTTTCTTAGAATCTCTGTCTGTAATCTGCCTTATAATTTCTTTTTTAGTACAATTTTGTTTGTTCACTGGTTCCTGTTCCTATATTAAAAATTAAAATGTGAAAATCTTGATGAATGCTGCTTTGCTTTAAATGTGGACTGTGGGAGCCTCTACTCTTCTAACTGCATGAAGCTTTCGTGGAGTCTGTCTTTGGTGGCCAGACATCTCATCTCATCCATCTTCTCAAGTAAGTTTTCCTTTAGCGGTTCTGCTCCGGAGAGACCCACACAATTTTGGCAACCTGGATCCTCCCTCCCAGGTAGGTCTGTTAAGTTGCCTCTCACATTCCTGATAGGAGGTCTAGGGCTTCATTCACATCTGAGAGGGTGTGGCGGTCCATCTCACTCCTTAGGGGATGCTTCCTAAGCCTTAATAGAGGCACTCTCTTCACACACACACACACACACACACACACACACACACGCACGCACACTCATTTACTCTCACAAACTGCCATGTGCATGGATACAGTAGGCATTCGCTTCTCTAGGTCTTTGAAGTGTTTCCCCTCTGTTGTGTTTGTCTCTGCAGCTCTTACGTTCTTTGCATGGCATGGGGGACCACTTCACTTTTGATCGCTCGCTGCCATGGGGACAGGAATGCTGTGAATCCTCAAGTGCTAACTGTTTCTAAAGCCTGGGGTTATCTATTTGCATACCTGAATTTTCAGAGTCAGAAAACACAACTTCCTCTCTCCCAGACTTTATCTTGATTGTTACCTTAGGGCAGGGCTTCCTGATCCTGATGTTACATTCAAGCAGGCGCAGAGCTCCAGAAAAATGTCAAGGCCTAGTTTCCTGCCTCTAGAAACACTGGTTCAACTTGCAGTGTAGTGTGATTGGTAACCTTCATTGTCACCCTGACTAGACTTAGGACCATCTAGAAGCCACACCTCTGGTCCACTCTGTGAGCGCATTTTCAGAGAGATGCAATGGAAGAGAGGAGGTCCACCTGGGATAAAAGCGGGGAAGCAGGAAGGCCTGAAGAACACCTGCATCTATCCCTGTTTGCTTCTTGAATATGAGCACAATGAGATCATCTTCCTCATGTTCCTGCAACCATGTCTTCCCCACCACAGTGGAGGGTACCCCCTCAAATCATAAGTCAAAGGAAGTATTTCTTCCCCTAAATCGCTTCTGTCAACCACAGCACTTAAAAGAGTAGCTAGTCTGGATGATTGTTCCCAGTTATTGACAGTGGGGTCGGTCTAGTATTGAGAACTCCCACCTTGGGTAAAGACTTTGCATGACAAGTATCCAAATAATAGCAATGAAGTCTCCCCACATCTCCATATCTTGACGGGGATGTTGTCAGAGCTGCCTCCAGTTTCTGCAGCATCTAGGAACTTGCTAGAAACACAGATGCCCCAGCCCATCCTAGACCTACTGAGTAAGGAAGTAGGGTGGGACACAGGGGTCAGTTTTAACAAGGGCCTCCCTGCCTGATTCTGACACAGGTTAAGGTTTAAGAACCACACCGTTCCTCTCACCATTCCCAAGGCTGGATGACATTCGAGGAGCCTCCTGATGCCACACCTTCTCTGGTTCCATGGCTCTCTCAGGGCCCTCTAAGTAGAGGTTCCAGGTCCTTGCAGCTGACTCTGCTCCTGCACCTGGGCCTTGGTGGAAATCTCACCGTGCTTGGAGTCGTCTGGTCTCGTAGAAACGACTTTATTGAAGAAGCACGGAAGGATGGAAGAATGTATTTATATCACACACGTACCAGAGAACAAGTCCATGGTCGTTTATTAGATTCATTAGATTAGCTCATCTCCGGGCTGCCCTGCCATTTCTGGAGCTATTTTACCCTGGTCCCACTCACCACTCAGCTCCTTCTGGTCTCATTGTTATCTCCTTTGGAGCCTCAGAATTTTGCCTTCCTGTGTTAGCCTCCCATTTTCTCCCACGTGTTAACACACATTCACAAACCCAAGAAGTCATTAGTTGAACAAAGCCCACCCTTTCCTTGGTTTTCCCTGTCAGAAATTACTTATTGATCACACAGCTTTTCTTTTCCCTTTCTCTTCCTACTATATAACCCAAAGTCAAGTGGGTTATGGAAGATTCCGTCCTCATAGCTAGAGAGAATGCTACATGTTATTGTGATGATCTTGTTTTAAAATGTCAAAGAAGTGACAAATAAAAATAATAAAAAAATGAATAAATAAACAAGAACAATAATAATTTTTGCTTCATAAATAATTTGCCTTCATAAACCTCCAAGCCACCAGTTTGACGGCTCTTCTTTCACAGTTTCCTTCTTTGTAGACAGTGGAGTTCCTCGGGATAGGGGAGAGTTCCAGGCAGGCAGAACCTTTATTTGTTAGCTTCCAAAAGGATGAGGTTGGCCTCCTTCATTTCCAAGTGGGTGATAAGAGAAGTATTGTACTTCACAATTAATAAAGATGGGAAATTTTTCTTCAGGGAAATTCATCCTTCAACTGTCAAAGGACGACTTGAAATTTGTATTAGGCTCCTCCAGAAATAAGAGCCACTGAGGAAGAAAGCGGCTTGGTAGTGATTTTGAATGTGTTCAAAATAAGGAAGTTTTTACTTTACTTGACAAGGAAATAAAAGACAGTGAATAGATTATTCAATGGGTCGCTGATGTGGCCTACCATCCCTCCTGGCAGGTGCACTGTGCTCAAATATACATGATAATACTTTAAATGTAAATAAGGTTAATGAATTTTAATATTCCTCTGGATCTTGTATGCATGCTCCCATTTGCATAGCGACTTATTTCGAAAGTCCCTTTGTAAATATTGCAATGAAATAAACATAAGCGCTGAGCACAAAGAGGCGCATACAATTAGCGCAGCAGACAGCCCGCCATGAAGGCAAATTGGAATCATATCACAAGATCACAGACGTCAGGGATGGACGAGCCCCAGAAGCGAGCCAGCTGATCCTTCTTTCCAGTGGGGAATGATTTTTTTTTTCGCGGGGGGGGGGAGCTTTCAAAAAAGTAGCTTAGTTTCAATGGATGTGCTTCAGGGGACAGGGTTTGTCTTCAGAGCGGTATTTGCTGTGTCTCCATCTGAAGCGCTGTGCTCAGGGAGATGTGAGAACAAGGAGGGGCCCTACCAGGCCACCTGGGGGCACACACATGCTAGGAATGGGGTAGCTTCGTGCTGGGCGCCCTCACCAGGCCTTGAGGGTATTCCGAGAAACATCATAGCACAGATCTTGTCTAGAATCTTCAAGGGGAGAGATGAAGTGGTGTTGAGGTGTTCTTTCAGAGCTGTGTTCTTGGAATCATTCGGGTCCTCCATGTGTTGTGTGTCAAGGGCTAGGTACAGAGGGAACCTTAAAACCATGCGGTACAGTTGTTTTCAGGGGGAACGAACACGATAAAGCGCTTCCTCCCATTTATGTTCTGGTTGGTCTTTGTCTACTCAGTCTAAGCTAGCATCACCTGGGAAGAGAACCTCAGCTGAGAAAATGCTCCCATAAGGCTGGCTTCTGGGTACGTTGGTGGGGGCATATTCTTGATTCACGATGGGTGCGGGAGGGCTCCTCCCGCTGTGGACGGTGCCACCCCTGGGCTAATGGCCCTCTGTTGTATAAACAGCAAACTGAACAAACCACAGAGAGCAAGCCAGAAAGCGGCCTTCCTCCACGGCTTCTGCTTCAGCTCCTGCCCTGTCTTCTCTTCGTGGTGGACTATAATCTGTAAGGTGCCTCTCCTCCCTAAGTCATGGTGTTATTGCTTTGCTCTTGGTGTTTGTCACAGCAATAGAAAACACCAATAGAAAACTTTTAAGAGGGCCGACCACACAGCCTCTGAATACTGCCTGGACACCGAGTCTGTTCAGCCGGCAGAGGGCGCTCCAGTCAGGAACCTGAGGGTGGAAATGAAAGGAAGCCTGTATTTCAAAGGAGGCGGCTTTCCAGCATCGGAGGTCAGGAGTTCAGGTAGGAAAAACAAAATGAAACCGAGAGAAAGGAAAGAGATCAGAAAATTGCTGTAAGAGTAATAATAACAAATTTACAATAGGAGAGAATTAAAGGGCATGATTAGCAGCTGTCACTACCTCAGTCGACAAAGATGGTTAAGAGCCCATGTGATCCAAGTGAATAATTTCCCATCCAGCACACATCACCCCAAGTCTCATAAATGAACTGCATGCTACTTCCATGAGGCTGCTGAGGACGTAAGTCCAACCCATGCCTTCGATTTAGAAGGAACTACAATGCTGGAAACTAGCTTCTTAGATGTATACAGAAGGGCTTTGTTTGTTCTTTCTTTGCTCAAACCCTGGGATCGAACATAGGGATTGTGCTGTACGTTTTTGTTACCGAGATTCGAGAAGGAGGTTTGGAGAGCTCAACAGCCCACCCTGAGATGCTGGGCATCACGCACAAACACCATGAAATTCGTCGTTACATTTGTTGCTTTATCCCGGCTAAGGATCTCATAGACATCAATATGCTATACAAGCACCCTGCCCCTTGCCTACAAGCCCAGTTTTATCTTCCTCCCTTATTCACCGTGCCCTCTGTCACTGGCAGCGGTCCTCTTAGAGATTCCAATCAGTGTGGGACACAGTCAGAGAGGAAAAAAAAATTGTGGGGATTTGTTTGTCTCCTTTTCTTTTTGTTCTTTGTTCCTTAACGCCTGACAGGTGTCAAATGCAAACAGCAGCAAGGTGAGTGAGAAAGACATTCTCTGTCTCTTTTAGGGCTCAGCATATTTGGCTATTCCTTTAAAACATTCTAGTCCTGAAAACTGGGCAGAGGACTGTGTCCCTTCCCTTCCATTTCAAATGTACAGAAGCCCCTCATGCAGACACACAGATACACACACGTACACATAAATCAAAAGAAAGTTAAATCCTATCCCCCCAACTCCAAGTTATTAAAGCTAGCCAGATGGTTCAGTGAGTGTGATATTTGTTGCAAAAGAATGCAGACCTGAGTCCAGATCCTGGTTTCAATGAGAGACCCTGTCCAAAACAAAAACAAAAACACAAAACAAAACAGTGGAGAGTAATTGAGAAATACAGTCTGCATAGCCCTCCAGGCTGTGCACACTCACATCCCTGCACCGTAGCCCTCTAGACTGTGCACACCCACATCCCTGCACCATAGCCCTCTAGACTGTGCACACCCACATCCATGCACCACAGCCCCCTAGGCTGTGCACACCCACATCCCTGCAACCCTCTTTCCCCAAGATTTTTCATGGTCAGAGCTCAAGTATGTTCTTAGCTTAGACTGGTTCCAGTTGTGGAAACCTGAGATTATCTATTTATATAATAAATAATTATTGTGCCAGTTTTAAACTTGGAGTTCTTATGACCATTTAAAGAGAGTTTAAGGTTTATTTTCCCCCTTGGGTGCTGAAGCAATTGGAAAGTCTTAGAAGCACTTCAGGCATCATAGTTACCAAACTGTCTACTTATGCAAATACGTCGACCACAAATGTGAACAGAATGCCTTTTCCCACAGTCAAAACTGTACAGGTAGTGAGGGGACCATACACCTGCAGCGAGGCTAGGGACGCAACCTGTACAGGGAAGAGGGGCTTGGATTTAGAGCCTCGGTGGCCGATGGTGGCCGATTTCCTCAGCTCTCTTGAACATGAGCCTTTGATAATTACTCCACGTTACTGTTTCCTGAACGATAAATCATTCCACTTTAAGCCATCCAAGATCCTTGGATGCCCCTTTAAAGCCTCTCCCAAACCATTTTATACGGCACTCGGCAGGCTTCGCGTCATCGGATAGGCAATGCAGTTGACTTTTGTCCTTTAAAGACTTGGGCTTGCAGTGATATCTCCTGGAGCTCCAGATACATAATTACATATTTTACTGTGATTTTGAAAGGTGTGGATGGGAGTGAAATGATGGGGTAGGGGGAGCAGGAACTCAACGCGTGCTTTCCAGTGAGCCCAGACAACTGCACAGCTCCTGCGTTGAGAGCTTTACTCTTCTTGGCCAGTGTCCATCCATACACACTATACACATTTGTGTGTTGTGAAGACAACCGCAGAATGGGAGGCTATGACTTCAGTGACAAGGATCTTTCTAGAAAGTGCAGCTTTTGATGAAATATGATCTGAAAGAGAGCTAGCTCTGCCAAGGTTTTGGGAATTCATGAAGGTCTGGGAGCATTTACCTAGGAATGAGAAGACCTACTTTGAGACGCATTTCGAAAATAATCCAGAAGTTACGCAAGAGTAAATACTTACCCTTTTCCTATAGAAATCTCCGTGGCTTGAATGCACTATCTCTCAGCTCCATGTCAAATTACTCGTCTGTCTTGATAAGCTTCTTGGTTTGTGTACATTGGTGGTAATAGGCACTGCACCCTTTTCTTTCTTAGCATAGGTTGTGCCATACCATGCATTATTTACAAAAACATGCCAGTTTGTGCATGCAGTAGGGATTTCTGTGATGCTACCCAGAAGAAAGAATTAGCTTCGAAAGTTTTCTTAATTTCACATTGCACTTCTGAGAAGTCTGCCAGCCCTTACATCTCTGCTATATTACTATACATGTGATGTGTGTCAGAGTCCCTGCTATATTACTATACATGTGATGTGTGTCACAGTCCCCGCTATATTACTGTACATGTGATGTGTGTCACAGTCCCCGCTATATCACTACACATGTGATGTGTGTCACAGTCCCCGCTATATTACTGTACATGTGATGTGTGTCACAGTCCTCGCTATATTACTATACATGTGATGTGTGTCACAGTCCCTGCTATATTATTATACATGTGATGTGTGTCACAGTCCCCGCTATATCACTACACATGTGATGTGTGTCACAGTCCCTGCTATATCACTACACATGTGATGTGTGTCACAGTCCCCGCTATATTACTATACATGTGATGTGTGTCACAGTTCCCGCTATATTACTGTACATGTGATGTGTGCCACAGTCCCTGCTATATTACTACACATGCGTCGTGTGTCACAGTCCTCGCTATATTACTATACATGTGACGTGTGTCATAGTCCCTGCTATATTATTATATATGTGATGTGTGTCACAGTCCTTGCTATATTACTATACATGAGATGTGTGTCACAGTCCCCGCTATATTACTATACATGTGATGTGTGTCACAGTCCCTGCTATATTACTGTACATGTGATGTGTGCCACAGTCCCTGCTATATTACTATACATGAGATGTGTGTCACAGTTCCCGCTATATTACTGTACATGTGATGTGTGTCACAGTCCCCGCTATATCACTACACATGTGATGTGTGTCACAGTCCTTGCTATATTACTATACATGTGATGTGTGTCACAGTCCCCGCTATATTACTATACATGTGATGTGCGTCACAGATTTACTGGCTGGACAGCTGAGCTGTGTACAGAGGAGAGTCCTCCGAAGAGAGTCATTCATCGGGTCCGGCAGTAAAGTATTAGAGATGTCATGAGCTCTCCCCGGCGTCCTCGGGCTTACAGAGTGACTTCTAGAGCATCACGCTGGCTTGCCTTGATTGGGGAACTAGTGTGAACCTAAAACCTAAGAGGGAAGAGGGATTAAATATCAATATTGAGTAGTGCTGACTCAGCATGTCTGGCAAAAAATCCATTAGCTCACAAATAATTTCTCTTGCAACAAAGATGTGGAAAATTCCTACTGTGAAGGTCCAGTGTTGACTTCACAGGGTAGCGGCTTATCAGGAGTAGGGGACTGTGCTCAGCTCAACAATACCTTGGTGGCTTGATCTTTTATTAACTTGATATATAGGTCAGTCAAAAGTCTACCGGCACACAAGCATGCAGAGTATTTACGACTGGGAGGAGACCATAAATGGAGGGCAGAGAAATCAATTTTTATAGATCTTTCATGAGAGCAAAGAAGCTTAAGCCACAGTCGGAGGGAACCCACGAGGCTTTTGTTTGCTTGTTTGTTCTGTGATGGATATTTATCTTGGATGTTGAGTTTACAATTCCCTTGAGTCATTTAATAATGAAAAATTGAAAATAGTGTCACCATTTCTTGCAAAACTAAGTGTAAGAATGTGCATATGCGTGCAGGTGCTGGGGAAGCAAGACTCAGTGAGGTCTCCCTGGAGCTGGAGTTATAGGTACCATCTGCAGTGCTTCACTGCCTGACATGCATGCTCGCAACCAGGCAGGAGTCCTCTGGAAGGGCAGTCTACTCTCTAACCACTGAGCTACCTCTCTAGCTCTCTCTCTCTCTTTCCCCTCTCTCTCTGTCTGTCCTTCTCAAGTCATACATTCTTGAATTGCTATACCACTTATTATTTGGAAGCAGTTCATCTTTAGCAACTGTGTGCTAATGCTTAAATTTTTGTTAGAATATAAAGTTGTGCCGGGCGGTGGTGGCGCACGCCTTTAATCCCAACACTTGAGAGGCAGAAGCTGGTGGATTTCTGAGTTTGAGGCCAGACTGGCCCACAGAGTGAGTTCCAGGAGAGCCAGGGCTACATAGAGGAATCCTGTCTTGAAAAAGGAGAGAAAGAGGGACTAGAAGCTGTATTCACACCATCCTGACAGTGAAGTAAAAGGCCAGCATAAGCAGATTGGAAAAAGAACCTAAAGCACCAAGACACTGAATTGTGTTAAGATGGCAGAATGACAGAAAACTTGTTTTTTTTTTTTGTGTGTGTGTTTTCTTTTGTATTATAATTTTTAGTCATTTAGAAGGAAAAGTTAATATATCAGGACAACGTAATTCTGCATCTGACCACAACAGAAAGCCAGTGTCCTCAGATCCGTTGCCTCACGTGATGCTACAGAAAGCAGCCAAAGGGGTGAAGCATGCGACCTGTCCATCACTCCTGGTGTGATGCATGCGACCCGTCCATCACTCCAGGTGTGATGCACATTCTGCTGCATCTCTGCTCTAGCATTGCTGCGCTGCTGGGTATGCAGGTGTGAGAAACTGGACAAAGTGTGGTGGCCGCTGCAGACAACAGTGAAGCCATTTGCAGGAAAACGGATGGAACTGGAGAGCAGACCCAGAGACAAATGTTGTTTCCTCTCATATGCAGAATAAAGATTAAATATCTTGGCACTGGGACTGAAGGCGCCTGAGCAGATACCAGTGAGCGCTCATCTTCCAGAAGGCCTGCGCTCAGTTCTCCACAGCTACTTGAAGCAGCTCACAACCACCTGTGACCTACAGAGAGAGAGAGAGAGAGAGAGAGAGAGAGAGAGAGAGAGAGAGAAAGAGAGAGAGAGAGGAAGGAGGGAAGAGGGAGAGAGAGAGAGAGAGGGAGGGAGGGAGGGAGGGGGAAGAGGGGGGGAGGGAGGGGGAAGAGAGAGAGGGATGGAGGGAGAGAGGGAGAAGAGGGGGAGAGAGCGGGGGGAGGGAGGGGAAAGAGAGAGAGAGGCAGAGAGAGAGGGAGAGAAAGAGAGAGGGAGGAAGGGGGGAGGGGGAAGAGGGGGAGAGAGAGGGGAGGGAGGGGGGAAGAGGGAGAGGCAAAGAAGATAAGGGTAGGGGAAAGAAGGGGGCAACAAAAGAGGTCTGGACAAGCAAGGATAATGGGGAAGAAAAAGTCTCACGTTTTCTTCCGTGGAATCTTAGATTTAAATCTGTTTGTGTGTAGTTTTAAATCTATGTATGGATATGACACAAAATTGAAAGTGGGATTATTTCAGAGGAAGAAAGGACCCATGGGAGAGTTGAAAAGGGGGAAAATGGAGGGCGCTGAGGGACAAACATGAGCAAAGTATGATGGCTGGGGTACGTGTATGAAAATGTGGTAAAGATGTCCATTATTCTGAATGTTTATCAAGCTTAAAAGGTGGTGGCTGGGTGTTTTTAGCTTTCTCCTGCAACCAAGGGAATTTACACAACCTGTGTGTGTGCACACACATACACAGACACGCACAGAGACCCCCCACCTCACACACAGAGGACTTCAGACCTTACCAAGAACAACTGTACCATGGTATATACCTGAGCCAGAGTTGAGGTTGTTTTTGTGTTTGGGGTGTACATGCTCAGGTGTGGAGGCCAGAGATTGAAGTTAGGTGTCTCCCCCTCTTCCATGCTACCTTATTTTTTGAGGCAGTGCATCTCAGTGAACCTAGAGGAAATCAATGTGCTAATCTGGTTGGCCAGAATGCTCAAGGGATCAGTCTTCTCCCTCATCAGTTTAGACATGAGTCTCTGTGTCCAGCTTTTTATCCCGGGTACTGGAGATCCACACTCAAGTTCTCATGTCTTCACAGTAGTGGCTTTGCCAACTGTGAGCTGCATGCGACCTTCACTGGAATGAAAATGCCAACCAGGTATAGACCCTCCCTATCCAACACTGCAACCTGTTCCCGGAGGCACACTTGGCTAGCACATGCCTCCCAAACCTCAGGTCCTACTTAGATTTGCCTTTGATCTGACTACTCTGGGAATGAAAATTACTCTTGGGAATAAGTAGGCATATCGTGCTATATATTTTTATTTTTGAATACAGCAGTTAAGAAGGGCTAATTGGCGTGCCAGGACATAGAAGCCCACGGATTAAAAAATCAGAAGAAAAACATCATGAATATCCATAGTTTTGGATCCATGCAGGTTCTGGAGCCATTAAGCACAGATTCTCAAAGACAATAATTAAGACACATAAGATAGGTGATAAGACAGAAAATTTGCATAAAAAGAATCCTATGAAAAACAAAACACATTTTAGACTTTAAATTTCCCATAGTCCCCTGGCTGTTCTGAACCATGCTGTCATACTTGTGGTTCTTGTTTTTTTTTTTTTTTTTTTTTTTGACTCGGTGGTGGCATCCTCACTCTACCAGTGCCTTCCTGTGGGACACAGCCACCTAATTTGATACTGTCTTGCTATGTTGAAGAGGCTGCTTTGAGGCCTAGTCCCTCTCCTGGGTTTGGGCTGGGACTTGATAGGTTTATGCAGAGTGAATTCCACTTCACGGCTTCCCACGGAGGGAAGGAGGTCACAGTGCTCTCTACCGCAGAGCTAGCACTGGCCTGAGGTTTTATTTCCATCTGTTTCAGTGTCCACGAACACTCTGGGGCTGAGATAGCTGACCCATCAAGGTCCAGTTTCCCTCTGAGTCCAAATATTGGCTTAGAACCTCCCTCAATATCATATTCAAGGTCACTCTTGCCAAATGATTGAGATCGTTTTGTAAAATTAAAGAAAATAGTGTCTTCTGGCTTGGATTATCTCTGAAAGTTTTTGGCTGGAGAACTCTTACCAGGTTGGTTTTTGGTGAATTGGTAAGTAGTCAGCGTGATGGCTCGTGGGCAGTAGCGACCATGAACTCGTTATGGGTCTTGATGCAATCAAGTCACTTAATATTTTGGCTGTACCTTCCTGCTTCTCTGCGACAAATTGGTCATCTGAGAAGGCTCAGCTGTGATGTGTGTCTGCTGCCAGGTCCTTTGAGTCTAGTGCCTTCCGGACACAGTCAAATCCAGCCTCTCACCCCTCAAGTTGCTCCAGCTGTGGTTTCTCCTCTGCTGCTGCAGCCTGCTCTGTAAGGCCTGTGGGCTTACACTGTAACCCTGGGGCTGCTCCCCTGAGCTCCGAAGCACCACGTGACCTGTTGGGCTCTGGAGTCTAAACAGCTTTCAAAACCTCAAGGGAATGGCAGACGAAGACTCAGTCTGACTAAAGAGTCGGCAAAGGAGGCACAGGAAAAGGTTTACTCTCCTAGCCCCTAGCCTTTTGTGCTGGATAGGGTTTTTTTTTTTTTTTTTTTTTTTTTTTTCCCAGCTTCCCACAAACTTGAGTCACCTGGGAAGAAAGACTCTCAGCTGAGGAACTGTGCCCATCCGTTGGGCCTGCGAGCATGTCTGGAGGGGCATTGTCTTCATTGCTAGTTGACGTAGGAGAGCCTAGCCGGGTGTGTGTGGTGCCATTCCTGGGTGGGCCGTCCTGGACTGTATAGGAAAGATCGCTGAGCAAGTCACATGAGGCAAGCCACTGAGTAACATTCTTTCATGGTTCTGCTGCGGGTTTTGCCTTGAGTTTCTGTCCTGATGTCCCTGAATAAACCCTTTCCTCCCCAACTTGCCTTTTGGTTATGGTGTCTATCACAGCACCAGAGAATAAAAGTAGGATGCCTTGTTTGAGGGGACAGTGTAAGAGAGGAAGGGGTTCTACCCCTGCCCTTAAAAGTCCTGTGGAAAGCACCCGACCCCATTCTAGAAACTCAGGGTCAAAATGCCCCAGCCAACTGCGTGAGCTTGGCTCTTGTGAAATGGCTTGCTTCCTTCCGCCTGCAAGTGCGCCAACCAAGATGCGGTTTTTCTGCGCTCTTTGTCTTTAGAAACTGCCTGTCATATGCGCTGGGAGCTGCTCTGGAGAAGTGTGTCTCTCAGACTCTGAATCCCAGCCTTGGTCATGCTGAGTGGTCTCTGGTTTTGAGGTCATAGCAACAGCTCTGTATTGTTCCCTATGCTCACATGGTTGTAAGCCAATCTCTGGACTCTTTGAATCGTGCAAAATTGAAGCTCTGTGTATCACAGAATGACATCCTGTTTTCTTCCCTCCCTAGGCCTTGGGTAGCTTTATCATTGAGTTCGATTGCTCTAAGTTCCTTGAATAAGCTGAACCATATAGTACTTGTATTTTGGTAACTGGCTTCCTTCATTTAAATAATATCCACGCTACAGCACACACCAGGATTTTCTTCCTGTTCAAGGCTGCATAATGTTCTATTCCGTGCATGCACAGTACCATGTTTTGTTTATCTGTCCATCTGTCTGTCCATCCATCAACAAGTGTTGCTTCCACCTTTGGGCTCTTATGAACAATGTTGTTACAGACTTGTCCATGTGAGTATATCTTGCTCACTTCCGATTGGATTGTGTCACTTCCTGCACATCATCACAGTCACAGGAAGGCAGAAGCAGGAGCATCATGAGACGCAGAGCAGCTTGGGCCCCACAGCGAGTCTCTGACTCAGAACTATGCAGAGGAAACTTTGCTCAGTTCTTTTTGAAGTATACTCAGAAGCAGACATTTTGCAACATATAATTCTGCTTTTGATACTATGAGGACTCACTGTTTGGTTTTCATAATAGGTTTCATTTGACTTCTGACCAACAGAGACAGAATCTCAGTCTCTGTGTATCCTTGCCAACATATTATTTTCTAGTCTTTCTAGTCCAGACTATTTATTGGTGACCAATGCCATGACTTAGCCAATGTCTTACTGCATTTAAAAATCGTTTTTCTACAATTGTTTATGAAAGACAAGTGGGGTGGCTATCAGGAACAATCAGATACAACCCACTGTTACCACTGGATGCCAGTCCTTAAAACACAGGCACAATCGGTTCCTTTCCACTGTTAGCACTGGACACCAGTCCTTTAGAATGTTGCTGCAACAGTTCACTTCTGGAAGCCTCATCTGGTGTGTGATAACTGGCCAAGGAGCTGGGCCTTCAGTGAGGCTCAATATGATTATTTCTGCCTTTACTCGATGGCAAATGCTGGCTGCTGATGGATCGGGGAGTAGAGAAAAAGCAGTGAGTGCCATCATTCAGTGGGTTGTATTTCATGAGGGGACAACTCTGTAGCACAGATAGGCATCTTCCTACGTCTATGAGGCTAGAACTTCTCCTGTTTGCTTCTGTTTGCAGGAGGCTGCTTGTTTGTTCCTGACTGCCCAGACCACAAAATAATCACACAGAAACTATATTATTTGCTATACTGTTTGGTCAACAGCTTAAGCATGTTTCTGGCTTACTCTTATATCTTAATTTAACCTATTTCTATTAATCTGTGTATTGCCACGTGGCTGTGGCTTACGGGTAAAGTTCCATCCGGCATCTGTCCCTGGTGGAGCTACATGGCTTCTCCCTGACCACTGTCTACTCTCTCCTCTATCTGCTTGGAACTCCTGCCTTTGTCCTATTCTGCTAAGCCACTATCATTAATCAATAAAAGCAACACATAGACAGAAGGACTTCCCACACCAGGCTTCTGAATGCAGCCCCTATCCTAAATACATTACACAGCACAGCACCACGGTTGGGGGATTATCAGACTGCTTAGGCAGACAGGATGGCTTGTGGAAAACCATGTGACTTTTGAGTTTTGAGGAGCGTATCTAAAGGGGAATCCAAAAAACCCAGCACAGACTTTAATTTGGGGGATATTTCAGGAATCCAGAGGGTTTTTTGTTTTTTTAATTGCAGAAATCTCTTATTCTCTGAAAAAGAACTTGAGCTATTCCCGGATTTGGCTGCATTTTGGAAAGATGAGTCAGGAGAGGGTGGGATTGCCACAGCTGGGTTTGCAATCAGGCCTATTGTCCTTGCAAGGTGGCAGGAGGCTGTGCCAACCCACATGGTCACAGTCAATGCCCTCACTGTCACCACTGTGAGGAGTGACCACTTACTTCTCCTGTCCCCAGGAGTCAATGACACACAACTGCCCCTCCAACATGGGATTCTTTTTGGGTCAGCCTGATACCTTCGTGACATCCTCACTTTGATCCTTCTAGGGAGGAATGGAGTTTAGCTGTCAGAGTCTATACTTTCCAGGGTCTATACTTTCGAGAAAAACTTTCCAAGGCATTCCCAGAATTTTAAAGTATGAATGCTGAGGAACAAACCAGATATAAAAAGAAGCCATCTTTTTCCTTATTTTCCAGTTCAATTTGGAAAGAGACTTTGCAATATGCTAGAATATTCCACTCACAAAACACAAGCAGGAGGATACGTGAACATTTGTGTACCATCCCCTCCCTTCCATCCCAATGTCCGCCTTTGCTGATTCAACCAGACTCCTCCCACTCCCTGCCCCCACTCAGTGCTAAGTGGAGAAAGTGGACGCAGGTTTGGGGGCAGGAAAACCCTTGGTTCAATAAAGCATTGATGGTTGGTGCTCTGGAGGGCAAGATAAAGTTTGGTCCATATTTTATCTTGATGCTTATCTAAACCATGTGGAAACAAACCGTTAATACATCTTATCAGCTGAGGTTTAAAATAAATCAATTAACTTCAAAGTAGCATCCAAACCTCCCTCGTTCACTCACAGAGCATCCAGGTGAAGCCTCCTCCATGTCAAGCTGTCCTTTAGGCCCTAGGAAAGCAACGGTGAGCAAGCTCAACAGAAATGCTTGCCTTAATGGAGTTTGTATCCCAGGCAACAGGAGCTATAGGGAGGGAAGGTAGAGGGAGAAGTTGAAACTCAGTAGAAGTACCTCAGCAGGAGCGGAGGCAGGAAGCCAAGCGGGAACATGAAGACTGTTAAGTTTTCTTGTCAGAGGGAACCATGAGCTCAAAGGCCAGAGCTGGGGCTTTGCTTACCCTAAGGATCACTAGAAAAGCCAAGCAGTCGGGGAGACAAGATGAGAAGATGTAAAGGCAGAGGGGTGGGAGACATTAGGAGGAGGGCTGATGGATGGCTTGTGGACATTTGGGACTTACGTTTTGTGAGAGGAGCTGAGCTTTGCCTTGTGGAATAAGACAGAGGAACAAAGCAAGCCAGATAGCACTGAAAAACGAAGCCGACTGGAGGCATTCTCCCACAAACTGAGTTGTCTGAACTAACTGGAAAACAACAGTTTTGCTACCTAACCTCAGGAATACAGACATACCAGACACACTTACCTTCCCTCGTTGATTCATCCAAGTCTTCTTGTCTAACCGTGCATTTCATAAGTTTTTTTTTTTTTTCACTTTATGTGTATAGTGTTTTGCCTGCATATATGTTTATATACCATGTTTGTGCGGTGCCTGTGTGGGCCGAAAAAGGGGGTCAGATCCCCAGGGACTGGAGCTACAAATGATTGTGGCCACCATGTGGGTGCTGGGAATTGAACCTGTGTATGTTGCAAGAGCAGCCAGTGCTCTTAACCATTGAACCATTCCTCCAGTCCCCTGACTGTACTGTTTTTAATATTCTTTTCAAGATCTGCTCAGCTGAACTTCCCATGAACCTCCAAGTTTCCTGATGCAAACCTAGTTCCCAATCCTGCTTCTTATTAATGGATCATATTTGCATTGATAACTGGTTATTTAGCATGTCAGTTCTCTCACACAGAGTGCTGAGAAGTTATCTGCTTCTGTAAATTTAATACCCGATGGAGTCACGAGAGGGAACAATATTGTATGCTTCTATGGTGTCGTGTTCATCGCTTGGCGTGGGTCTACTTAAAACATCTGTATAATTGCCTTTATTTTATCACTTCCCTTCTGAAAAAAAAAAAACATATTTGAAAAGCCAGTTATCTTGCTTCTGGTCAAATTCTGGTGGAAAAAGATTATTGATTGCTGTGGCTGTGTGTGTGTGTGTGTGTGTGCGCGCACACACACACATGTGTGGGGTGGATCAATATTGTCTTGCGGCTAACACCTCCACTTCTGGGGTGGCAGTGCAGAAGCCTCACAAAGAACGGCGTGAAACATCTGACAGCAAAGAGACAATCCGTGGACAGCTTGTGCAAAAACATTTTCAGGCTTTGTAGGCTTGTTTTTATTAAAGATTGTTTATTTGCATAAAAATCTTGGTTAGGCCTGTGTCATGAAGCCTCTTCCATGCTCTGTGTTGGGAGAGACAAAGGAATTTACATAGAAGATACAGCCCTTGCCTGTGCAATTTCCAGCAATGGGAGGTGTTTCCCCTGTGCTTACCAGATACTTTTGAGCATCAGTGGGGTCAGGAGTTATATGAAGAGGGAAAAGAAAAAACATTCCTTCATAAGAAATATCTGCTTTTTCCTTCATATCAATTCTGTTTGTCTGTCTGTCTGTCTGTCTCTCTTTAATAACCTTTTTTGAGGGTTATTTGGAAAAAGAGAAAAAGAAAGCCAGTTAGATATCTCTGTCCTGGTTTTAATTATGTTTTTCTTTTGGTGGGGGAGAGGGCGGGCAGTAAGTTGGCTCAGTGGGTTAATGTGCTTGCTCAGGCAGCCTGACGGCACGAGTTCATTTCCTGGTACCATCATCACCACCAACAAAAGCTAGAAAGAGAAGCAGAGAGAGGGAAATTGCCTCAAAGCTGGAGGACCAGCTAGCCTGACTCTGAAGAGGAGACAGCAAGAGAGACTTCAGCAGGGAGGAACTAAAGAGCAACCCCAGAAGTTTTCCTCTGTGTTGCTTTGAGTGAATTGTCCTCCATAAGTCTCAGACCTTTGAATACTCAGTTTTCAGTTGGCGGCTGTTTGATGAGGATTGTGAGGTGTGGTCTTGCTGGAGAAAGTATATCACTGGGGGCATTGACGTTTCAAAATATGCTAGTCCTTTCTGTTTCCTGTTTGTGGATGGAGATAGGACACACTTCCTCCAACAAGGCGACACCTACTCCAACAAAGCCACACCTCCTAATACCGGCCACTCCCTTTGAGGGCCATTTCTTTTAAACCACTATGAGTATTAATGGTGTTTCAAAAGCCAGAGGCCTCGAATCAACATTGCAATGAATATTTGCATGTAAAGAAAAATGTTTGGTCAAAAGGGTATACTGCATGACATACCACAGCTCCCAAGATCACTACAACCAAAAAATGTGTGATGGAGAGCTGGGAAAGACAGAGGAGCGAAATGTTTTTCCTTTTTTTCTTTGGTTGCTGGGAGGCTGTAAGGTTAGAGGGCAGACATGGGAGGACTGGGAAATGAGGGGGATGGGGGTGCCTGATGTGACATTCCCAAAGGATCAATTAAAAATTGTGTTAAAAAACAAAACAACTATCAATCACACACAAACTGACAAAGTCAGTGGCTTTGATGTTTACATGCAGCTAAAGTGGCCTCCTAGATAACCTTTAGTTTTCAAAGAGATACAGATTTTAAAAGCCCATGGATCCCAGAAGAGGATGTGGGATTTCCTGAGACAGGAGTTAGTGGTGGTAAGTGATCACGTGGGTGCTGGGAACCGTGACTGGGCCCTGCGGAAGAGTAGCCGGTGCTCTCAAAGGTTGAGCCATCTCTCTAAGCTATCGCCTCAGCAGCTAACATTTAGCTTTTCTTTCTCTTTTTAATATCCACACAACCTTATTTATTCATTATTTAAAGACACCGTGTACCTAGCGACTCTTGGCTGACCCAGCAGCGCCCCTTTCCCGTAGTGCCCTGTGATGCGCTGTGAAACCTGTCTGTCCATCATCAGCCCAGGAGAAAGATGGCTGTAGTCTGCTACACTCATGCAATGGAGAGGCTCGCATAGCTGAAGGTTTCAGTGTTCATGAGTGTGTGTGTTGGGGGAGGACGGATGTTGCTGCAGATTTGCTGATACATTGAAGACCGTGTGCAGCCTCCTTGTTTAATCTGCTCTGCCAACACAGCCTTTGGATGGCAGCCTGTACGGAATAATAACGAAGCTTACAGAGACGGTTGCGGGCCCCTCACTAGAAGTGGAAAACCCAGCGCTGGGCCAAACATTTCAGTGCTATATTTAGCTGATGGGGGAGAGAAAACAATCACTTCTCCACTCTCCTTTCTTCTTCAGCCTTGTCCTTATTTAACTTTTGTGGTGACTGTCCTGTAAGCCAAGCAACTGCCATTTTGGGGGAGTTCAGCTGTGGCCCCTGGCAAAATGATGATCCTGGTTCGGGGGCTTGCCAGCTGTTATACCCCCTCATGGAGGGGTGTGTGTCATGAGACCCTCATCTGAGAGTATCCATCTTTGCTTTAATTGGATGAAGCTTTGGGGAAGGGCTAAAGTATGTAGACAAGAGGAGACTAGAGGTGTGTGTCGCGGGACCCCAAGTATGCAGCTATCCTGTTTGGTAAAGGATTTTCAACTGTGGTTTATTAGGGGTGAAGGGCCCACACCACTGGAAGTAATCCTTACCTGTGCTCTACAAAGAACCCCAGTAAACTCATTGGTTCTCTGGAGCGACCTTTAATATTGCCACCTGAGCAAGTGACTTTTTCGCTCCATCTCAGTCTCCTTATTTATAAAATAGGAGGTGTCAGTATCTGTCTCATGCGATTTATAAAGAAAAAATCAACAGACTATTTCTTAGACATGTATTTTAAGTTTATGGGGGGGGGTGAGCAAAATTATACCTCCCCATTCCAGTACTAACATCTCTACCTAGTGTGCAGCCTTTGTCATCTGTAAGTCAGTAATGAGCCACTTACTTGACTTTAGTCTGCAGTTTACATTCAGGTTTATTCTTTGTGTGAACGCTCTATGTGTTTTAAGTAATGTGTCATAACATGTACCTGTTCTTAAAGAACCAGGTAAAGAACCAGGTGGAAGAATTTCCCTGTCTTAAATACCCTGTATTCTCCTTGTCTCCTTCACATATCTCAAACTCTGGCAATTCACTTCATTGTTGCTATTGTTTTTATCTAGTCTTTGAAAAGTTTTATACATATATGCAATGACTTTTGATCATATCCGCTCCCCCTCCTCCCTTGTTCTTCCCCAGATGCCTCCAACACTTCCCTCGCTTCACTGACATTCTCTTTATTATACTCCACTAAGTCCAACGAATGCTGCCCAGATGACCACGTGTGTGAGGCCATCCACTGGGCCATAAGCAACCTTCCAGAAGCCACATTCTACAAAAACAATAATTCCCCTTCTTTACACACCCATCGATTGCCAATAGCTCCTTAGCCAGGGGTCGGGAGTCATAAACCATCACCTCATCCACCCGGGAATTCTGACTGGACCAATCTTGTGCAGGTAAGCACAGCTGCTATAGGTTCATGAGCACAGTAACCATGTCATGTACAGAACACAGCATTTCACAAACCTCCACCCCATCCTCTGGATCTTACATTCTTCCAGCCACCTCTTCTGCCAAGTTCCTTGCACTTTGGGTAGGAGGAAGTTGATTCAGCTTACCTGTCTATGACTGAGCATTCATAATGTTCAGCACATTGACCAATTCTGAGTCTGCACTAACTGCTGCCATTGCAAGGGGAAGCTTCTCTGACCAGCACTGAGAACAGCACAGATCTACAGCTATAAATACATTTAGATGCCAGTTTGACAATATGATCATTTAGCAAAACAATAATAGTGGGTGCCCCTCCTAAACTAAATTTACAGTGCCAGGTATGAATTCCCATCTATGCAGAAGATCTCAAAGCCAGGAGCAGTTGGTTACCCCGTAACTGCCATGCCACTACTGCATTAGGAAGCACATCTTGCTTGACAGAACCCTAGAGCAAGAATTCTTGCTTCACAACCACAGAAAGTATTCACATAGGCTCTGGAATAAGAAACTCCTTTCCCATCCCATCCTGCCATAATTTCCCATAACTTTCTATCCTGCCTCATAAGAAATTCTTATCCCCAGTCATAAGCAAATTGAAAACTTCCATGTCAATGTCAGACTTCCAGTGCCCACTATGGTGTTCTGAATGAGAATGTCACCCATATGCTCATATATTTGAATGCTTTGTCCGCAGTTGATGAAACTGTTTGGGAAGAATTAGGAGGTGTAGATTTATTAGAGGAGGCATGCTAATAGGGGCGAGGTTTCAAAAACTCACACCCTTCCAAATTAGATGTCTTTCTGCCTTGTGCGTGAGGATCAGGAGAGAAGCTCTCAGATACTACTCCAAACCTGCCTGTTACCATGCTCCCCGCCATGACAACCATGGACTCATCTCTGAACTGTAAAGCCCCTAATCTCTTCCTTCTATAAGTTGCATGGGTCATGGTGTCTCTTCACAGCAACAAAAATTTAACTAAGACAGCTACTCTCACATTTAAAGTAGGACTGCAAATCAAAACAATAGTTTGAAAAATGGCCATCATCAAGAATTCTAGAACAAGAGAGAACCAATATTGGGCGCAAAATACAAAAATACTGTTTTAGCAAATGCTCACAATAAACAAATTGAGAGATTAACCCTGAGCTGATAACTTAAGACTTGCACCCAGGAACTGGAGAGATGGTTCAGCGGTTAAGAGCTCTTGCTGCTTTTCCAGAGGACCTGGGTTCCGTTCCTAGCATCCATATGGCAGTTCACCAAACATGTATGATTAAAGTCCCATCTGGTCTATGCAAGTACCAGATACATACATGGTGCACATACATAGATGCATGCAAAACACACATACACATGAAATAAAAATATTAAAAAAATTAAAACTAAATTCCGAATCTAAGCCCATGCCTTGTGCATCAGTTTTCCAATGTGCATGCTCACTGAAGGCTGATATAAAGTCTCAAATCTAAAGGGAAAGCAAAACCCACCAAGCAAACAAACAGAAATGTTTGTTAAAAGGCAGTCATTTCTCCGAGGGCCAGAGTGGCCTCAGGCTAACAAAAGAAATAATGGAACATTAACTCTGTTAGTGCTCTGGCGTCTCCTGTGTCCTGCAACAGTAAGACACTTGATTAATCTAGCGATATCTTTAACAGTCTTAGACATTTTCACAAAGACTCGCTTCTCTAGTGACAATGTCACACAAGCCAAAAACAGAATCAAAACCAAAAACCCAAACAATCCCTCAACTGGAAGCCACAGCTTACAGCATTGGCAGCCCCCAAACTTGAAAGTCCTCAGTATATTCGTTTAGTTTTCCAACCACCAGAAAGCCAACTAGGCACCAGAGGGAATTAGCCTCATTAATAATGACGGTGTTTATCAATTCTTACTGCCTGAGGGTAGGAACCAGAGGACTACAGGCTGCACATTCTGTCATCTACTTAGGGTGCCAGTACCTGGAATAAACACAGTCTACAAAGGGATTGCATCCAGGGGAGAATTGGGATCGGGGAGAATTGGGATCGGAACGTGTTCTGAGCAGTGGCCACCACGCTGAATTTCCCAGGGTAAGGAATCTGAAGGTCAAAACTCTTTAGCATGTACTGATGTGATCTGATTGTTTGTAAAGTAAAATAGATCCCAGTTCATCTTGTAATTCTGCTGAGGAAGGCAAACACAGGAAGAAGTGTTCTCACCTGGGACCCTACTTGATTTGGGTTATGCGCACTCCTCCCTCATGATAATGTCCTTGGCTACCTGGCTCCTTTATCTGCTTACACACAGACCCCACCCCAAACAAGGCACCTAGTAACCTCAGAACCCCTTTAGAGCCTCCTCTTTATCAGGCTACACATATGACCCTTTCTGAACAATACTACTTATTTCCCCACCTGTTATAACTTAAAAAAAAAAAAATGGTGGGAGTGTGTGGGGGACGCCATCATGCGACAGAGCTTTTATTGGGAGAGGGGAATGGAGAAAGGGGAGGGAAAAGGAGAGAAGAAGGGGAACGGGGAGGGGGAAGGACATGCAAAAACCTGCTGCCTCTTCGGAGAAGCAGCAGGAAAAGACATAGGGAGGGGGGTAGAAATGACTGGTGGAACTTGTTTCTTAAAGGGGGGCATAGCGCATGTGCACAGACTATGTAGTGACCTAGCAGTCATAGGACCCTGGGCTGACCTGGGTACTGCCGGAGAGCATCCTGCCAAGTCCACAAGTGGTAAGCTAGCATAGTGCCTAAATACTAATATTACACCACCTCTAATAATAATCAAATTTAGGCAGTTTCTGTTCAGATCTATTTCCAAATGTATCCAACCTGGTTTTGGGTGCATGTTCAGTCAGGAAAACCATGCCTGGAGGGTGAATGTTTAGGGAGATTTTCCTACGCCTGTGCATGATTGGGCTACACGTGACTAGAAGCAGGCTCACTATGGGAAGGGACGTGAGGAAAAACGATTATATGACCCAGACTATCGATCAAAATACAAAACCACTTAAACAACGCTCATCAGAAACCAGCCCCTCTTTCCATTAGACACTTTACAAAAAGACTCCAGGCGGTAAGCGGGGCCCATGGTGCTCTCACTTATGAGATCCACTGTGAGTCGTGATAGGTATCCCTCTCTATCTAATCTGTGCTATCAGTTTTCTCGAACTAAAGAGAATCTGGATACTTTTGCAAATCTGTGTGAACCCATCTTTTCAGTTATTTGGGTAAGAGGACAATCACCTGGGAATGCCTGACCCCAACCCTAACCATGGGTAACATTAACAAGTGCTGCTGACTTGATATCCTGTGATACAATGTACAGTTTAGAAAGTTCTGGTTCATGTGTGTAATGAAGCCACCTTACTGATGACCAAATGGTTATAAACATGGGCTGAAGGCTACACTAAAGAAAACTCCTTGCCAGTTAAGTAATCTACTAGTTAGAAATTAAACATGCAACCAACCAACCAACCAACCAACCAACCAACCAACCAACCAACAAACACTGCTAGGTCCACAAGATGGATCACTGGGTAGAGATCTTTACTGCTAAGCCCAACAGCTTGGGTTTGATCCCTGGAATCCGAAGGATGAAAGGCAGGAGCTGATGACGTCATGAAGTCTGCTCTCCCTATGTTTACTATGGCACATGTGTATTCTCTTCCCAGAGTGAAATAAATCAGTGTAAAGAAAAGAAAGCAACACAACTAAAAATGTCTTCCCCTTGCTTCTTTACAGGTAGATATTTACAATAATACACTATAAATAAATAGATTAACTTGAGGGAAACTTTTTTTTCTGCCATAATCACCCCACTTAACATTTTGTTTTACATGATTAAAAATGCTAAATAAAATGTCAAGTGTATTTTGGAAATTAGAAAGTAAAATAGGCAGCTGGTGACATTATATTCTTAATTTGGCAGAGTGGACTTGAGTGTGTGTGTGTGTGTGCGTGCGCGCGCACGTGCGCGCACATGCCTTCCATTCCCTTCTTGCCTTCTCTCCACATTCCGTCTGGGCTAAGACTAAAGGTGACTCGGGTCAACAGGCAACTTGGTGAGAGGTCATTAGAATGACTGTGTCCATCAGGATGGACAGATGGAGCCATGGTGGTAAATGTCCTTGAAAGCTGCATGGCTCACCGCTCTACAGGTTTCTTCTTTGCAGAGCGTCCCTCCCATCACTCAGACTTGGCTCCGTTTTTTTTTTTTTTTTTCCTCCCTTCTATGTTCCCAGTGTAAAGGAAGCAAATCAAAGAGAAAAGCAATGGCTGCACAAACTAGGTCTTGAAGTGTCACTTGTGACACATTTTAATACCATGGATCATGTTTGATTGGATGATGCGAGTCACATAAAAACCAATGGTTTAGAAGAAGGTAATTCCTCCTTACAAGGCGCAGATGCTCATATGAGTTAAAGTTTAATTACAGCCTACACTATCACATCAATATTTCCTTTGCAGCTTACTACCTAAAGTTTTACTGCCCACAGCCTACACTATCACATCAATATTTCCTTTGCAGCTTACTACCTAAAGTTTTACTGCCCTTTGGAAGGAACACTATAATGATCCACAAGGACCTATAGCAATGTCCTGGCTAATTCTTTTCTTTTTTTCTTTTGTCAGCTTGACACAATCTAGAGTCATATGGGAAGAGGGACACTTAACTGAGAAACCAACTCCTCCCCGAGTTGCTTTTGGACATGGTGTTTTGTCACAGCAATAAAAGATGAAGACTGAACTTGGAAGCAGGATCTTGGGGTTATCTCTGTGACAGACCTGACCATGCTGTTTGGGAGGGAGAATTGTAGAAAGAGTTTGAACTTTGGGTTAGAAAAGTCATTGAGTGTTCAGAGCTTAATGAGGTCCTGTGGAAACGTAGAAGTCAATGCTCAGAACTGTGCAGATAATGGAGACCTGGTTTTTGAAGTTCCATAGAGAAGTTTGAGAGTCTCTTAAAGAGTCTTATCAGGGCTGTTAGATGTTTTGAATTAAGATTCTGTGGTTCTGCTCAGCCGAGGCTGAAGAACTGGCTTGTGATTAACAAGAGACCAGAACCACTTAAGTGAAACCTTTGCTTTGCTGGGACAGTTGATACTGGTCATCTGGAGCGGAAGAATAGGCTTCAAGTAACAAGAGACCAACATCCTTCAGACAAAATATTGTGGGAAGTGGATGGTAGAGCTGCCAAGGTCCCTGGAGTCCAGAAGATAGCGAGCCCCACAAGTCTCACACTGAGCCCTATTATTTCAGACTTTGGTTTCTACTTTCCTCTGATTGCAATTGTGCTCTAGTTCTTCCCCTTTAAAATATGAAGGATGTAACTTATTTTTTTTTATTTTACCAAAGCTGACAAAAGAGACTTTGGAACTTTGAGAGAGATTTTGGATGTTTTAAAGAAACTAAACTT
Source organism: Chionomys nivalis (assembly GCF_950005125.1). Taxonomy (NCBI): domain Eukaryota; kingdom Metazoa; phylum Chordata; class Mammalia; order Rodentia; family Cricetidae; genus Chionomys; species Chionomys nivalis. Next base: position 27,379,357 of record NC_080107.1, read on the forward strand.
TTATAAGCTGAAATGTGTTTTACGTTGAGAGATTGATATTACTAAGGGATAATGGGGGTAAAGAAGAAAGAAGAGGTTATAGTTTAATAGTAATAAATTGTTGTACCAACTTGATAAGGTGTCAGTTGCCTGGGTTTGTTTATTTGTCAATTGACACAAGGCAGATCATTTGGAAGAGGAAGCCTCAATAAAGAAAATGCACCTATTGGGTTAGTCTGTGAGCAAGCCTACAGAGGGGCATTTTCTTGTTTAATGATTCATGTGGGAGAGCTCATCCCATTTTGGGCTAGGCTGTCTCTGGGTAGTCCTGTATAGTACAAGAAATCAGACCGCAAACCAAGAGGAGTAAGCCAGTAGTCAGTGCTCCTCCACGGCTTCTGTCTGTCTCCAGGTTCTTGGGCCGGGATTTCCTTTTCAAATTTCCCTAAGTGATGGAATGTGACCAGTGAGCTAAATAAATCCTTTCTTCTCCACATTGCTTTTGTTTGTGGTGTTTTCTCAAAGCAATGGTAATACTGACTAGGACAGGCAATGAGTACACAGAGGAGGATCTGGATTCTCCAACATAAAGTTGTGATTTGTAGGACAGCAGGAGCTAGCAAGTGTGTCAGAAGACATTAGAGTGGGAAAAGATGTAGGTGTTCGGAAAGAAGGCATCCTGAGATGCCCTCGAAGACATGAATCCTGCCTAAATATGGAAGCTCTCTCCTTCTGCCATAGGTAACCCTTCAGCAGATCACGGGACCTTTCATGGAGTGACATTCCAAGCCTCCTTGAAGCTGGTATGGATATACGACTAAACTCTGGCCAGGAGATACAGAGCTAAACTGGGAAACCTTCCAGGATTTTCCTTTAAGAGAAAGTAGACTGGGGCCTGCTGCCCTAGTCTCTAGGTCATCCTTTGTCCTTCTGTCTTTCATCACTGGTTTCGGTTTCCATGTTGGACTAGGGTATGGGTGCTCTAGTTTGTGATGAGGTATGGGGTGGTCAGAAGAAGATGGCAGGGATAACATTCCTGCTGTGTGTTATCGATTGCTACAGTATTTGTTTATTGAGTACATATATTGACCTATCATCTATCTATCTATCTATCTATCTATCTATCTATCTATCTATCTATCTATCTATCTATCTATCTATATCTATCTATCTTCTATCTATTTATATCTCTATCATCTATCTATCTATCTATCTATCTATCTATCTATCTATCTATCTATCTATCTATCCATCATCTATCTATCTATCTATCTATCCTACTTTGGTTTTTCAAGACTGATTTTCTCTATATAGTTTTGGCTGACCTGGAACTCACTCTGTAGGACAGGCTGGCCTCAAACTCACAGAGATTCACCTGCCTCTGCCTACTGAGTGCTGGGATTAAAGGTGTGCACCACCACTACACAGCTGATTCTGAAATATTTAAGTTAAAATATTTTAGAAAAAGCAACTGAGAAATTATCCTTAAATAAGGTCTAATTTGGGGTGAATATTAAGTAATCAATATGATTTAGATAGATGGAATTAGAGTACAAAGGTGGAAGGAAGGTGAATTGACGTTGAGAAGTATCTCCTAATGACTTGCCCTTTCCCTCCTCCATGCACCTGTGCTGAGCACAATGTTCTACTTGATGCTACACCAGCACAGAATGCCAGCTTTATTACCGGCAATTTGATGGAAAATACTGTTTTCAAAAGTTCGCTTAGAATTGCACACTTACTAAGTAACAATAATCTGTCAGGTTACAATGTAAAACCAGACTTGATTGTTGTTTTGGGCCAGAGGGCTGAAGAGGCGGCTCAATGGTTAGCAGTACTGGCTGCTCTTCCAGAGGTCCAGCGTTTGATATCCAGCACCCACCTATCCAAATTACAGCTCCCTGATATCTGATGACCTCGTGGCCTCTGAGGGTGCCAGGCATGTATCTTGCATATGGTACACAGACATTCATGAGGTAAAACCACTACACATACAAGAGTAAAATAAACTTTAAAAAGCTCTTCTATACAGAAGATAAAAAATGAACAGAGGTATCTAGGGAGAAATGTGGGGCCTTCTTCTTCCTCTTCCTCCTCAGTTTTCCCCCTCTTTGAAAAGTGACAGACTTAAAGCAATTTCATTTAGGTAAACACTAAATGTAAATGCTAAATGTCCTACAAACTGCTAAATGCTCTGAATTAAAACTAAATTTATTATTGGTTTTAAAAGAACACATTACAATGGGGCTGGGAAGATGATTCAGCCGTTAAGAACATTTTACAATGAGATGTAGCTCGCAACCATCTGGAACTCTAGTTCTAGGAGACCCAATACTGAGTTCCTTGGGCACTAGGTATGCATATGACGCACAGACATGCATTCAGGCAGACAGCTGCATAAGTAAAATAATTAACAAAACAAAGAACCCCACATTATGAGTATCTATTTAAAATCAAAATAAAAACCAAAGTAAACAGCACTTTCTGAAATAAAAATATTGAGATGAGGTGCATTTAAATGTGTATCCTACTATTCTTCATCTATGTAGAAAATGAAGCCTGCTTTTAGCTTGAGGGGGAGAACACAATGCTTCCATTCTGAGTACATATTCTACTATCCTCATTTAGACATCTGAATCATCTTCTTTCCCATTGGAAAACACCTGTATTTGCAATATACTTTGCAAACAACCCATTACTCCATCATGCACTCAGTTATCAGCACAATATAAATATTAAAACATTTAAGAAACAATATAGTTTGGGCTAATGTGATGCCCACTGTGGTTTCTAACTTGCATTTTCAAAATTTTCATTAGTGTTAGAATGATGGCTGAATTTTTCAATGCTCAGACTTTCATGTGAATAAGCAGGAATAATTTCACATAATATTCCAAATACAATATGTGTTATGTGCTCCTTTAGGGAGCTGTAATTACAGAATCTCTGCTATAATAAGGAGCCCCACAATTACCCACCACTGAGTTGCTTCAGTGAATAGAAGTGATTGAAATGAGAGGATTTATGTGTTTCCTGTTTATAGCCACATGTGTCCCCAAAGGGCTAACATTTCTCTTTATATGTGAAACTGTAAAGAACATTTGTGCTGTGTCTGGATCTGAACTCAGCATTTGTGACAATTCTGAAAGCTAAAAATGCCATTGGAAATGATCCACAGTTGACAGAGGTTATGACCCAAAGCTGTGTAATGATGAATCCTAGGGCAGAAAGAGCAATGCAAATTGTCAAATACCTTGATTTTTTTAATACATCCCACACAGGAAGCATCCATAGAGTCTTTTATTGTTGGTTCCTATCTAAATCAACACTAAATAAAAGTAAATAGCTTCTCCCTCTAATTCCATTGGGGTACTACATAAAGTTCAGAATTTCTCTTTGAAAGTAGAAGTGTTTATTCAATTCACCTGAAGCAACACCAGTGAAGCCATATCAGATGTAAGAAGGAGGTAGCAACAAAGAGTCTCAGCTCCTTTTTTAAAAAAATGGTGCAGGAGAATTGTCTGTATTCTGTCAATCATGTTTTAAATAAAAGCTGATTGGCCAGGCAGGAAGTATAGGCAGGTCAACCAGACAGGAAGTAGAGGCAAGTCAATGAGAACAAGAGAATTCTGGGAAGGAGGAAGCCCATTCCTCTGCAGTCCTGTCTCAACCACCTAAGAAGGAAGATGTGACCTGCCCTGCTGAAAAAGGTACTGAGCCATGTGGCTAACATAGATAAAAATAATGGGCTATATAAGTTATAACAGCTAATACAAAGCCTGAGCTAATGGGCCAATCAGTTTATCATTAATATAGGTTCTGTGTGATTTTCCTTGGGGCCAAACAGTTGTGGGGACCTGGTGGGAGGACAGAAACCCCAACAAGCCGGCCCTCATGTTCCATTAAAAATTTCATTTATTTATTTATTGATTGATTGATCGATTGTGACAGGGTCTCTCTACCTAACCCTGGCTGTCCTGGAACTCACTCTGTAGACAGGCTGGCTTTGAACTCACAGAGATCTGCCTGCCTCTGCATCCTGAGTGCTAGGGTGAAAGGCACGAACTGCCATGCCCAGCATAAGCTCTTGATTTAAAAACAGCAAACATACTATGTGAAGCAATCTATAAAATCCTTTCAATCTTTACCAAAACTCCAATGCTGTTCTTGACTCAATATTTTCCAATGATAAAGTCTGTGTGGAACTACAAAAGATCCCAAGCAGCTAAAATAATCCTGGCGAAAAGCATGAAGATGGTGTCAGTCATGCTACTTGACTTCAAAACACATTACAGAGCCATAGCAATCAAAATCACAGGCCTGCAAGATGGCTTATCAGGTCCCTTATCTGGTCTTCCCATGCACTACCAATTACCTGAGTTTTGTCCCTACAACTCACATCAAGGTAAGAGAGACCCAGCCCTATAAAATTGTCCTCTGATCGTTATACATACTATAGCCTGTGTGTACCCCTCATGCCATATGTGCAATTTTATATGTAATTATAGTAAGTAAATAATAAAGCTTGCTGCTGGCATCAAAATTGACATATAAACCAACACGAGGATGGGTGTGGTGCCACATGCCCTTAACCTAGATTTCAAGAGGCAGAGGCAAAGGCAGGCTAGTATGAGACCAGTCTGGTCTACATACTGAGCTCCAGCAAGCCAACGGTACATAGTGAGACCCTATCTCAAACAAATGAACAAACAAATAAACAACCAACAGCCAACAAAACCAATACGAGATACACACACACACACACACACACACACAATCAGCTTTAAACACTAAATTTGACAATGGAGCAACATGGATAAGCTTGATAGATTCTCTATGAGTGAAATATGTCTGGAACTGAAAGAAAATATCACAAGTTCTTGCTTATACATTGATGCTGAAAATGTTTATCTTAGAGAAGTCACTAGTAGGATAGTGGAAGCCAGAAGTTGGGGAGAAAGGAGGCTACAAAAACAGGACAGTCGATGGGAGAAACTGTCTGTTGTATTATATAGCAACGCAAGACTATTGTTTACAGTTGGCTGTATATTTCAAAATAACCAATAGAGGCCGTTTTGAGAGTTCTCAGTGCAGATATATTCTCAACATTGGATATCCCTATGATGCTGACCTAGTCATTGAACTACACCGGCATGTATTGAAATGTACATTGTAGACACATATGAACAATTATACATCAACTTACAATAGATTTTGAGCCACAGTCTCACTCTGTAGCCCTCTCTTGACCAATGTACTCCAAGTATGCTTCGAATTGATGACACCCCTCCTGCCTCTGCCTTCCAAGAGCTGAGATTACAGACATGTGCCTGTATGCCCAGTTTACAAGTAAATAAGTAAAAAAGCAGAAGTGTTGGCATAGTTTTTGTAGGGACCACTAGCTCCAAAATCAATGCACAGAGACTTAATTATAAATGCTTGGCTAATAGCTCAGGTTTGTTACTAGCTAACTCTTATAAAATCTTACATTAACCCATTCCTATTAATCAACATTCTGCCCTGTGATGTTACCTCTCTTTCATCTTGCATTTCCTGTTTCCTCTCTGTGTCTTCTGGTGACTCCTCTGACTCCACCCTTCTTCTCAGTGTCCTTAGTCTGGTTCTCCCTCTAACCTTCCAACTATTGTCCAGTGAATTTTTTATTAACAATAAGAGCAATACATATTTGCAGTATACAAAGGTTATTCCACATCATTTCCTCCTAATCTTCTATATACTGTGAGGATGTTTGGAATGAGAGAATGCTGGAAAAAAGGCAGAGTCAGAGGAGTCACCAGCCAGTCAGAAAGGAAGCAAAGGAAACACATGCAGGAGAGGTAAAAGCCATGAGCCTTGGGATAGCATGCGGATGAATAGAAATGGGTTAATTTAAGTTGTAAGAGCTAGTTAGTAATAAGCCTGAGCTATCAGGTGAGCATTTAAAATTATAATAACTCACAGATTGGTTATTGGAAAGTTGGTTGGTAGAACAGAGCTAGCTGATGGTGGTCCCAGTGAAAAACTGCCTATACAGCAGGGGTTGGTGAAATGGCTCAGTAGTAAACGTACTTGCTGCTAAGTCCGCTGAGTATGAGTTCTGTTCCCAGGATTCCCATGTTGGGAGGAGAGAACTGTCACATGAAAGCTGTCTTCTTATCTCCACATGTGTGTTGTAGTACACACACACACACACACACAATAAATGTAATAAAAATATCAAAAAAAACAGCAAAGAGTCCCCCCTCTCTCTGTGTGTGTATCACAATGTCAATTACTCTTAAAAAATATTTTTTATCTCACCTGTCATTTCTTACTATCCCCATGTCTACCAAGGATCTCACTGAATGAATTAAAGGAAAAAAGTCAAAATAAAACTTTCTGCTTTTGGCTTAACACAAAAACATATACACTTCCTTCTCTGGAAGTGTTCAGTTCACTCCCAGTGAAACATAGCATTATTCTGGGGGCTGCCTGGATCCATTTTAGAAAACCCTCCTTGTTTGTGGATTTGAAATGGACTCAGAACTTTTCTCATACTCTATAAGCCAATGACAAAACTCTGATGAGGTTTTCAGCTTAGCTGAGGTGGGCTGCTCTCCTGTTCCAGCTAGGCCAGCAGACAGAGCAGATGGGGAGTGGGGATGGGGCTGAGTCTACCGGGGGAAGGAACCTATGGTCCCAGCCCTCAGCAGAGGCGTCTCTGAGTTCACAGCAATGGGGATGGATCTGAACTCTAGATCGTCCCTACACCTGCTGTGTGACGATAAGAATGTATTTGTGGTGGCCCTGTGCTCCAAGCCGGCATCTGGGAGGGTCTGTGGGTCTCCAGGCCTGTCATCGCCTGTTCTGTCACCATCAAGGACAACTCCAGGCCACAGCAGCAGAACAGGTCTATTCAGCAGTCAGGTTATTCAGCAGTCTGTTTGGAGGTCCAAGCCTGTGACCTCAGCCCCGTTGGTTCCCATCGATCCTCGACTCTCTCCCCATTGTAGATCATGCTGTTGGTGTGAGCATGTAACATTTTCAGTGGCTTTATTTTTCAAAATGCTGTGCTGCATCCGGGAGAAAATATGATCAAAGCTGCCTTTGGCACGATCAAAACGTTTTATAAATATAGCATTTGTTTAGTTCTTAAGCTACAGAGATTTCGACATGCCTATCATTTCCCCCTCACAAGCCTTCACTGACCCAGATGTTTCTATCAGCCTGAAAATGTATTCATGTCGCATTCCCAGCAGGTGGAAATTTTCTGCACATAGAACATGCTTGCTGCGGAAGCCGGATTCCTGTGATAGCAGACATTTTCATTGTCCCCTAATTGTAACCTGTGCTGAGTTCTTTCCTCTCATTTTCACTGTCTGTGTTACCAAGTCACTTTGTAATATGTAAATGCAAATATCAGAGACATTACCAAAAACATCAATCCAAGCTAACTACAGTCTAACTCTAAAAACTTACGAAGTAACCCGTAATGACTGTAGCAGAGTCAAAGTTTAGGACTGCTGTGGAGAAATGAGCCAAGGTCAAGGTCCCTACCTAGACAATTCAAACCAACTCCCATTGACACAAGTAAAATTCAAGGCACAATACAGAGATACACAGTTATTCTTCCATCTTTTCCTCTGAGTGTTTTCCATGGCAACAGGGATGCAGGTAGCTCCAAGCTGTCGCTCTCAGCCTGTGGAGTGTTCCCTTTATCTTGCAGGGACTTTGACCCAGGGAAACCCAGATCCTTGGCTTCAGCGCACCCGTGAATTCCAGGCTGAGCCAATATGAAGTAGAGTTGGAGCTACTTGAGGATATTTTAAATTCAGATTTTAAGCGTCGGGATTAAGACAAGCGGATAAAGAAAGGTACACCTGAGTGCTTGGGTGTGGCTTTCTCTCAGATCTTCACTGTTCATTGTCTTTACAGGAGACTCATAAAACATTTTAATGATTTTTAAAAACTCATTATTTTTGGTAGAAAACATTATTATTATTATTATTATTATTTTATTCTGGTAAATTCAGGTAATGGAGAACTTGTGTTGACTTCTGGTTGAACTGTGTGGCATGTTTGCCTGGGGGTGACATAGGACCAAAGCCCTTCCGTGTCTTTGTGTCAGGCTTTTGCCCATTCCTAATGGAAGCATTAAGACCTGGTTTGTGGAGAACTGGTCATATAAAGAGACCATAAGGGTCCTTTTGTTTTTCTTAAGGAAAAAAATGGAGACAGTTTTAATAAGACAGAGGACTGACTCTGTCTGAAATCTTTTCAAACAGTTTTCCATAGATTTGGTTGGCTTTTACAGTTTTTATACCCTGAAATGGATTGCATCACCCCTGCAGTTTTAGAAAGTATTTCTATTTCTTAGGCTAAGCACAAAAAGAAACATTACCAATCTGGTCAGACAAAAGCCAACTTAGTAGAAGTCAGTCCACAGAGTAGCCTAACCAATTCACCAAGATTTTGGTCGTTTTAAGACAACTAACCCATGAAGTCATTTTGTTTAATACCTAATCCTCGAACATCTCTTAATGAACCATAGAGGCACATTTAACACTTTGAACTGCAATGTCCCTTTCAAATGCTTTGCTTATTCAAAGCAACAGACCTTTCCTGAAATTCTGAACCGTGCACTGAATCCATGTTTGTGGAATTATCCTACCTGTCTGGTCCCACATCATAATTATGAGAGGCAGTAGACTTGAAAAAGGTCTCATGTGTTCAGTCATATTATAACTATTTAGAACCACTACTTATTAACATGTATTGTAAATGTTTTCATGGTGATATCTTTGCTGGAACATATCCCATAACTGTGGCTCTCCTGGGAGATGAGGCAGGTCTGGTGTATGCTATAGACAAGAATCTCTTAGACGAAGACAACGCTTCTGATTGGCTGGCGCAAAACACCCAGCAATGTAGTGGTAATGTCTCCGGGTTCCTATAAAAGGGGTAATGTTATACCAGCCTATTCCGTGAGACTGTTGGGAGAGATAAATTGTTAAGCGTGAGTATAATGACAACAATATGTGCGAATCTGTCTCCAGAGGCACAGGAGTTTAAATGCATCTACAAATCAGGTAAATAACTGGTTACCCAGCTATGTAACTAAAGAAAGCAAAAGTCCACTTAAATTTAAAGGTAATGTGAACAGCATGTGCAGGAGACAAACATAGCTATCAGGTAGGTGAAATCCGCTTTCCTGTGTTTGAAAAAGGTTAGCAGAAAATGTGAGCTATGTAATTGAATATATTGTAGCAGACACGAGGTATATAATGTCACTATGGTCATCACAAAGGCTCTATAGCCGGGAACAGGTGAAGGTGGTTACATGTGGTCTTTCAATCTGTCCCAGAAGATCGTAGAATAATTCATTTTTGAGAGGGAAAAACTTCTGACCATGAGTTCTCACGGATATGTCCTGAGATGTTTTCTGTTTTATGCCTGCTGAAGCAAGTGTGATTGATGAAAGTATATCTGAGAGAGACCTTGTGTGGAATCCATTGTGTAGAGACAGCTAAGGACCACTCCATCCAGTCTAGCCTAGATGGAAGCACTGAGCTTGTGACCCGGTTACAAGGAAAGAAAGCCCTATGTATGACTGTGTAATTGCAAACTTGGGCAAACTTTTCCCCATTAGATCATTTATATAACAAAACCAGAATTTGAAAATGGCTGTTTTGCCACATGCATGTCCTTGAACCCCATACTCTAAAATCCAAGCATCTCTTTGCATGTCTTGGGACCATGCCCTAGTTCAACTGATGCAGTAACAGAATTCCTGAGATCAGGAAGTTATGAAGGAGAGTTTTATCTTGACTCAAAGCTCTGGGGCAAGAGATGCTCAACATCTGCTTGGCTTCAGAGTCTTGTACCGCTTCAACTCAAGGCACAAAATAGACTATATGAAGCCTTGCTTGATAGTTCCTGCAAAGAACCCATTTCTGAGAGAGGTACTGGATGCTCTTGACCCAATTCCTTGGAAAGTTTCATCAACTCTCTGAACCATTGCAGAGTTCTGACTGAGAACTTTGGAGGTCACATTAAAACCACAGCTGATAGGAAATAATGTCCAAATTGACTTGATAATTGGAAAATATATTTTTTCTTAGAAAAAGGGAACTCGCAAATCCAGAAAGGAAACTATCTTAAAAACTGCAACACAGGAACTGCTCCCTCTGGTGCCCCTTATGCTGTTAAAACTATTTGTGGCATGATGAGGTTAGCTCTGTCCACCCAGAGTGGGGGTCAGGCCCAAGTGGCTACTTGTAGACATTGGCAGCAACTTTTGTTCCCTATCCGACATCAGCCACACTGGGGAAGTATGGGAGAGACTATGTGTATGTTAATGAACTCCAGCAAACATGGGAAAGCTATCATTTTGTAGAATTTTGTGTACACATCTTGCAAATCTGCTTTCAAAGTTACCCTGAGGTATTACTCATTTTTCCTTTTGCCACTGTGAAAAATGCTTTTAAGACGTCAGTTTCTGGTCATTGGCCGCTCAGATGTGGGGATGGGTTTGCTTTTAACACTGACCCTGTTTGTATCTTGAAACCTCATGCAACTATTTATTAGTTCTAGTAGTTTCTTGTAAATTCTCTTGGCCTCTTTTCATCGAACTTTTCCCCCCTTTTGGGATGCTATTTATATATTTTAAATACTTACAGATTGTCGCTTCTGACACTCACTTCAGTGCTGAATGGAAGCGATTTAATGGCAGCAATCCCCATTCTCCATCACGATATGGATGCTGGAGTTTTTATAGCTGTTCTTTCTGAGGAATTCTAGCTGAATTATTTCCTCTTTCAGTCCCTGGCTGGAACAGTTTTTGTTTTTATATTAATTAATTAATTTAGTGTGTGTATGCGCCTATGTGTGTTTTGTATGTGTAGGCATATAGGTGCATCCATGCATGTCGTGGCACATGTGTGGAGGTCAGAGGACAACTTAACCAGCTTATATAGCACTCGGAACTGAACACAGGTCCTCCTTCACCAATGTCCACTCTATTCCAAGTTCCATTTTTTAAAAAGCCAGAAGTGGCTATGAGACTCTATCAGTAGCTCTTTCTATCAGTGTTCATAGGTTCATTGATATCTGAGTCTTCAACTCAATTCCATTGGTTCTCTTTTCTGTTTTTATGCCAATGCCAAGCTGTTTTCATTACTGTAGATCTATAGTAGTGTTTGAAGTCAGCGATGGTGATGCCTCCAGAAGTTCCTTTATTGTACAGGTTTCTTTTTTTTTTTTTTTTTTTGACTATTCTGGGTTTTCCCATATGAAATCGAGTATTGTTCTTTCAAAATCTGTGAAGAATTTTGCTGGGATTTTGATGGGGATTGCATTGAATCTGTAGATTACATTTAGTGAAATTGCCATTTTTACTATGTTAATTCTACCTATTCAAGAGCATGAGAGATCTTTCCGTTTCTGGTATCTTCTTCAGTTTCTTTCTTCAAAGACTTAAATTTCTTGTCATACAGGTCCTTCACTTTGTTTGGTTAGAGTTACCCCAAGAAATTTTATGCTATTTGTGACTATTGTAAAGGGTGATGTTTATCAGTTGTAGGAATTCCCTAGTAGAATTTTTTTTGGTCACTTTTATATACTATCCAGAAAGCAGCTCTTATAGAGTCAACTAGAAAGAACTGCTCTTTTAGAAGAACTGGTTCTATTTCTTATATGTTTGATAAAATGCCCTTTAAAGAGTGTGGTAATTTGAATAGGAATGTTCCCATAGACTCATGTGTTTGAAAGCTTGTCCCTTACATAGTAGCCCTGTTAGGAGGTGTGTTCTTGTTGGAGAAGCTGTGGCCTTATTGGAGGAAGTGCATCACTGTGAGGGTGCACTCTGGGGCCTCAGAAGTCCAAGCCAGTTCTCTTCTTGCTGGTAGCCAATTTAGATGTAGAACTCTCAGTTCCTTCTCCCACACTCTGATGACATAGTAAACTAAATCTATAAAACTGTAAGTCAGCCCTAAGGAAATGTTTTTCTTTATAAGAGTTGTTGTGGTCATGGCGTTTCTTCACAGCAATAAAAACCCTAACTGAGGCCGGGTGGTGGTGGCGCACACCTTTAATCCCAGCACTCAGGAGGCAGAGGCAGGCGGATCTCTGTGAGTTCGAGGTCAGCCTGGTCTACAAGAGCTAGTTCCAGGGCAGGAACCAAAAGCTATGGAGAAACCCTGTCTCGAAAAAAAAAAAAAAAAAAAAGCCCTAACTGAGACAGAGAGTGATTTTTATTATTGTTTTTTGTTTTCTGAGAAAGGGTTTTGTAACATGGACGGGGTTGCTTGTTTGTTGTTGGGGTTTCTGTCCTGCCCATACCCCCAGCAGTTTAGCCCCAAAGAAAATCACACATAGATCTCTATAAATTATAAAACTAATTGGCCCATTAGCTCTAGCCTCTCACTGGCTAACTCTCACATCTTGATTAACCCATTTTTCTGATCTATGTTAGCCATGTGCCTTTTTTCAGTGGAGCAGATCACATCCTGCTGCTTCGGTGATCTGGGCAGGAGTGGGAGTAATCAACTTCCTCCTTCCCAGAATTTTCCTGTTCTCATTACATCATTTCTACTTCCTGCCTGGTTTTTCCACCTATATTTCCTGCCTGGCCAATCAGCGTTTATTTGAAACATGATTGACAGAATACAGACAATTCTCCTGCACCAGGGTTTCATATGGCCCAGTCTGACTTTGAACTCACTTTGTGGCTGAAGATGATTTTGAACTTCTGATCCTCCTTTTTCCAGTTTTCAAATGCTGGGATTACAGATATGTGTCACTATGCCTGTAATGTTTATTTTATCTTGGGTATTGAACCCAGGGCCTCATTTATGCTAAGCAAGTACTGTACCAGCTGAGCAAATTGCTACATTCCCAATTACTAATCCCCCCTCTCTCTATAAAATATATATATGTATATACAATATATTATTTTGCAATATAGAACATATATACATAATGTATTTATATAATATATATACATGTATATACAATATGTTATTTCGTAATATAACACACACACACACATGAAAAGGGTTTAAATTGCCAGGTATTGGTGGCATACATGTCTTTAATCCCAGCACTCAGGAGACAGACAAAGGCAAGTAGATCTCTGTGAGTTCAAAGCCAGCCTGATCTAAAAAGCCTATTCCAGGACAGCCAAGGCTGCACAGAGAAATCCTGTCCCAAAAAACAAAACCAAAAACAAAACAGAAAAAAAAACAAAAATAGAAAAGAAACTATTTAAATTAAGGATTTAATTTTTCTAATAGTTTAAAGAACTTATTCTACATGAGTGAGATTTAGTAGTCTGAGATTTTTTGTGAAAGTTCTCTATTTAATTTCATTTGTCAAGGTTATTGATCTACAAGCTGCCCTCTAAATATTTGCACTTATTCCCGTGGGTGTGTGCTGTTCTCACTATGCAGGGAAGCTTCTTTTCGCTTGTGCCAACCATAAATAATTCCAAGTGCTCAGCTGTGAATGATTCACCTATATCAACCTCCTACCATCCTAGGCTCAGGGGACCTTTGAAAGAGGCTGTTGGGTTGTGGAAGGATTTTCTCCCAGATTTAAACATTCCATCCCTCAAAGAAGCTCTGTAAGATAGAAAGTAAACAACTCAAAATAGCTTCAGGAAGTTCTTGTGATGAACCAGGTTCACTCGGGTACTCACTCCCAAGAGCAAGCAGTAAGAAAGACTGCTGAGAGGCAATTTTAGACAAGCCAAGTTACCAAGGAAGATGCTAGGAGCAAACCAACTGCCTGGAAGAAGCAGAAAGCAGTCAGGTTGCCTGGAAAATGTTTTAGCCCCACTGAGCCCTATGGAAAAGACACTGTTCAAACTGTTGACTGCTTCCAGCTGTACAATGTACTCCAGGTTCTCAACTTCTGTGAGCTCTCACTCATGGTTGGGTAGACTTTGGAGACGAGGCTGTCTTGGAGTCATTTCTGCTCCCCAAAATAACCCCTCACCCATATTGCTATAAGTAACCCCCCAAAAACTCATTGGTTCACCAAGATGGACTTTGGTGATATCTGTAGTTTGATCTGTTTTGGGCTTCCTATTTGAGGTCAGTAGGTTTTGTGTGTGTGTGTGTGTGTGTGTGTGTGTGTGTGTGTATGTGTGCTGCATCTTCCCAAGAAAGTCTTGTCATACAACGTGGGTAAAAGGATTTAAGAGGCAGCAGATAGGGAGAAGAAGCTGTGAAAAGCTGACCTCTGACCATGACATGGCACTTGTATGTATCAACTCATAGCAGCTCTATTTAGCTGAAGACCTATACAAGGTCAAAACAGTGAAAATTTGAATACACATGGGGGCAGGTCCCTTGAGGCTTAATCCCTATTGGAAGAGTGGTTGGCAGTTGGTGGCTGTCGGGGGGAGAGAGTCACTGAAGAAGACCCAGGAACAGTAGGGGCTTCCTCCTGGACCCTGGATTAGGCACAAACCACACCCAAACTCCTGTTTTCACAGATAGATCCTTTATTAAGCAGGTAAGAAAAGTTATGTAGCTGCTTTCTGACTCATGCAGAATAACAGCAGCAAATGACTTTTGCAGGTGTAATTTTTAAGAAGAGAAAAAGGGAATGTCTGTGTTAGAATGGGTTAGGATGTAGGGGTATATTTTGAATGGACGTGTTGATTAGGTGAGCCAAATGGGGCTTTTGATTCCTGGACTTTGTAGATGGAAGTTTCTGTCCTGCTCGGTCCTGGAGCCATTCAGTATCCCTCAAAATACACCGAGAGTCTAGTTACTATATGTTATTGTGTTGCCTTTGAATTGTTTGAGTGCTGAGGAAGGAATAACACTGCTAAAAGACATTTGATTATAAATGTTGCTGGATTAATCCAACCTATATATTTTCAAAATGTCTTGATTTCAATTCTGACAGATGGTCAGGATATGCAAACTTACTTCTGCTCCTTTTTTTTTTGTGACTATGAGGCCACCTAGGGAGTGGCTGCCTTCAGAATGCGTGCACTAGAGCAGCTTTACTGCTTAAACAACAGAATGCTAATGATTTGATGTCCTAGAGTGTAATGCAATTGGCTGTTTGAGCTGTCCTTTGTATCATGTTAATAAAGTCTGTTGTCATATTCTCTCCCCCACCTCCTGTAACATTGGGTATAAAAGCTATGGAAAAATAAGTGCAGGTAATTTCAGTAATCACTGGAATGCCCTTTTGATATTATTCTACGGTTTTTGTGATTTTTTTACGTGTCTCCGTGTTCTTTACTTATATTTCTAAATTTGCATGCCCCTACCCTGGCCAGATGTACTTTTGTTGAGGCTGTCCTTGACAGGAAGGAAGATGAGAATGCCTTTCTCAGAAAAGTTACCAAGTATCTGGCTAAACACAGGTAAGAATTATGTATTAATTGAAGTTGTAAGAGCTGGTTAATAATAAGCCCGAGCTAATAGAGCAAACAGTTTATAATTAATATATGCCTCTGTGTGTTTCTTTGGAACTGAATGGCCATAGGACTTGATGGCGCAGAAACTTCCATCTACAGGACTTTAATACTTTGATAGCTGGACCTTGGTAGTCAGCCTCATGGGGAAGAAGTGGCCAAATGAGGGCATAGACCTTGGTGGCTAGCTTTAGGAATACATTTTAATGGTTTTAGCATGGCAGAGGGAATGCAAGAGAAGGGTAGGGCCTGACAGAGCCATGGTCATCATGCTTGAGCTGACCAGAGTTCCTTCAGTCACTCTCCTTTGGGGACATGGCCATAGGTAGGTTGTTCATATGTCAGTGAATGGCCATCCACCTCTGTGTGTGTGTGTGTGTGTATGTGAACAGCATTAATTGAACTCATTTACTTATTAATAATAAAAACAAAAGCATAAAAGAGAACATGAAATAGGGAGATAGACTTAATAGTAGTGAGTACAAAGTGGCATTGTAGGGAGGTAGCTGTGTATAGATATGATGATGGTGCATGTATAAATGTATGGCGCTTTCAAAGCATAAAAGATTATTAAACATATATTGATCTAAAATAGTACCTGATTTTTCTTTTAATATTTATTCATTTTGATATTGGCAATTTGTGTCTTCTCTCACTTTCAGATCAATTTTTAATAGCTTCAGGTTTATTGCTCTCTGAAAACTTAAGCTTTGTTCTTTTGGAGTTTCTATTATTTTATGTTTCAATTTCATCAGTTGTTCCTTGTATTTATTATTCCCTTTTATTTTTATTTACTTTGGATCTGGTTTTCCTCCTAATTTTAAAGCAGAACTGGAAGTCATTGATTTGAGAGTATTTCCCCTCTTTACCATGAGCATTATGAAGTGTGAAAATCTCTCAAAGTATTGCCTTAGTTACATCTCACAGATTTTAATATGTTATACCTTCATTTCCACTTACTCCAAATGCTTTCTGCATTTTCTCATGGTTGCTCTTTTTGAGTAATGGTTTATCTAGTAGTATATTATCAATAGTGTTAAAAATGTTCTGTTATTAGTTTCTAAGTGAATTCCACTTTATGAGGAGATAATATACTTTATAAGATTTGGAATCTTTCAAATTTGTTGAAGTTCTAATATGAAACAGAAAGTGCTCTGTCTTGGTTCACATTCTATGTTCTCTAGAGAGGAAAATAAAGACTGGTAAAACCTTTAACTAAATCTGTGGAGTTGCCTGTTCTTCCTGCACTTTTCTTGATAAACTAACTTTCTTATAATTGTGAAATGACCCCTCTTCTTCACTTTTAAGATAGGCATATCTGTATATTTAAACTGCATTCCTTGTAGACAGCATAACGATTAGGTCTTGTTTGTTTGTTTTTTTTTTGGTTTTTCGAGACAGGGTTTCTCTGTGGCTTTGGAGCCTGTCCTGGAACTAGCTCTTGTAGACCAGGCTGGTCTCGAACTCACAGAGATCCGCCTGCCTCTGCCTCCCGAGTGCTGGGATTAAAGGCGTGCGCCACCATCACCCGGCTTGTCTTGTTTGTTTTTATTCAAGCATGTAGTCTCTGCATTTTAACTGTAGTGCTTAGATCATTTACTTTTAATATGGTTGTTGAGTTGGTTAATTTTAAATCCAGATTTTGTTATTTATTTTGTGCTTGTCCCGCTCTTTCTCCTTGCCCTGTTTTCTGGTATTTTTGATTGAACGTCTTTTTTTTTTCATTACTGTTTTCTTTAAATATCTTGCCTGTTATTAGGTATCACATATGGATATGGGAATGTTTGTGCAGTTGTGATTCTGTTGCATTGGCCCTTTAGAATTTAACAGAATAAAAACTTAACTGCAAGTACGCTGTGCCACTTTATGTAAAGAATCTTTATTAAAGATTCTTCAACAATTCACTTTCTTTGTGTCTGCACCCTTTTTCTGCTTTCCCTTTCTATCTATAGGTCACTCAGTACATGGTAATTAAGTATCACTTAGACTATCAGCTATCTTTCAAAGAAAGTTTAATAGTAATAGGGTGTTAAGCTCCCCATAGGTAGGAAAGGTTGGGGGCCATGGTGGATCATGTACTAGTCAAGAGCACATATGATTTTTTTTTTTAAAATCAATGAATAACTCTTTGATTGGGCTGAGAGTGCATGCACAGGGCATGTGGATTCTTTGCTGGCTAGCCCCTCATGCACTCAGAAACAATCCCAATAAAGATTCCTTGGTCTCCATCCAATCTCCAACATAACATCTCTAGAAGCCCCTTGGGTGGGCAACTTGCTGATATTTCTCCCTCTCTGGAGCTCCTCCCACTCTCAGGAATTCTTTCTCATAGCTCACTAATAAATCTACATCTATCCTGTAGACTTCTTGCATTTTTTCCCTGCAGTGTGAGATAACGGGGTGACTTTGGTGACCATGACTGTCTGGCACCAAGATCTGAGAAAGGCCTTGTTGCACTCACAAATTCCATATCAATATGATTTCAAGTATTCTATTTCTGTCATATTTTCCATTGTTTGGCTCATAATTTCTATCTGACTTTGTCAATGCTTTGGGAGACTTGGCATTGCCAGGTGTGCAGCATGAGGACTTTCCAGAGAGTCCTGCTCTGGTGAAGCTAGGATCTTGACTTAACCACAGAAAACAATCAGAGAGCAAGTTAGAGAGAAGCAAGAGTTGGGCTTAGTAACCAAAGAGGATTTGTGGAACTGTCCAGGACAGTAGGACACACCCAAGGGTGAGAGCTGGCCTATCAAGAGAGACTTTCTTAAAGGACAATGGCTATCTTGGTCATGCTGGTCCCAGTTACTGTGGAGTCTCCTTGCTGTGATTATACCCTCTTGACAAAGCTGGCACTTGGTCTCATCTGTCTTCACATATCTAGATGATCTTGGTATGATTTTCCCTGTGTATAAAGGTCTTTCTTTAGCATTTCTTACAATTTAACTCTGCTGGTAATGAATTTTCCCAGCTTTTCTATGTCTGAAAGTCTCTGTTTTGACATCACTTTTGAAATATATTTTCATCGTGTATAGAATTCTAGTTTGGCTGTTCATTTAATTACTTTAACAATGGCACTTCATTGCCATCAATTTTACATTTTTTTGTCTATGAGAAATCTGCTGTCACTATATTTGTTCCTATGTATTGTAAGGGAGAGAAAATGGCTTCTTTCTACCCTTTAGATTCTTTGGCTGCTTTCTAAATTAAATTGTCATAAAGCAGATCAACAGTAGGAAAAAAATCACTTTAATCATACATGCACATGGGAGTTCCCCTGCTCCCCCAGGTTTAAGAGACTTAAAAAGTGGCCAGGTAATTGAAACTCATTTAGCATCCTCATCTACAGAGGGGAATGTGGTTTGAGGACTTTTGAGGGGTGGTGGGGATGAATGCAAACTGCATTGACCTGGTGAGTAAATGTTGCCTTGTTATGTGAGTAAGTCATTCTGACATTAGAAACTGCCTGAGCATCCTTCCTTCTGTTACAGACAACTTCAGTAATGAAACTTTTCTTTGCATATCTGAATCTCCTTTACAAAGGAGTGTTTTAACTCATTCTAGGAGCTGGTAGAAGTAGAGAACTTTTTCTGTGTGGTTGGTTGGTTTTCAGTTTCTTCTGGGGTGACATGTTGACCTCTTGAATGATATTTTAGGAGTGTCTTGGCCTACGTCCCAAAGCATGAATGTGTATGTTTCTTTTGACTTAATTTAAAAATTTAAAGCTCAAAATTAATAAAAATTACACTGTTCATTAAAACTTTTTGATTTTCTTTCTTTTCCTTATTTTGAAGACTTAAATGGTGTGGTACTTTAAATGTAGTTGGCTTCCATAACCTCACAGGGAGTTGAACTATTAGAAAGTGTTGGAGTGAATATAGCCTTGTTGGAGGAAGTATGTCATTGTGGGGCTGGGCTTTGAAATTTCCTATTCCCAGTATACAGTCCAGTGTCTCAGTTGGCTTCCTATTGCCTGCAAGATGTAAGACTCTCAGCTATTCCTCCTGTACCATATCTGCCTGCAGGCTACCATGTTTCCCACCATGACAATAATGGACTGAACCTCTGAAACTATAAGAAAGCCCCCTCAATTAGATGTTTTCCTGATGTGAAATTCGCCTCTGTATGCTGTGAATACCATTGGTTAATCAAGAAGCTGTTTCAGCCAGTGGTTTAGCCGAACAGAGCTAGGTGGGGAAAACTAAACTGAATGCTGGGAGAAAGAAGGCAAAGTCAAGGGAGAAGCCATGTAGCCCCACTGGAGACAGATGCCAGAACTTTACCCAGTAAGCCACAGCCTCGTGGCAATACGCAGATTAATAGTGATTAAGGCACATTGCCTACTCTGTGGTTTTTCTGTGAGACTCCAATAAAATTCTCCTTGAGCTCCTCCTGAGTCCATCTTTAAATTCTTTTATCCAAAAGTAAGAACCCACGAAAGCAAGACTGGACTCCTAGGTAGCAGTCTCCTCTCCTGCTTTGTCCAGATCACTAACCCACGAAGAAGCCTGATTGCCTCCTCCTATTTTTCAATCATTGGTCTTTTAAAGTAGTAGGCAAGTTAGAGATCTGATTCCAGGAGCCTGAGATAGGAGACAGGCACATTCTAACAATAAACACACAGAAAGACCCAAGAAGGGTCTTGTGGTAGAATGGCACCACAGCCACCCAGAAGGACTGCCTCCATGGATATGCTGCCATGTAGGCTGACTTAAAGTCTGTATATACTTCCTTACACCAAGCTTCCCCATTTCTGTGTAGACTCGCCTTATCTACCCTGGTTTCTAAATGGCCTGCCAGGACTCTGGCTTAACTGTTATTCTATGGATGACCTCTAAGTTTTGACAGAGTTAACATACACAATCTATACATTGCTCCACTTCAGGCCATTGATAACTCCCAAAGCTTGATATCCCCAGGCTGGCAACCCCTTCAGGAACTTTTCTTGTTAGCTGGAAGACTTCTCTATTTCATCTTTCAGTGAATAAATTCCCCACTGCTTTACTCCCTGCTCTGGGTCCTTGTGCTACATCATTCATCATGAGAGAACAGAGACAATGCACAACACCTCTGCTTGTAATGGTTAATATCAATTGCCAATGTGATGCTCACCTGTGAGATGGGCCTGAGCACATAGCTGTGGGGGATTGAATAATTCAGGTAGGAAAACCTGCCTACTTAGGTTGACACCATTCCTGGGGTCAGGGTCATGGATTATATAAAAAGGAGAAGGTGAACCAACCAAACACAAGCACTATCACTCTTTACTTCTTTTTTTAAAAAAATATTTATTTATTTTATGTATATGAGTACCTTATCTGCATATATGGTTTTTATGCCAGAAGAGAGAATCAGATCACACTATAGATGGTTTGAGCCACCATGTGGTTGCTGGGAATTGACCTCTGGAAGAGCAGTCAGTGCTCTTAACCCCTGGGCCATCTCTCCAGACCCTCACTCTCTACTTCTTGACTATGAATGCAATGAGATGAGCAGCCTTGGGTTCCTGCTTCTAGGACTATCCCATTCTGATGGTCTATATTCTTGAGCTGTGAGCTAAAAATAAATGCCTTCTTCTCCCTCAAGTTGTTTTTGATAGGGTATTTGTTTTCTCACAGCAGCAGGGAAAGAAAACAAGATGCCTTCCCAAACATGTATCTTTACATGAACATTTACATGACTATTACACGAATATTTACATGAGAATTCACATTTGTGAATATTCTAGAATCTGAAAAACTCTGAAGTCCAAAATACTTCTGATCACGAGGGTACTCATCTTGTGTATTGAACTGCTTGAATTGGTTCTGCAGCTGACCAAGGCTTTGTTTCTTTCTTCCCTGCCCCCTGTGATTTATTTGTTTTTGTCAGTTTCCATTTCAGTGACTTCAATATGATCAGTCTGTTCTCTTGAGGTATACAATTTGCTTTCATTCTTACTTGGTTTATTTTTATCTCAGCGTGTCATTGTTCATCTCTTGCTATGGCTTGAATGTGAAGTGGCGTTACATGGTTGAATGCTTGGTCCCAGCTGGTGGCATTGTTTGGGGAGGATTTCCAAACCTTTGGGACACAGGGACAGGGCCTAGATGACAAATGTAGGCCATCAAGGCAGGCTTTTGAAAGCTATACCCATTTAGGGTTGTGATTTGGCTCTGTGATTCCTGTTCACCAAGCCAAGATGTATAAAGAGGCTGACACAAGTTCCCACTGTGGTGGAGAGAGACCCTCTGTTACATGTTTCCCAACATAGAATCTCCAAATCTTCTGAAACCATGAGTCAAAATGTACCTTTACTCCCTAAGTTGCTTTGTAATTTTACACAGTAATGGGAAAAGTAACTTACTGGGTGCTTAGATGGTCTTTGAACATACCTCTTCTATACAATGTATTTCTTTCTTTTTTCAGCATCCTCAACACAAGGGAAATATTCAAGGATACTCTCAGTGTGCTTATGTCTACTAATTGAATATTTGTGTCACTTTAGTTTTAATATTTCTTATTGTATCATCTCCCTTTTGGGCCTGTCTTAATTTTTAAAGAGAAATAAGGTTTTGTAACATTTACTTTAACTAGATAGTGGATACTGACTTTATTTATTGAGATTGGTTCTCAATATGTAGACCAGCTTGGCCTGGCCTTAATCATATGCTCGTCCTTCACCTCCTGAGTGTTAAGATACCAAGTCTACACTACCATACCCAGCTATATTTTTGCATTTCTAATATTTTTGACTCTTGTTTTCTTTACTTTAGATGCTATTATGCTACTCACAGGCAGTTTGGTCCTTTTGGGTCAGATTTTTTTAAGATAGGACCAGATTTCTTTCTTTGAGTAATTTTGTTCTATCACCTATGTAATGGGGAACATATCTCAAGAATCATGAGGTGTTCCATTGTGGCTACCAGGAGCAGGAGCTGCTGATGGTTCCATATCTGTCAAGGCAGCCATGCTTGTCTCATTGGAGCACATCTGTATATGCATGTACCAACTCTCTGGCTTGAGCACTGAGTCAGAGACTAATGGTACCCTGGCAATAAACTTTATCAAATAGGTAAATAAGTATGAACAATTCTCAGATTTACTAGGAATGCTCCTAATAATTCCTGATCTCTGGTTTTGAAAAAGTTTGGCACCATGGATTTGCAGGGCAACCATCTTTATACCTCTAGCCATCTTGCTGGCCCATGTTAAACGATTTTAAATGTATTTTTTTGTGAATTTATATCTAATAATTTATAAACCTGTGTTTTAAGTGAAAGCTGATTTCAGGGAATGAGTGAATGGGTGAACCAGGGGCACGGGCCCTCATGGCACTGGCCTCATTGGCCTTAGTCAGCTGTCTGTGACAGAAGAGTCTCTCACAGACTTTTGAAGCTTACACCAGTCATCACACTTGGAGATCATTTTGTTCCATTGTACAGCTTTTGCTTGGTACGAGTGGCACTGTTAGGATTTATGGCACAGGTGCCAGGTCCCATGGCGGTGGGAGACACATATGCCAAGCAGAGAGAGCTTGGTATGGAGAGTTTATTTAGTGGGTATTGGGAGGGTATGGGAGGGTATGGGAGGGTATGGGAGGGTATTGTGAGGGTATGGGAGGGTATGTGAGGGTTGGAGAGTTATGGGGAGAGAGAAAAAGAATAAAAGAGAGAGAGACAGAGACAGAGGGTCAAAGAGAAGGAAGGGGGTGAAGGAAGGAGGCAGGGAGCTGCCTTTTCAGAAGAGCTGACAGAGAGAAAGGAAGAAAGAATGGAGACTGGCTTGCCTCAGCAGGGAGGGGGAGATTAGGAGCAGGTAAAACTTGTCTTTTAAAGGGACAGGGTACCCAGGTGATGGGCAGGCCAGCATAATCACAATCTTAATATAATATTCCTGTCTTTTTTTTTTTTGTAATAAGAAGGTGAGGAGTTAGGCATGGCAAGTTAAGGGGATGAGGGTATCAAATTTTCGAGACTGCTTCCTGTTGATTTGTGGATCTGAAAAAGCTGGGATGCTAGCCGCATCCTGGGGTAGCCAGTTGCTTCACTCCTATCCTGGATTTGTGGTGTGGAACTGTCCAGTGTCTTTTAGTCCTTGTGAGGTATTGGCAGAGCAAAGGACAAGGTCAAGTTTAGGAAGAAAAAGTTTTCCTTAGGTCTTGGTACTTGAGGAGGAGGATGTCAGGACCAGGGAATTGAGAGAGGGGGTGTATCTGACTTGTTTAAGATGAATCCTTCTATTCAGCTCCCTGAATCTTACAAGAACTCTTCTTCTCCTCCTCCTCCTCCTTTTCCTCCTCCTCCTCTTCCTCCTCCTCTTCCTTTTCCTCCTTCTCCTCCATCCTCCTTCTTTGGGTTTTTGTTTTTGTTTTGTTTTTCAAGACAGGTTTCTTTGTAGTTTTGGTGCCTGTCCTGGAACTAGCTCTGTAGACCAGGCTGGTCTTGAACAGAGATCCACCTGTCCCTGCCTCTAAGTGCTGGGATTGAAGGCGAGCACCACCACCGGCTGACAAGAATTCTTTAGTTTGTGGAAACATAAGTTTTAGACATATGCATTGTATAAATGGCTGCATATTTATTTCAGAATGACTGTGACAGATGTTTTTGCAGAATGAAAAGTATCTTTAGAAAGCAACCAAGGAGAATTTAAAATCTTGATCTTGCAGTGTAGTAGTGGTAGCATCCTGCCAGAGTGAGATTAATAGCTTATCAGCATTTTTATTGATAATGTTAGGACTATAAATGGCAGCATAATAAGAGAGAAATTTGATCTTGCATTTGTACACCTTAAAACACTTTCTTCCTCAGACCTTTATAACGTGCAGGTACGCATCTTAAACACTTGCAGTTTTACGCCTTAAAACACCTTCTGGGTGTGAGCTGTGCATCTTAAAACAGCTTGTATTTAAACACGGTAAGAAGTGATGCTGAAATCTGCTTTGTGAGGCTGCATTTTGCAGACTGGCAAAACCTCTCAGCCATCAAACTGCATCAGAGATCCTTGACAAGGACAGAAGTTTACTTATTTTTTTAAAAAAATGACAGAGAACTTACTCTATTGGCAACCTAGAGCCACTTGTTGGGATCCTCCATGGCCATTGACGGCAGGGGCTTTGGTGCGGCATTTGCCTTCTGTTGTTAGTGTGGGGGCCTAATAGAGGATCCTGTGGGTTAGGAATCTGGAGGAAAACAAGCCTAACTTGCACTGAGCAGCCAGGCAGTCGATTCTAGCTGATTCCATTCACTGGAGATCTTTGGGAGTTTAGATGAAAGGCAGTTCTTCCCAGTGGTTAGCACTTTCATTTGATAAGGTGAATTGCGGATGGATGTTATTCTGTGCCCACCTGTCTTCTGTCTTCTTCTGAGAAGATAGAGTCTGTGCCCACCTGTCTTCTGTCTTCTTCCGAGGAGATAGAGTGCTGCTGTTAGGAACCAATCTGTCTCTCTGCTGTGAGAAACCTTTTAATAATTAGGTGTTTAAATGCGACATTCCCCAGATCTCTGAGCACTTGAGGGTTGTTTATCGGATATAGATAGGTTATGACTACTGTATAGGATCTGCCTGGAGAACTGGATCCGAGGTTGTAGAAGAATAAAGTCCTCCAGTTTGACTGCACTGGTCTTTAACAGGTGAGACTTATACTTGTTAAGGACAAAAAAAACTGTTTGCGATAGAAGCTTAACAGAAAAACTGACAATAGCAAAGAGCAGCTTACAGGGAAGGCTGTAGGTTAGCTCTTGTTATTCTGAAATAGATCTTTATAACCTTAAATTTTTCTCATTATATAGAAAGCAGAGTTAAATCACATATTTAGTATATTATAACAGATTTAACCATAAACTTATAAGTATGTACCAATTTGAAATATTTGAGACTTATTGCTTTTTTAGTCTGGAAGGAGATACAATGACCAGAGCTCATTAGGACTGCTTAAAACCTTTTTTCACAGTAAGTACATGTATATATACACACAGTTGAAATTAAATTACACATAAAGTTAAATGAAAAGGGAGCTAGAGAGACAAAGTTGGCTTTTTTATTTTTTTAAAAAAAATCTGACCGACACATTGTAACAAGCAAGCAGGACATTTAAAGGGAGAGAGAGAAAAAAAAGAAACTGGAGAGTCAATGCTGCCAGTGAATGGGAAAGCAGTTGTTATAGGAGGGGAAGTAGATGTACTGCAGAGGTGGGTCTCTGTATGCAACGGATGCCTCAGAGGGCCCTGCTAAGTCCTACCATCACGCGAACACATCATATGTAACAGAACAAAACGGTAATTTTTAAAAGCATAGCTAATGGCTTAAAGGTAATTGGTGGCAGCTCATGTAGCTAGGGGCCAGCCAAGCCACTGTTGGAGTGCAGATGCCTATTAGCCAGTAAACTGGCTGCCAGTACCATTTGGTTAAGGGCAGAACCTCATGAGTCCGTGGCTCCTCCCTATCTTAAGCTCAAACAAAATGGCAGCAGTTGCCCCTAACAAAGATGGTGGCAAGGTCGCATGGTGCAAAGCACAGAGGAACTATGGGAATTGTTGGCACTATAAAGATGGCGGTGGTCACATGATGCAAAACACAGAAACCGTGGGGATTTAAAACAGAAATAGCAAGAAAGACATATAGGATACATAAAACATTTAAAAGAGAATCACATCTGTGTGGGCACACCATTTACACATTCTTTTATATATAAAGTAGACAGGAAACTTTTAAGCTCCACCAGCCATAGTGGGGTGGGAAGAGGGATCCACTCTCCAGGCTAGATGGTGTAGCAGCAGCAGTTGCAGAGGCGGGATAGGAAGAGAGAGAGATTTTGAACAGGAGAGAGAGAAGGAGCATTTACAGGTGTGTGTGTGGGGTATCTTACTCTAGACAGGCCTAGCTGCGGTGGGAGCCAGCTCAGCAGAGGGAAAAGTGGACAGGCGTGAGATGCTAGTGGGGCAGAGTTTAGCATGGCTGGGTAGAAACGTTTCCATCTGTCTGTTTGCTGACAGAAACGAGAAAACTCCTGTGTTGAGGTCTGCTGTTAGGTGGTCATTTTAGGTTGTTAGGGGTACTTAGGCCATTTCCCATGGCTGAAGAAGGGGTGAGAGAGAGAGAAGACCCAATAGCTAACTTGTCTGCAAATGTCTTTGAGACAGAACAAGGGTCGAGTGATTGGCCTCTTTAGTGCAAAGGATGGGGACCAGGGCCACTCTGAGCCGTCCGAGGGACAATGGTCCAAGATGAGAAACAAGATCCCAGTCTTCAGCCATGGGGAATTACCAGAGAAGAATGTCAGCGAAAGCTGACTTGCAGGAGGGGCCCTTAGCATGTAGTCAGTGCTGTGCACAGCGATACAGTGGACAGGAAGTTGGAAAGTGGTCCAGACCCAGGATTCCCCTGTGCCTTAGCCCATCTGCCCATGGGTGGGAGGGAACACAGAGAGAGCCTGGCCGAGTCACGAACCAATGTTAATGGTGCCGGTGACCCTGGAAGGTCCAGTGGCAGGTGAGAGACCATGAGGGTGGAAGAAGACAGATACACCATACAGAGAGAGCTTGGTATGGAGAGTTTATTTAGTGGGTACTGGGAGGGTAGAGGAGGGTAGAAGGGTTATGGGGGAAGAGAGAAAGAGAGAAAGAGACAGAGAGAGACAGAGAGAGAGACAGAGAGAGAGACAGAGAGAGAGAGAGAGAGAGAGAGAGAGAGAGAGAGAGAGAGAAGAAGGGTGGAAGGAAGGAGGCAGGGAGCTGCCTCTTCAGAAGAGCAGGCAGAGAGAGAAAAAGGAAGAGAGAATGAAGACCAGCTTGCCTCAGTGGGAAGAGGGAAATTGGAAGCAGGCAGAACTTGTCTCTTAAAGGGACAGTGTACCCAGGTAACAAGGCAGGTCAGCACAATGATAATTATAACAGGCACCATGGGTGACATATCCCCCTGTTGTCTTCTGTAAATACATCTTACAAAATTCTAGGATACAGACTGTCATGGTGATACATACCTGTAATCCCAGTATTCTGGAGGCTGGGGAAGAAAAATCAGGAGTTGGAGGTCTGGGCTACAAAGTAAGACTCTGTTTCAAAAAAAAATTCAAACCAAAACAAATAATAATCATCACTAAATTGTTATTTATCATTGAATTATCATTTAAATATTATCATTAAAATATTAAAGACTGTGCCTGGGCCCGTTTTGTGATTGGTAGGTAGATGACCTGGACACTTGGCAAGGTGACACATGATGTGAGAGGCCAGAGCTGAGCAAGTGGGGGTTCCTGGGCTGAGATTGCAGTTAGGACAGTTCATGGAGTATCAAAACATGCCCTTTCTTTCACGACACTCTAATCAGTGCTGAGGTCTTCATTTACTTCCAGAGTAGTTAGTGGACCCCTAGTTCTTTTGTTCACATACTTGTCAATAAAAAATTTTGAACCGGTGTTCCCTAGGTACATACTTAATATGTTATAAGTTATTTGGAGGGATTAATTATAAAAACAACATACAAATTATTGAGCACTCGAAGCTATTTTTTTGAGGGGATAAAAAAATGTGAATTTAAGTGTTAATATTTGCTATCTCCCTGGGATTTGCACTTTCCACTTGGGAGACAGCGGCTGTGGAGGAAGGGTCCAGGAAAGGCAGGCTTCTCGCCTTTTACCAGGAATCTAAAAAGAAGGTACGCAAGCCATGCTCTGGGCCTTCAGCAGGGTCTCTACCTAACCCAGAGGAGGAGAAAGATTGTGATGCCATTGGAACACAGCAGTCAGAGGATATTTCCAGGCTCTAAATTACTAAGCAGCTCATTTTCAGGCAGTCACCAGCAGTGAAAAAGATGTGTTTCTACTCCAAATCAATTTGGAGGAATAGACCTGCCTCCCCTGATATTAAAAGTAAATGGTACTGGGTGCTTAGATATTGCTGTTCTAGCCTGTTCTGAGGTTGGTGTTTCCATCCTCCTGAGCTGCATGGACTGTCACTACAGGGAAAGAATGCTCACAGACTCTTCACCAAGATCTACCTAAGACTTCCAGAGCATACTTAGAAGAACTTGGTAATTAATGCAACATTAGCATTTTTGTTGTATCAGAAAGGCATTACAACAAGCAAGGATAAAGAGGAATCTTAAAGATGCCTCTGAGCACATTGCTATTTATAGTCTGCATTTATTTTGTGTGTATTTTCGTCTCTCTTTTGTTCATACACATATTTATTGCATAATTACAAACTTGGTATGAATAATACTTGTCTCTGGTCACTTTTCCCCCCACAAACATTACATATATAATATGTAACTGAATATATAGCTTAATAGTAACTCCGGAATGCTGAATAACTGCATTGCAACCTCTCAACTATTAATATTAAATTTGATCTTCCCTCAGTTTTAACTACTCTGTTCTTATATTTTTTCTATAACATATGATATAAACAACACTTTGTTCATTTGACAAATACAAATTTAATTTCTGTAGAATAATGAGCAAAAATAGTTATAATTAGTTGCTGGAGAGGTCACTCAGTGGTTAACAATGCCTGCTGATTTTTCATAGGACCCCAGTTTAGTTCTCAACACTCATATCAGGGAGCTCACAACCACCTGCAACTCAAGTTCCAGGGCATCTGAAGTCCTTCTCTGAACTCAGCAGGCATCTGCACATATGTGCTGTCTAAACACACACACACACACACACACACGCACACACACACACAGAGAGAGAGAGAGAGAGAGAGAGAGGCATACATGTGAAGTGTTGGGATTATTATGTTAATGTGTGTTACTTTTGTTTATGTCATATTTATTTAACTCTGTGAAGCTGTGATACTTTGCCTGTCTAGAATACTTGATGGTCTAACAAAGATCTGAATGGCCAATGATGAGGCGGGAGAAAGGATAGGTGGGGCTGGCAAGCAGAGAGAATATATAAAAGAAGAAATCTGGTAGGAGAAATATCCAGAGAATGAGGAGAATGTCAGGCGCAAGCCATCCAGCTACACAGCAATCCACAAGTAAGATTTACAGAAGTAAGAGAATGGGAAAAGCCCAGAGGCATAAGACAGATAGAATAATATAAGTTAAGAAAAGCTGGCAAAGCCACATTGGACCTCATAGAAGAGAAAGTGGGAAGTACACTTGAACACATTGGCAAAGGTGACCACTTCCTGAATATAACCCCAGTAGCACAGACACTGGGAGAAAAAAATTAATAAATAGGACCTCATGAAACTGAAAAGCTTCTGTAGAGCAGAGAACATGGTCAACAAGACAAAATGGCAGCCTACAGAATGGGAAAAGATCTTCACCAACCCCACATCAGACAGAAGTCTAATCTCCAAAATATACAAAGAACTCAAGAAATTGGTCATCAAAAGAAAAAATAATCCAATAAAAAATGGAGTGCAGAGCTAAACAAAGAACAGATGATTCTAAAATGGCTGAAAGACACTTAAGGAAATGCTCAATATCCTTGGTCCTCAGAGAAATGCAAATCAAAACAACTCTGAGATTCTATCTTACACCTGTAAGAAAAGTCAATATCAAAAACACTGATGACAACTTATGCTGGAGAGGTTGTGGGGTAAAGGGAACACTTCTGCATTGCTGGTGGGAGTGCAAGCTGGTACAGCTCCTTTGGTTATCAGTGTGGCGATTTCTCAGGAAACAACCTTCCTCAAGACTCAATAATACCACTTTTGGGTATATATCCAAAGGATGCTCAATCATGCCACAAGGACATGTGCTCAACTATGCTCATAGCAGCATTGTTTGTCATAGCCAGAACCTGGAAACAACCTAAATGCCCCTTGACTGAAGAATGGATAAGGAAAATGTGGTACATTTACACAATGGAGTACTACACAGCAGAAAAAACTAATGACATCTTGAAATTTGCAGGCAAATGGATGGAGCTAGAAAACACAATATTGAGTGGGGTAACCCAGAATGGCAAATATCATATGTACTCACTCATAAGTGGTTTTTAGACATAAAGCAAAGAAAACCAGCCTACAAATCACAAACCCAAAGAGCCTAGACTACAATGAGGACTTTAAGAGAGACATACATGGATCTAATCTACAAGGGAAGTATAAAAGTGTTTTTCAGCCATTTTAGATTCCTCTGTTGAGAGTTCTCTGTTTAGGTCTGTACTCCATTTTCTTATTGGATTATTTGTTTGTTTGATTACCAATTTCTTGAGTTCTTTGTATATTTTTGGAGATCAGACCTCTGTCTAATGTGGTGTTAGTGAAGATCTTTTCCCATTCTGTAGGCTGTCGTTTTGTCTTATTGACCATGTCTTTTGCTTTATAGAAGCTTTTCAGTTTCATGAGGTCCCATTTATTAATTGTTTCTCTCAGTGTCTGTGCTACTGGGGTTATATTTAGGAAGTGGTCACCTTTGCCAATGTGTTCAAGTGTACTTCCCACTTTCTCTTCTATGAGGTTCAGTGTGGCTGGCTTTATGTTGAGGCCTTTGATCCATTTAGACTTGAGTTTTGTGCATGGTGATAGATATGGGTCTATTTTCATTTTTCTAAGTGTTGATACCCAGTTACGCCAGCACCATTTGTTAAATATGCTTTCTTTTTTCCATTTGATATTTTTTGCTTCATTGTCAAAAATCAAGTGTTTGTAGGTGTGTAGGTTAATATCTGGGTCTTCAATTCAATTCTATTGGTTCTCCTGTCTGTTTTTGTCAATTCTAGGCTGTCTTCTGCACTGTAGCTCTATAGTAGAGTTTGAAGTCTAGGATTGTGATGCCCCCAGAAGTTCCTTTATTGTACAGGATTGTTTTGGCTATCCTGGGCTTTTTGCTTTTCCATGTGATTCTTTCAATGTCTGTGAAGAATTTTGCTGGGATTTGGATGGGCATTGCATTGAATCTGTAGATTGCTTTCGGTAAGATTACCTTAATGAAGTATTTTTAAGGAAAATATTTGAATAAGCCATTTCAGAACGAAGGAAAAACTTCTTAGAGCATGTGTTTTCAGAGCAAGGTGACGCAGCAGAGGGAGGAGAATGGTGAGTCTAGGGAGAGTGGGGGATAACACAGGGCGGGGTTGAAACCCTGGCCTTGCAAAAGTTTGATTGACTTCTCCTCCAGAAATAGCTCAGCCTTTCGTTGTTGTTTGCTTGTGAAATCGCACGAATCCCCTGATATTCCATACTTCCAGAAGAACATTTCCATCCATAGACACCTAGGGACGACTGGATCGTGAGACGGTAAGAAAAATAGTCTATGCCAGGGCCATAGGAAATGAAATAGGACCCTTGAACAGGAGGGTGAAACGCCCCCTAATCAAACCAAACGTAACAGTTTAGAAGCTTAAATCAAAGGTAACAACCAGGGAAAGAAGTACTAAAGGAAGTCTCTGAGGATCCTGAAAGGACTTTATGTTTCCACAGGGAATAAGACAAGGGTTGACTGTTCATGCAATGGCACCCTTTGGCTTGAGGGATACGGTCTAAGATCATCAATGTCAGTGGAGTTCTGAAACCATGACTAGTATCAAATGAGACGTGTGCGTTTCCACACCCACTCATGCCTAAGATAAAGTTTAACTGATGAATTAGGAATAGCAATAAATTAGTGAAAAACAACTAGCTAAAATACAACTGTAACAACACACTGCGGTGAAAATGATTTAAACTCGTGGATTGTCTATTTCTGGAATTTTCCACTGGTGCTTACAGACCACAATTGACCACTGGTGACTGATACCCAGGAGAGTGAGAACTTGGGTGAGGGCGACTTAGTGCATTCATAGTCTAAGAACCTTCGGGCTCCGTTTGTCAAATGAGCCATGCTTACTTTCCCTACAATGGCTTCAAGTGGCCTTGCTTGCATTTCAGATGCCCCCAGCACTAATACATTTTAAAGCCATTAGTGGCCATCACTGGGCTGATAGCCACGATGCACAGAAAGGCTTTTTAGGTTTCTCATCACGGTAAAGGAGCATTCACAAAACAGCTTCTGGACCATCTTACATTTAATCACCACCAAAGAAATGGCCAGCGAGGATCTATAGTTCTGCAGGGGACGCTGAGGGCACGGTCCCCTCCATCTGGCACACACGAGGGTGGTTCGTGAGCTATTTAGCACGGCAAGACGATGGTCAAAATGAAGCACCTGCAGAGTACAGAACTCTGAGGCAAAAACAGCCTCTGCCCACCCACGGGCCTTAGTAAAGGGTAACTCCAAGTTACCATTAATACAGATAATGAGGCTATTTTTAGGTCCAATGGTGGAGGAGAAGGTTGGTAAGGCCTGAAATCCTTTTGATTTAAAGCATCACTCCATATTTGGTCATAGGATCCGGGCTGCCTATAATAGTCTCATGGTTGATCTTCTACCATTTAAGGTAACCGTTAACAACTCTGAGGGAAGCTGACTGTCTTATTAGAGGCATTTGTAATTCTGTCTCCCTGCGGTAGAATGACGCATCTTTGAAGGCAGGAATGCAATCCTCCTCTCTCTTCCTCCACATTACAGCCAGCACATAGCCCACATTTATGGAGCATTTGTTAACCAAACAAGCGTGACCCTCCCCCACCTGTACCCCCTCCTGAATACACACTATGCTCACTTTTTGTTTTGATCTCTTAGTTTCCTGTTTCTTTTATTTTGCTGTCCTTGAACGTCTTCTTTGTCACTATTGCATAATTTATAGCACTACATCAGCTATTATGAATAATTCTGCTTGAACCATTAATTACTGACTGGATGTCATCTTCCTCCTAAGTGGCATATTTTTTTTCTCCTGACTCTCAGAGCTCTGAGTCCAGAGAAAATGTACCCGGGACGCACAGGAAATGCTTCTCTGCAGTTTTACTCATTATTGACAGACACTTGCTAACGCACATTTTGAATCAGTCAAGCCATATCGTTGACAAAATGCCCTTTTATTATTTATTAACAAACAAAAACATTAACATTTGAGAGGCAGTCTCAGGGCAATTTGGAAGAGCAGATGGGGTAATTTGACTCCTTTAGCTTACTGGCTGGCTGACAGGTACCACGTAGAGCTAGCACGGTCCCCTCCATCTGGCACACACGAGGGTGGTTCGTGAGCTATTTAGCACGGCAAGACGATGGTCAAAATGAAGCACCTGCAGAGTACAGAACTCCGAGGCAAAAACAGCCTCTGCCCACCCACGGGCCTTAGTAAAGGGTAACTCCAAGTTACCATTAATACAGATAATGAGGCTATTTTTAGGTAATGACTAATTTTAAAAATCCTTAGGCAGAAGAATAAGGTTCTGTATTTAGTACTCGCAAAAGGAATACCCATTTCTCTGTTTAGTGCCAAGTTCTCAGTAATACTTCTCGGGGAAACTCAGAGGGCATCGTTAATTCGATGCCACCCAAAAGCGCTCATTTTCTCAGGTCTAATTCCTCAGGGCTTCGTTGCCTGATTCTTGCCTGTAAATGTGACGGGCTGCCCCTTAGCGTTCTGAAACTGCGCTAGCCGCCTCTGTTTTATTTATTCTAACCCCTGGATTACCACTGCGCAGAAAATAGAAAGAGTGCTTTATAAAAACGGGGATGCATTGCTGCCCTCACCCATCCTGCCGTGCAATTTGTCTCCCTGAATGTATTCGGGAAAAGTCATTAAAGACGGCCCCCCATTGGTCCGAATGGCACAAAGGCGCACGTTGAAAGGGCACTTTCTGATGTGGCTTTAAGAAAAATGACATTTATAAATCTTCCCTGCCAGAGTATGGAATAGATGACCTAGGCAAGTGAAGGGTTCTAGGCACCCAAGGAGTTTTTCCTCCTACGCGCCAAAGTTTTTCCTGAAATTAATGGGTCTACAGAGGCCTAAAAAAAGCCTTCAGGTGTGTCCTGTGTGAGATCAGAAATGAGAGGCCTGCAGCTGACCAGGCTGCCACCACCTCACACAACACCCTCCCCACCACCAAAAATGTGAAGAATGTACCACTTAAACCAGGAAGCCTCTTTAAGGGGATTTTTTTTTTTTTTTTTTTTTTTTTTTTGGATTCTTTCCCAGGAGTAGTTGTATACACAGCCAACAGTGAAGTTTGCACTTCAGGCATGTTAATGAGCTTGGTCAAAACTGGTGCATTCCCTCTTCTTCTGCAGCATCCTCAGGTCCTCACTGGACGAGCATGCGCTGTGGAGTAACCCAGGACCAGATTATTGCTTAGTATGTGTGAGGCCCTGTGCTACTTCCCCAGCATGGGTTGGGGGAAAGAAACCAACAGAGGGAGTATGAATTAGTCATTAGAAGGTCCAATAAGGGTGGGATTGTGGGGGAAGAAGGCATTTAATACCTGATACTGTTATGGTAAAAATAAAATGCTGCAAGTCTCCAAGTGGCGGCAGTGGGCAGCAGGTCCCAAGACCACAGCCATGGAGGCAGCCAGTCCCAGGCAGGGAGCCGTTGGGTGGGTGAGAAACAGAGACCTATTAGGCATACTATGCAGAGAATGGAGGGGAAAGGGAAAGGGGGAAGGGGAGAGGGAGAAGAGCAGAGCAGAGGAGAGAGAGAGAGACAGAGACAGAGACAGAGAGAAACAGAGAGAGAGAAACAGAGAGATGGGAAGAGTAGGTAGAAGGGAGAGAGGCAGAAGCTACCTCTTCAGGAGAGAGATGGAAAGGAAGAAACTCAGGCTGGAAGGGGGGAAGAGATCTGCTTGCCTCAGCAGAGGAGGGGGAGGAGAGAGTGGGCGGGGGCTTGTCTCTTAAAGGGATAGGATAGACCATTACATTCCCATCTCTCTGTTTTTTTTTTTTTTTTTTTTTTTTTTTTTTATAATAAAAGGGCAGGAGGTTAGGCACAGCAGGTTAAAGGAATTAGAATTGCAGATTTTCAAGACTGCTTCCTGCTTATTTGTGGGCATCATCTTGGGGAGAACCTGAGAAAGCTGGGTGCTGGTCACATCCTGGGCTAGCTGGTTTCTTTGCTCCTGTCTGGTGTTTGTGGTATGGAAATGTCTGGTGTCTCTTATACCTGTTTAAGGTATTGGCAGAACAGAGGACAAAGTTAAGTTGAAGAAAAAAATTTAGGGCCAGGGAATTGAGAGGGGTTTATCTGACCTGTTTAAGGTGGATCCTTCAATTCGGCTCCGTGGAAACTCACCAGAATTCTTTGGGTTTGTGAAAACATAAATTTTAGGCATATGCATTGTATAAACCGTAGCATATTTATGTCAGAATGACTATGACATATTTTTTGCACAATGAAAAGTATTTTTTTTAAACATTTATTTATTTGTTATGTATACAATATTCTGTCTGTGTGTATGCCTGCAGGCCAGAAGAGAGCACCAGACCCCATTACAGATGGTTGTGAGCCACCATGTGGTTGCTGGGAATTGAACTCAGGACCTTTGGAAGAGAAGGCAATGCTCTTAACCTCTGAGCCATCTCTCCAGCCCTATGAAAAGTATTTTTAGGACTATGGAAGGCAGCATGAGAGAGAAATTTCATTAACATGTGTTTGCTCTCACACCTTTATAACTTGCAGGTACACACACTCCTTAATAACTTGTATTTGTGTTTTACTGAAATTTGTTTGGTGAGGCTGTCCTTTTAAACTGACAAAACTCAGCTGTCAATCTGCATCAGAGGTCTTTAAGAAGGATAAAATTTTACTTGAGTTATTGATTAAAAAAATGACAGAGAACTTACTTGGTTGGCCCCTCATGGTCTTCCATGGTCATTGAGAGTCCAATTTGCCTTTTATTGTTTAATGCAGGGCCTCCCAGGCTCCAGAAGATCCTATGGACTAAGATATCTGTAGGAATACAAGCCTACCTTGACCTGAGCAACGACACTGTCGATTCTGGTGATTCTGTCCACTGTCTGGAGATCTAAGTTTAGATGAAAGGCAGTTTTTCCCACTGGTCAGCACTTGTCGAAACAAATTGATGATGGACATTGCTTTGTGCCCATTTGTCTTCTATCTTCTTTGGAGGAAATAGAGTGCTGCTGCTAGGAGCCAACCTGTCTCTTTTTGTTATGAAAAGTTAATCAAATATTTAAATGCCGTATTTCCCAGATCTCTGAGCAGTTGAGGGATGTTTATCAGGTATAACTACAGTATAGAATCTGCCTGGAGAGCTGAGTCTGAGCTTGACTGTAGTGGCTGTCAACTTAACAGGTAAAACAGGGTTAAACTAAGAGACTTAAAAGTACATACCAATTTAAAACATGAGACTTATTGCTTCGTAGTCTGGAATGAGATACAATGAACAGACAATTATAACATTTAACAGTAAACATTAACATTTAACAGTAATAGGTGCATTTAAGTTACATGTATGCATACACACACACAGAGTAAACAGGAACTGGGTGAAGTGGATGCTTTGGTGAGCCCTACCAAAGTCATACCACTGCACAAAACACACATGCAACGGAGTCAGCACCAGGGAACCAGGCAGGGAAAACCTCAGTAAAGATGGCAGGACTTGGTCACCTGACGTGGCCATCAGTTAAGACGGCAGTAAGGTTACCTGACCTCAGTCAAAATGGCGGCTGTCATGTGTAGTGTGGGGACGCCGCATTTTTTTGAGCCTCGGGAGTTTTAAACATAATAACAAGAGAGACCTAGAGGTGTGGTCTGCCCCATTGCTGAGCTGTTGCGCCACAAGGTGCGGAGGGGAGCAAAGGCTGGAATTGAAAAGGCTGCCTCGCGGATCCGACTAATCTTTTTGGTTTCTACGGGACCAATGGTAGAGGTGACAGGGATAGTTGTAGGAAAAGTGGAGCTGATGGGGCACTGGCAGAGCCTACTGAACCATCTCACCGAGCCTTGAAAACCCATTTTTTTTGTTAAGTGCTCCACACTGAGCCCTCATGTCATAAATGCTGCTGTAAATAAAGGCCCTGCCTTCCAATACTGTTCCATATTTGTAACGGTATACCCCAAACTGCAGTTTATGTCTTCCTCAAGCTTCTCAAGAGAGTTGGAAATTCTGCTTAGTTTTTGCATCCTCATTGAGAAGTTTCTAGAAGGCTGCTGCTGCTTATCTGGCAAGGGAGTGGGGCAGAATGGGACAGAGTGTGTTAAGTTCTTTTCTATTCTTTCCCTGTGGAATGTTTAGCTTTTCAAAATTTCACCAATTTTCAGCCTCTCTTATGCCTTTCTTTCTTTATATCTTAAACCACTCATTCTAGTTTTGTTCATGTTGGGAAAATTCTTCAGCAAAAGCAAAAACAAGAAAATCGAATCTTCTGCCAGTATGCTCTTTATTTTTGATATTTTTTTCTAATGGATGGAGTCAAAAGGCAAAGATGTGGAACAATTGTTAGAGTGGTCACAGTGCTCCCTCGGCTGTCCTTACCCACACCTCCACAGGAGTCAGGAGACACTTCTCTGGTCTATGACAGAAACAGAATTTTTCCATGATGTTTGGTTGGAAGCGTTACCCCAGCCCCTGGCATCCTTATACCCAAAGAGTCTGGAATGTTTGGGTTAAGGCCACACCCCAGCCACTGGCATCCATATATCCAAAGAGTCTGGAATGTCTGGGATGAAAATTCCATCCCAAGCCCCCTCCCCTGGGAGCTGCCTCAGTCCAGACTCCACCTCTGAGAAGGTCCTGCCAAATGATGACTCCCTCCCCAGAGATGCTCAAGATCACTCCCACAGAGTATTTAAATCATACCCCAGAGAACAAACACATGGTTTTCTTGTCCCCTCATCTCTGGGGGGCTGGAAGGACACCCGGGAACGCTGGTATCCATTAAACCTGGGCTTTTTAAAATTCAGTTTGATTTGGTCTGATTTGGATTATTGCATCCGCGGAGAGGCTTATCAGGTGCAGGAACTTTTCACATTCTTCATCCTGATAAGAAAAATCCTTATCCACAGTAACAAATTTGTGCGCTATTGATCAGAACTCACCACGAGACTCTTTTTCCAAAGTCTCCTGGGATATTCCACGGCCAAATCATAGGCTCACCATAAATAACTAGATGTTCAGTATTTCCACAGCTTCTCAGTACCAGATGGCTTTGTTTCCTTAGGACTTAAAGGAGCTGCCTTTGCAGTTAAATAGTCAGCGATGTCAGACTCTACATGCCTGTTCTTCTCAGATGGGGCAAATAGGGTCTGGGAGTTGTGACATTGAACTCCACAATGTTCCAACTTTGAGTGGAGGAGAACTCAATTGAGTAGTTCCATGCTGGAGTCCAGAGAGCTGCTGCTGGAGCTGGCATTTCAGTGTTTCACTGAATTCTTTAGTTTGCAACAATAACAATGGAAAGACAGGTGGAATAAAGGCTTCCTGCCCCTCTGGCCGTGGACTCAGTTCTCGACCAAGGATGTCCTTGCAGCTTTGCAAAGTAGTGTGTGTGTGTGTGAGTGTGTGTGGTGCAGAGCATGTGTGTGAGTGTGTGTGTGATACAGAGCAGAGCATGTGTGTGAGAGTGTGTGTGTGGTGCAGAGCATGTGAGTGTGTGTGTGTGTGATGCAGAGCAGAGCATGTGTGTGAGAGTGTGTGTGTGGTGCAGAGCATGTGAGTGTGTGTGTGTGGGATGCAGAGCAGAGCATGTGTGTGAGAGTGTGTGTGTGGTGCAGAGCATGTGAGTGTGTGTGTGTGTGATGCAGAGCAGAGCATGTGTGTGTGTGAGTGCATGTGTGTGTATGATACAGAGCAGAGCAGGTTTCTGTGTGTGTGTATGGTGGAGAGCAGAGCATGTGTGTGTGGTGCAGAGCATGTGAGTGTGTGTGTGTGTGATGCAGAGCAGAGCATGTGTGTGAGAGTGTGTGTGTGTGTGGTGCAGAGCATGTGAATGTGTGTGTGGGATGCAGAGCAGAGCATGTGTGTGAGAGTGTGTGTGTGGTGCAGAGCATGTGAGTGTGTGTGTGTGTGATGCAGAGCAGAGCATGTGTGTGAGAGTGTGTGTGTGTGTGGTGCAGAGCATGTGAGTGTGTGTGTGGGATGCAGAGCAGAGCATGTGTGTGAGAGTGTGTGTGTGGTGCAGAGCATGTGAGTGTGTGTGTGATGCAGAGCAGACCATGTGTGTGTGTGAGTGCATGTGCGTGTGTATGATACAGAGCAGAGCAGGTCTCTGTGTGTGTGTATGGTGGAGAGCAGAGCATGTGTGTGTGGTGCTGAGCATGTGTGTGAGTGTGTGTGTGATACAGAGCAGAGCAGGTGTGTGTGTGTGGTGCATAGCAGAGCAAAACGTGTATATGTGTGTGTGGTATATATTAAAGCATGTGTGTGTGTGCATGCTTGTGTGTGGTGCATAACAGAGCAGTGTGTGTGTGCATGTGCACACGCGTGTGTGGTATAGAGCAGAACATGTGTATGTGTGTGGTGCAGATCAGAGCATGTGTGTGCGTGCATGTGTGTGGTGCAGAGCAGAGCAGTGTGTGTGTGTGTGCAGAGCATAGCCTGTGTGGGTAGGGTGGGTAGTCTCTTAGCCCCAGGCTCATGTTTGGCGTGGTGCCTTTCTTCACATTGTTTTTCTGATTTCTGTATTGGATTTTCACCTGATGTCATCTTTGCTAGCTCTGTAATTTAGTGAGACACAGCAGAATTGGGTCAAGTCTTACATATCATTGGAGACAAAAATGGCCTGTGCATGAAGTTACTTCAGTTTTCACTTAGGAATTTTTTTTCTCTTATGCTGAAGAGGGTAACTGTTTCAGATTCTGGCCCTTGGCTACCTAAAGATTTTAAAAGGATTAGGACTAACCATGGAAACAAAAGCTGACCTTATTTTTTTAGTCAATATTTAAAAACATGCCTTTAAATGATGTTCTTATTTTCGCTTTTTCTTTTATTATTCTAAAAAGCACAAATATTATAAACAATGTAAAACATCTTGCTGTCTGTGGTGTTTTTATCTTGTTATGACTAGTTTATGATCATAAAGCTTTATTTTCCTTACATAAAAAAATAGAATTTATCCAAATATTTTTAATGCATGTATGCACATAAAAGTATTTTATGTGATATCCTATAAACAAAATCCTACTATATGATAGCTTAGTATTTGTATTCATGGATACCACTTTAGGTAAATAATTATTAATCTTTATCTTCATGATATGCAATTTAAAACATGATCTGTCATGCTTTAGTAATGTGTTATTTTCGAAAGTATAGAAGTTTGAAGACATATTGTGACTTGAATTGTGTACACACAAAATGTAAGTTTAAGTTTTAGCCTTAGCTTGACTCCCAAAAGTCTTCCTGCCTCAGCCTTCTGCTGCTGGAATTGCTGGTGTGAGTCAGTACACATGTCTTTTTATGTCCTGTAAGGGGCCAGGCACATATAGCAAGTGACTGTTGAGGCAGAGACTGGACCAGTAGGACTGACGGCGCCACTAGGTGTTGACCCTCCTTACTGTGGATGCTCGAGGTCCAGGGCTGGAGCTGCAGTATTGCAAAAGCAGAGTGAGCAAACATCTCTAAGCCGAGGAACGACAAGGATTGTTGGCAATGGCCACTCACTAGAAAGAGAAATAGAAGGCCCCGCCTAAACTCCTCAGAATCATCGCTGTGGCACCAGATTCAGAATGGACAGTCTCCAGGATTAGGGAAGCACAGACTCCTGCGGTTTCGGCTATCCTTTGTGGGAAATAGTTATAGCAGTTCTGGGAACTAACACAGTATACTTTATTTTACTTGCTTGTTATTTTATTGGATTTCCTTGCAGCTGGAAATCTATTATTATTATTATTATTATTATTATTATTATTATTATCTGTCTCATGTGTCACAGGTCATCACTTCAGCTCTAAATTAACAAATATAGTATATTTTTAATTCAGATCAGTTGATGCAAAAACATGGTTCCCACATCAAAGGGGCTAAGGCATAGTTTATTTAGGAGCTAAATATGAGTGACCATGACCTGGGAAATATTCCATGTTCCAGCACAGTAACAGTTCAATGATATTTTTGTAGTAACAGATGAGAGAACTCATAAATCAAGACACTTTTCAATATTTTGATGAAAACATTTGGTAAGGTGACTTAGGTCAACGTGAAAAAAATCTCAGCCTTAGGCCTTACACGCTATCCTTTGCCTTTGACTAGCTGGACACAATATAAATATACGATACATGTATATTCCAAAGGATTTCCATAATGATCACAAAGGTGTAAACTCACACGCGGAGGAGGACAATGAGTGGCTATTAAGAGGACCAAATATGGCCCAAGATAAGTTGGTTGTAACATTCCAAACTCTCCAATCACCTGAGCTCTGGTCAGCTCATCAGCCTCGCAGAAGGGCAGTGCAACTTCTCAATGGGAACTTTGGTCCACATCCCCAAAAACCACGTGTTGAAAGCTTGGCTTCCAGCCCATTGTGCTATTGGGAAGTGGTAGGACCTTTAAGAGGTGGGGCCTGGGTAGAAGGAATTGAGGTCACTGAAGGAGATGCATGCCCTTGAAAAATATCCTAGGATCGCTCCCCTTCCTGTCTCATTCTCTTTGCTTCCTTGTATAACAGGTCCCCAGACCTTAGCACAACTGATTCCATGATGGAAATGTCATTCAGGCTGTAAAACTCTGCATTAGACAGTACCACCTGCTGAAGTGAAACCAGAGACCTAACCCATCAAAGTCCATAGTTCTGGGAAAGTCTCTAAATTCTTAAGGTTGTTTTTAGCTTCTATAGTTTAACTTCTGGCTAAGTGTTCATGTTGGATAAAGTATGTCAACCCAAAACATGGTTTTTGTGCTTAAAAGCTTACCCTGAGAAAGGCTCAGGGATAAAATAGGATCCCAAACACCCAGTGTAGTCACTGGCTAATAAAGACTTCCTATTGACTTAAATCCATGTCCGAGCAGTCTCCTCTGGTGGCTGCCTCACGGGGCTGCCATGAAGCAAGCAAATTGGCTCCACTGTGTGCTCCCTACTGGAGCACAGACCCACAGCCACGGGGCCAAGAAGAGGACTGCAGCTTCCTAAACCCTGGGCCAACTCGCTGCTTCTCTGAAGCTGATTTCTCAGGTATTTTGTTGCAAGGATGGAAGGTGACTGACGCAGTAGTGAGTAGCATTGACTAGATCTGAATGGTGTTTCAAGATCACTTTATCCACTTTTTAGCTCAATTAAATGATTGCACAGGATATCAGGAAACAGTTTAGTTAATGGACACCACCACCACCACCATGACAAAGGCAAATGATCTCTTCAGGAAGGCGTACTGATCATAGGGTTGGAAAGCTGAGAATTCGTTAGGGACAATCATTTCTATGGCAACACACTCGTGACGCACACCTGCACATTCCAGACAGGATGCTACTCAGATGGAGTGCCATGTCCACAGGGGTACAAAGCTCAGACACAGCCTCGCAGATCTCCCGCCCATAGCATGTCAAGTGTAACCAACCAGTAGCCCTGCCCCAGAGAAAATCTACTTTTCAAAGACCCAATTCAATCATCTCATTTACAAAAGAAGAAAACCAAAGCCTAGGGAGAGAAAGGGAGTTATTCATAGGACCCAGGCTTTCTGTTAAGGACCAGATTCAAATTCTAAAATTCTATTTCAGTGCCCTTCTGTATCACAACATTGCCCCCCTCCTCATCAAGTAAGTGAAGATAAAGAATCTAAACCACCAAATGACTCCTGAATAGCACGTGCAGGGTCCAATGGGCGGATGACATCACAGGACATAAA
This sequence comes from Chionomys nivalis, assembly GCF_950005125.1. Lineage (NCBI taxonomy): Eukaryota > Metazoa > Chordata > Mammalia > Rodentia > Cricetidae > Chionomys > Chionomys nivalis. Next base: position 27,422,325 of record NC_080107.1, read on the forward strand.
GCTCAACTTATGAAGTCAGTCTTTTCCATTGTTTAATGACTGCAGTGGTCATTGGGGAAGAAAAGACAGGAACAAAGGCTGTGCTAGAGGCATAAGATTTCTTTATGTCTTTATTTTTCAATAACTGCCAAGTCAACACATTGTGATTCATGACAGGAATACTAATATGGAAAAAGAAAGACCTTCATCTCAAAGGGCCCAATCCGTGCTCATAGTTAATAGCAACATAGCGATGAGTTAGACAATGAACTTCCATGCCGGGACATCACGAAGAGACAGTATTATTTATAGAATTAGAGCTGGGGGAGAGAATTAGAAGTTAATTAGTAGTCATTGATCGTATCTCAGAGTCAGTATAGAAATCGTCTCCGCGTTTACCTTGAAGGGGGTCATTAGTCCTTTTTTCTGTAACTGAGTTGATCTAAAGGTTAAAATACGGTTAAAGAGAAAAATAAACCCTAAGCTCTAAATAAAAACAAAGAAACCAAAAATAACCACACACACACAATTTTGTGCCCATTTATAATCATTATCTCACAAAAGATTTAAACCTGATTAGAGCTAGAGCAGACACATGACACCAAAGAAACAGTGTCTTCCAGATGCAATGGGACTTTAGGCCCTTAGGAACTCACAGAGACTATGGCAGCAAGCACAAGGCCTGCACAGGGCCAAGCCAGATGGGGTCCCAGCACAGCCAGGAACAAGTGGACATGAGCTCTCTAACAAAGAGGCTACATCCAATTGACAACCCTTGCAAAGGCTTAGTTTTCACCAATGCGATCTCACTGGGTACATTAGCCACACTTAAGGGGAAGGTCCATGCCTAGCAGCAGGTTGCTAACACAAAACTCAAAAGTGTTTTTTGGAGCTTTTTTTTGTCTGATATTGCCCTGTTTCGGGTTTTACTAAAATGTGGTTTCTGATTTTGTGTTTTTATGGTTTATTTGTATGTATTTTTCATGCTATTTCTTTTTATTCTGTTTTGCTTGGTTTATTTTTATTTTTATTCTTATGTCTCTTAAAAATAGAGAGAAAGAAGGCTTGGAGTTGGATGGGTGGGGAAGTTGGGAGGATCTTGGGGAAGATGGGGCAAGTAAACCCTGATCAGAATATATTACATGAAAAAAATTACTCTAGATAACAAAAAAAGTCATTCTAAAGTATGATTAAATATATTGGCTTGTCCCTTGTTTAACTCTTTCCAGACATGAGGGATGGTATTCAATATCTCAAAATGAAGTTAATTTTGTCTTTTAGAATACAGGTGACTATTCAGAGAGACTTCTAAGTCCCGAGGAACTGCTTGCCTTGCTCAGGTGTGAGGAGTCAGCCCAGATCCTATGGGGTAACCAAGGAAATCCTGTCAGCATTGTCTTGACTAGCTTGTCTTGCTTGAAGCTTTTTTTTTTTTTTTTTAAAAAAAAACTTCTACTAGCCTCCAACCTTATTTTTTGTACCTGTTAGGCTATCCTTTGCACAACAATCAATTTTTAAAAGGCTTGAAGAAGAAATTCCTACCCTTAATCTATGACTTTGTCCTTCTACCTAAACTGAAGTTTCTTAGTAGGTCTAGATGGGATCAAATCTTCACACTTCTCGGATAAAATATTTCAAACCTAGATTTCTGTATTCATCTACACTAAAGCTGAAGTGTGAGGACAAAATAAGTATATTTATGGATCTGTCATATGTTGTTAAACAAACGTGGTTAAAAGAAAGCACGTGGAACAGTGATATCTAGCTTTAATTGTAAACTTGACACAATCCAGGATCCCATGGTAAGAGAGTCTCAATGATGGATGTTCTAGATCAGGTTGGCCTGTGGACGTGTCTGTGGGGGACTGTCCTGATTAAGTTAGGGGACATGGGAAGACCCAGTGCACCTTTCACTGTCTTGGGGTTCTAGGTTGTGTCAGAGTGTAGAAGATGAGCTACGCAGTAGACCCATGAATGTGTCCATTCCTCTCTGTTCTTGACTGTGGATGGGATTGATCTGCTGTCTTATGTTTCCACCATCTTGACCTGCAGGCTCTGATGGACTGGAACCTGAAAGAGTGAGTTAGAATATGTCTTTTCTCCTTCAACTTGTTTTTTTTGTTGGAGTATTCTAATCCCAGCAGCAGACAGAAAACTGGCGCAGAAACTCTGGGCATGAGGAACCTATAGCAAGGAGCAACAGACTGTTCCAGGATGAAAGTAGAAGGAATTTCCAGGTAGTGACTACGCAGAGCTTATAGAGGAGCTCGAAGCTCGAAGGGAGGGACTCAAAAGCAGGGTCTCACTGTGAAGGCTGCCACTGTCAACTTGATACAGTTAGAATCACCTAGGATAAACTTCTCTGAGTATGTCTCAGAGGGCTTTCCAATAGACGGTTAGTTAGGAAAACCCACTCTGAATATGACACACACCATTCCTTGGGCTGAAGACTAAGAAAGAGATGAGCAGAGTGCCAGCGTTCCTCTCTCTCTGCTTCTTGACTGTGGATGTGATGTGCTGTAATGCGGATGTAATGCAAGTTACCTCTTGCTCCACATTAACCCAAAAAATTTCCCTCGTTAAGTTACCTTTGTCATGTATTTTGTCATAGCAACTCAAAAAGTAACAAATATACTCCCAAAGATGATGAAACAAATCAAACTGCTATGTTGCCAGGTCTTTAAAAAAAATACAAACCAGAGGAATTATATATACATCAAAGCAGTTGGGTATGAAGTAGTGATTAGTTAGGGTTTCTATTACTGTGAAGAGACACCATGATTACGGCAACTCTTACAAAGGAAAGCATTTAATTAGGGTGGCTTACATGTCAGAGGTTTAGTCCATTATCATGGTGGAATATGGCACTGTGCATCAGACATGGTGCTGCAGAAAGAGCTGAGAGTTCTATATCTTGGTCTGCAGGCAATAGGAAGCTAAAAAGTCTCAGGCAAGTGACTTTTTTTTTTTTTTTATAAATTTGTGCCCCCAAAGTTGAGTGCCAAAATGAAGCATGATTAATAAAAATTTAGAGGGAGAGATTGGGGTTCAACTTGAATCCGAAAAGCAAAGCAGCCAGCCACTGGTTTTTTCCTTGACCTCAGTCTGAAATGGCCATCCTGCCTCCAGGAATCTCTGATGATACTGTGTGTTGAGAGCTGTTTCCTTTCATTTTCTAATCCTCTCTAGGGCTGGGATTAAAGGCGTGTACCATTGTCATTAAAGGCATGCGCCACCCGGTTTCTATGGCAACTAGTGTGTCTACTGGGATTAAAGGTGTGTGTTACCATACCAGGTCTGTAAGGCTGACCAGTGGGGCTGTTTACTCTCAGACCTTCAGGCAAGCTTTATTTATTAAAATACAATTGCAATGCTACTACATAGCACTGTAATCCAACCAATACAGATGACATATATGAACTATTAATCTTAAAACTTTAGATAAAAATTGTTGACTTACTAATTAGACATAGCTTAGGTTTTCTGATAGCATATCTACCTGTTCTTCAACTCCCCAAAATAGTAAATTACAGTTAAGGTAAAATCAGTAATCCATATGTTTATAATAATACTGCTATAAAGTAAGGTATACAATATACCTGATAATTTCTCTTTCGTGATATCATTTGGAAAGCAAACTAAATACTAAACAAATTCTCTATGTGACACAAAAACCAAAAACACTCCCTTCTGGTTTAGCATCAAATGATATTGAAAGATGTGGTTATATGAGGCTTGGAGTCTGACAGGTTTTAAAACTTGTAGTATGTAAAATAAATACAAAAAAATTGCCCTCTTTAAGCAGGTAACCCTGTGACGTTCAGTATATTCACACTGTCAGGTGGCCATAACCATGCTCTATCTCCACAGTCCTTTTCTTCTTTCAGCCCACAAATCACACCTACTAAGCCATGACTCGCTGTTACTTCTCCTTCCAACTTGGAAGCAACCGACAGTATCTTTCCGCGTTAATGCAGGTCAGGTGACTAGGTTAGGTGCTTCGGTAAGTGGCACCACGCAGTATTGGTTCTTTTGCAATTGTCTTATTAAACTGGCATTAGCAAAAGCAAAGTTCATTCATGTTGAAGCATGCATCAGAGTTTCCCTTTTAATCAGGAAAATATCCTGTTATACAGACAGCATCTCTTGCTTGCCAATTTATTCATTGGCAGATATGTGGCTACGCCCCTCTTCTGACTTGTGCATAAACTTCATAATACTATCTGATTTAAAAACCCATGCGTCTGATTAATTTACTTAAACAGTTTCAAAGTTCATTTACTTTTTATTTTGTACGTATTTAAATGTTTGGCTTGCATGCATGTATACAGACAGGGGCAGTCAGTACCTGAGTGCCATCTCTCCAATCCGCCATCTGTCTTGTTTAAAAGCATGAATAAATGGGTACACCTATGCATTTGCTGACTAACCTCCTTACCAACTATCTATTCAGGACCACATGAAGGAATTTGAGAGATGCACTTTCAATCGACTCGAGGAGTATCGTAGTTGGAAATAATTTCATCACATTCCTCTGGAGAAGGCCAGTTTCCGTGCTGTGAGAAAGCCCCAGCGACCCTGGGGAGAGTCCATGTTGCAAGTGCCCCATAGCCAGTTCGAATTAGCAAACAACATGAGCGTATGCTGTTGGAACTGATCCTGGGGGTTTGGGAAGGGTTTAGGATGAGTGTTACTACGGCCCCCTTCCAATGGCTCACTGGACACGCCACATCAGAACCTCTCAGGTGAGGTCTCCTGATTTCCTAACCCACAGAAGCTGCAGGCTCATTACTGCTTTAAACCATGAAGATTTGAGTGTATTGTTAGAAAGGAATGGATAAATAGAAGTATGTTAGAAGGAACAGAGCATCAGAAAGACGAAAAGACCTATGGCTGGGACACAACAGTGGTAAAGTACTGGTCCACTATGCCTGAAAAACAGAAAGGACTTGCCAAAGGCTTAGTTAAGTTTGGAGGTAAGCATTGAATTATATTTTCTGATATGCAGGCTCAAGGGTCTGTCTGTTTGCAACGCCAGAGTGACTGCCTAGCCCCAAGCACAGGATGATGCTTTGTGTTTTCACTTCAACAAGTCATTCTTCATACAGGGAAGTTCATTTTCGAAGGTTACAACTATAAGCATTTGGCTTTAGAAATCCTAGCATCCAAGCCAGACTGGAGCTGCTGGACTCGCAAGCAAGATAGGCTGCTGTTCATGGAGGAGCCGGCACCTGAGAAAGACCCTCAGGTTACTACGATAGTGAAGAAGGTAAGCACCCTAAGTATGTTCCAAGACTGGGTCTGACTCACACACTGAGTCACTCTCACGTCGTGCTTTCTCTATCTCCTGGGCTCTGCCTTTGAGAAGTAGGTTAAAAATAGCGCCCACATTGTAACACTGTGAAGAACACATAACAACTCATTTTCCCCCATCGGTGCACTAAACGCAGACAGAGCCAACTTCTTGTTGCCTTCATATCATATCTGAGTAGCTATTTCAATTTGCCTTTCTCTTCATTTCACAGACTTTTAATTTTCTGTTTCATTTAAGACCATTAAAGAATATTACTCAGAATGGGCAAAAGGGCTAGTGTTTAGTCATTTTTAATTTACTGTGACACACACATTTGCTGATTTACAGAATGAGTTAAGGTTATAATAACACGTCGCCTGTGCCTCTTGATGCTTTGGGATTGGATTTCCATATGGATGCGTCTTCCATTAGAAATCTCCCCAGGAACATGGAGGCCCTCCCTACGCATGGATTCTAGACTGGACAATCTTCATGAAGACTTGCTAGCCTTACTTTTGGAGCCGTGGGAGTTGACCAGCTTTCCCTGATAATCTAGGGTTCTCCCTGGCAAAGCCCTGACTCATGTCTTGCTGTCAGCTTCTCATTTCATTTCTCAGTATCCTAACTCCTGTTGGATGTTTTCCCCCAACATTTTAGAAATCTTCTTGGGCCGTGCTAGGAAAACTGGGATTTTGAGCATGGTTTGGATTTGAGCTTGAGACAGGAGGATGAGCTACCAAAATGCCCAGAAGGGACAGGGGAAAGGGAAGAGTGGCCTACCAGCCCACTTCCTAGACTTATTAGCAGAACTATGAGTGTGGATTCGGAAAACATGTCATAGTCTTCCTCTTTCTTCCTGGGTTGGTGACAAGCGGATCATTGTAAATCCAGAAAAGTCACTGCAGGGTTGCTTACTGACACATCTTTCTTCTTCCACTATAGAGACCAAGGAAGATAAAATGTGTACCCCTAGCTTCCCTTGGCACTTGGGATGCTAAGTGGAGAAGCTGCAAGCTCGGGACACTCAAGCAGGGGTCTTCTCAGATGCTTTGAGATGACTGGCTTTCTGATCAGATGGATTTGGGGAGCAAATCCACTCTGGGCATTTTTTCTTTGTCATGCTTGTGTGTACGGCTGGGGAAGCAGCATGGTTTTCGTGGTCATGTGTTTATGAACTGACCTAGAAGAATCGTAGCACTGACGACAAGATGGTCCCGAGGACCTCTTTCAGCCACTGTATCCATCTGGCTACTGTTGGACTTCGTAAGGCTACGGGGAATCCGATAAACAGAATTGATGTCTTCTCATATTGTTGATACTGGGGTAGCCTTCGATGTATCATTCCTGATTAGCACACTGGTCATCTGGATCGTTTTGGTGCTTAGAGTAGAACAGGATTTCTCAGCCTTGGCAACAGTTGCCATGCGATGATGAATCATTATGTATCCTGAGAAGTTCTGCTCACTAGATAGATATTTGGTCACATTTCTGGCCTTCACACACTAGGTTCCATTCGCATCCCTCCCTAGATCTCTCTCTCTAGCCATCAATAAACGTCCTTTGGGGAGCGAATCAGCACCTGCCCTAGAGCAGAGAGACAAAGATATGGGCTTGCACAGGTGCAGTGGGCAGCCTTAGAAACGCAGATGGTCAGCCAGGAGAGGCAAGCCCATCAGCACTGTCCTAAGGAACTCAAGTTTCAGTGACCCTCAGTAACTGAGGGTTGCGTTTTGCTCTCAATGCCCTATCTTCAGAAAAACTTGCCTGGGGTTCCAGTCCATATCATTTGTTGTTGGAGACAAGGAATGATGAGGCAGTTTCTATTTAAATATCTCTAGTGGCTCAGACAAAGAAAAATGTCTCCATTCATTTGTAAAATGGAATAAATGAACACATTTGTCTCAAGCATGGCTGTGTGAATGTGGTACAAGTGAAATGGCCAGGAAAACTGAGCCTTGGAAAGCACTCACTGCCTGTCATCTAGTCTAAAATCATGGTCAGTTTTATACAGCTTGGAGAATCTCCATCCCTGGAGCATCTATCTATCTATCTATCTATCTATCTATCTATCTATCTATCTATCTATCTATCTATCTATATTGGTGGAGGGAGTCCCAGTTATACAAATCTGATCACCCTTACTCTTCTCTGCTATTTCTGATCTGAGTTGCAGTCAGTCTTAGTCTGTTGGGCTGCTATAACAAAACAATATAGGACTGTGTGAGTTAACATCTGTCTGCATGGTCTGGAGACACTGAAATTGATGATCAAAGGTACTAGCTTATTTGATGAACGAGGACTTTTCTTCCTGGCTTACGGCCACCTGGCCTCTTGCTGTACCCTTAGTTCAAGCTTTCTAGTGTATGCTTGTGCTTCTAGGGCACTAATTTTATCACGAGGGACTCACTCTCATTACCTAAACCTAATTGGAAAGATCCTATGACCAATTAGCACCATCCAGAGGGCTGGGGTTTCAACATGAATCACCGGAGAGCACATTGAGCTTGTACCACTGACTCCTATGACTTCTCTTCGACTTGTGTCCTGGGACTCAAGATCATAGGCCTCGGAAGTAAGGCATACCTGGGAGCAGAAAGCAGGGAAGTACCATGAGAAGAACACACGTGGCTCACATCCTACCCTCACTTCCAGTAGTACCACCGGACTCCCCAGCAGATGGCTTGTTAGAAGTCTTTGAAAGGGTGAGGTGACCCTTAAGAGGATGGCAAGGCATTTAAAACTGTCCAAAGCAGATGTATTCAAAGGGAAAGGTTTCCAGAAGTTAGAGCCTTCTGGAATGGTCCTCTTAGGAATATATCAGATCTAGACAGAAGAAGCCTTGCCAGTTTTTGGAACAGTCAGAACCTACAGATTTTCTTTCTTAAAAATAAGTTTTAATATTATTGTAAGTGCATGGATGTTTTACCTGTATATATGTCCCTGTCCCCTCTACATGCCTCATCCTCCACGGAGGCCAGAACTGGGCATCAGATCTCCTGGAAGGGCAATTTCAGAGGGTTGTGGACGTCCACGTAGGTGCAGAAAATCAATCCCTGGTCTTCTTTCAGTGAATGCGCTTATCTACAGAGCCATCTCTCCAACCTTAGCAGCAGAATCATTTTTAGTAGCTTTTGGTTTCCTAATTCCTGCCAGAAATCTGGTAAGGCACCAGGAGTAAGAGGCTGAGCATCACACGCCTAGTCCTGTCCTCATCCGGCCCCTCCCAGAGCACCTTACAAATGCAGTTGTTGTTTTGAATTTTCTACAAGAGATAGTGTCTATTGGCACACCCTTGCACGTGCAAGACTCACTTCTCACACCCCACCATGTCACCACCTGCCTCTGCCACCAGAAAACCGTGATTTCTGTCTACTAAGCCATGGGAGAACAGAGGTGTTCAGCCATCCCCCAACTCCCCTCATGAGGTTGCCGGCCAAGATTCTTCTTTGCCAGTGTACTGGGCGTGTTCAATTATTATGTTAAATAGAACTAATTAAGTCTGCTTTTCAAGCAAATGCCCCTCCCGAATGACAGGAAAAAGAGGGCAAAATAAAAGCAAGCCCAAATGGGTGTGTTTCTGCCCGAGATACATCTGCAGCTCACAAGCTGACTGTTGGGATCTATGAATATCTTAGACAGATCTGTTTCTTTCCTACCCTCTGGCTTGAATAGAGATGAGTAGCTGGAATTTGCTTTCTGGTAACATTATTACTGCCTCCCAAGATGCACACCAGTATGTCATCTCTCCCTAATGTGTGTGGATATTCCTTACTTCTTAGTTTACATTTAAAAAATATATATCCGATAGAGCCCTTGGAGACAGTGCAGATGTCAAATAACATTGCCTGACTTTGCATGACAATATCTCATTTTATCCTCTAATTTAGTTTAATTCAAAGCGGGGCTAATGTCTGTGAAATAGCCAGTGCAGAGACCAGCTGGGAGACCACGCGACATCACCAGCCCCACTCAGATTAGCATCTCAAAAGTGACGCCATATGGAGGGCTTTGGATTTTATGGTGAAGGAATTGAATGCTGGGCATGGCAAACCAGCAATGGCCATCCTGAATCCCATCTTTGAGAGGAAGGATAGAGGCCGGCATGGAAGAAATGCGGCCTGCTACCTTTCACCCCGCATTGTAGCAGGCGTCTTTACCAATTCACGGGAAGGACAAGTGGACCCCGACTTCCATGTGCTTATAAAAAGTTTTTCAAGTGCTGGAACCATCCCCTGACAACTAAAACACGTACCCTGGACAGGTTCCGGGTGGAAAAATCCAGGCACATTTTGATATTATCCATGTGCCAAACCATTGAGAAACTGTCATTAGTTGTGCCAAATATCCCTTGACTTTTATAATCACACGGACTAGAAAGGTAAATGTGATCTATATGCTTCAACTCACTTGCTGAAACATTTTTCAAGGGATCCTTGTTGTAAAGGCCCGGGCCCCACACAGGACCATTTTCCAGCTGTTTTTATTAACCTGGCGAAGCCTTCTCCCTTCCCAAGCCCCACTTCTTATTGATGGTAGAAGCAGACTATTGTAAAAATTGCGTTCAATGCCAAACGAGGACAGTGGGGGCTGGGAGAGGAGAAGAGGAAGGACAGCATACAGGGATGCAGCATCATGAAACATAAATTTTGAATTCACTCTAAAGTTCACAGGATTTTTTTTTTTTTTTTTGAGACAGGGTTTCTCCGAAGCTTTTTGGTTCCTGTCCTGGAACTAGCTCTTCTAGACCAGGCTGGCCTCGAACTCACAGAGATCCGCCTGCCTCTGCCTCCCCAGTGCTGGGATTAAAGGCATGCACCACCACCGCCTGGCAAGTTCACAGGATTTTATTCCAGCTTAAGAACTGCATTTTATTTATTTATCTAATGTGTGGGGTCATGTACATCCATGCTGCTGCTGTTGCTGCTGCAAACAGCTTATGGGAATCTGTTCTTTCCCATACCCAGGCCCGGGGGTTGAATGCAGGTACTTGAATCTCCTGAGCCATCTTGTTTGCCCTGGCTAAATTCTTCATGAACCACTCAGTCCGTGATGCCTTTACATGGATTATTTTCTTCTCAGGCTTGTCCTTGCTGTGATGGGATTTGGTTTCCCTGGCGCCTAAACATAACCGTGATCCCAGTATTCAAGAGGCAGGGGTAGGGAGCACAGGAGGCCAGCCTGGGCTACATGGTGAGAACTTGTCCGAAAACACTAAAAACAAACAAATCAAAGGAATATATAAATAAAAAATGGAGCTCCCAATCACTTGAATTTGATGTTTTGCTTTAATTACTTGCTTTGAAATTATTTCAGGTTTACTCTGACAAATGTGCAGGGAAGACCCAAATACCCTTTGCTCGGTTTTCCCCAATAACACTTTATATTTTAAGTAACATTAATACAATACCAAAACCAGGAAATGGACATTGGGATCATGACCCATGCACGCCTCTTCTCTGGCTGTGTGCTCACAGGTAGTCACATGTAATTTATCACACAGTCATATGTTTATGTAATCATCGCCATGATCCAGATACAGGCTGGAAAGTCTCCCTCCTGTTGTCCCTTGTGGGATGCAAACCCCCTTCCTTCCTATATCTAACTGCTCTCAATCACACAACTGTTCCACATCACCATAACCTTTTTATTCCATGAATGTTCCAGAAGTGGAATCATACAGTATGTTCCTTTTTGAGGCTGGCACCTTCAGATATGGTTTGAACGATGGCTCTGCACAGGGACACGTGTGTTGAGGGCTTGGTTCCCAGCCCATGGTGTTACTAGGTGAGGGTGGAGCTCTTTGGAAGCAATGTTAGGAAGAAGGATGTTGGGTGTTGAAGGTGTGTCCTGGAAGGAATAGTACGATCCCAGCCCTTCCTCTTCCTCGTTTGCTTTCAGTCACCATAAAGAGAGGATCTTCCTTAGCTACAAGTTCCCACAGGGGTGTCACTGCCTCCTCAATGGGCCCCAAAATAATCGGGTAACTGGTCACGGCCTGAAACAGCAAAGTTAGAGCCCGTGTGCAATTTCATTCCAGTTTATCTTGTTGCAGTGTTGGAAAGCTGACGATGCAAGTAGAAATCCTTTGATGTCAACCCAGATTGTTCCATATGCCATTAGGTTGTTCCATTTTAGTGTCATATGTGATCTGTATACAGACATACCATAGTTTGTATAACCATTCACCCACTGAAGGACACGGGTGATTTCTTTCTATGAATAAGGCTGCTATGAACACTCATTTACAGGTCGTGGTGGGCAGCTTGTCATTTCTTTGGGATGCCATTCAAGAATGCAATTGCTGGCTCATATGGTGCCTGCATTTTTAATTTTTAAAAATGTCATTTTATACATATCAGTGCTTTGCCTCCATGCATGTCGGTGCATCCCATGCATGCATGCTTGGTGCCTGTGGAGACCGGAAGAGGGTATCAGGTTCTCTGGAACTGGAGTTACAGATAGACAGTTGTGAGCTGGCTGTGTAGGTCCTGGTAATCAAACCTGAGTCTGATGAAAAAGCACCTAGTGCTTTTAACCACCGAGCCACATTTCCAGCTTTGTATATTTAATTTTTAACTTCGTAGGAAGCCTGCAAACATTTTCATAAAGTGGATGCATTATTTTACATTTCCACCCAAAGAGCACAAGTTACCCAGTTTCTCTGTATTCTAGTGTTTGTGTCCTTGCTTTTTAATTTCAACCATTCTGACGAGTATGTAGTCACTTTGGTGTTGATTCGCATTTTCTGAATTGTTAATGGTGCCAAACATATTTACATTCTTATTTACCATCTGTATGTGTGTGTGTTTTTAAAATGAATTACTGTTTGTATCCCTTGCTCATTTCCCAGTTGGATTGTTTTTTGTTTGGATTTACTGTTGACTGACATTTTTTTTTTATATTTTATATATGAGACTTTAGCCTGATATGGAGTTTGCAAATATTTTTATATCCATCTTTAGCTCCAATTTTTTTCTCTTAATTTTTGCAGAGTAAACAAATTCAGTTCTGGTGAAGTCAGAGACCAAATTTTCCTTTTAGGGAATGTATTTCAGACATCAAATTTTAGATTTCTTGTCTAGCTTTAGGCCCTGAAGATACCCTGCTTTTTTGCGGGGGATATTACAGTTTTACATTTAAGTTGTAAGACAACTAATATAAATAATTGTAAGGAATCAGATTTGGGCAGCCTGCCTTCCCTCATTTGCTCACTTGCTCACACTTTCGGGCCACTCCCTTCCTCCTTCTTTCTTCCCCTCCTCCTCTCCCCTCCTTCCTAGTGTTCCTGCACCAGCCACCAAGCTGTCTTGCTCCACTGGTTTGACTCTGTGCTTCTGACAGACATTAGTTGCACATAGTTTTATGGGTTATTTCATTCTTTATTCTGTTCTATTGATCCGTGACTTCTCCTCCAGTGCCAAATGTCTCGATTGCTGTGGCTATCCAGTCAGCTTTAGCACTGGACAGTGATTTTCTCTGCGTCTTCTCACGATTTTTGTTTTAGTGACTCTATAGAGTTTTGCCTTTCCAGGTGGATTTTAAAATCAGATCTCTACCTTTATTAAAATCTTTAGTGGGATTTTGATAGAAATTCTGATTTAAAGTATGGATTAACTTGGGAAGATTTGATATCTTTGCAATGTTGAGGTTTTCAGTATATGCACAGTGTGTTTACTAAATTTTCTTTGGTTTTGTTTTTTTTATCAGCATTTTCTAATTTTCAACATTTAGATCTTACACATGTTGTGTAAGCTTGTGTGTTTTTGAGCCAGATACAATAGAAACCTATGTGCACTGAACCCACATTGACATACCATTTAATCGGTCCTCAATTATTTTAAATTAAAATAAGTTGTAATAATGTATTTTCCCTACATTAATTGGGGAAAAGCTCTTTGCCTGCCCTTGTAGAATAACTAGGCTGTACCCAACTCCATGTTCTGAAGGCTACACTCAAAAACGCTATATTCTAGTTCTTTAATTTATTAACTCTATAATCTCAGGTAATTTACTCTTTTGAAGGACATTCTTCAGAAAAAAGAACATAATAGTAGTGTTCACCTTCTAGAATTATGTAAGGCTTAATAAATTAATATGTGAAAAATGATACAGTGTCTCAAGAATTGACAATGTATAAAAATCATATATACTACAATAGACTAATGTCGTGTGCTGGTGTTCATTGGTAGAACAGTTCAAATCTTACTGCAATTCAAGCATGTATCCACTATAAACTCAACTCAAAGACAAAGAAAGCAATGGAACGGTGCAAATGACCCTTTTGGACAAGCTGAGCACCATGAATGGCAGCCGCCTGAGATGATTTCTAAGGCTAGAGACGAACAAAGTCGGTGCGTTTTGAGAGGAGATTTCAGTGCCGCGCAAGTTCACCATGTCTGCCAGTGCAGCTGTGTGTGGCTCAGAAGGTAAAGGAAATGCAGGTCGTTTAAGGGAAGAAACACCTCACAAAGCAAAGAGAGGGCCATTAGCATGGAATGCTCCATACATTTCAACCTCCTAACTTCAATAGGCACATCTCGGATTATGGCTCTACTATAGATCACCTTACCCAGTGCTTAGGAAATGGATTTGGGGGCTTTAAATAGCTCCCTCTCCTATCATTGTTACTTTTGAATTATGGTTCTCCAGCGTAGTTACTATCTCCCTTGGCAATGCTTTCTAATAAAAAGGCGGGATTCAGTGAACTGTGTGTACTTCACGAGGCATGTGCAAATGAATATCTCCTCTTCCTTTTCTTAAACCTAGGGTTGAAGTCCCAAGTGACCTTTCTCCCCTCACCAGCGGAGTTGGGACTTCACCAATCCTCACACCCTGATTTATTTTTTATTAAGTCTTCATTGTACAGCCGACACAGCACCTACCCAGTGAGCACAATAGCTTTCTGAGTGTCTCTGACATACTTTTATCCGTCAATTTATCATGTCTTTAATACTCAGAAAAGATAAACACGTAATTCTCCATGGTCCGGTTTCCCTTCTTAACATTCATTATTGCAAACCACCCCATGGTCTGCCAAAAAGGCTTAAATTGATTCCTGCCTGTACCTCCCAGCTGGGGCTCCTGGCTTTGCGTCGGTCCCCAGGCCCACAGAGGAGATGGATAGATTCTGAATGCAGCTGTAGACCTTTGTCAAGAGCATAAGCCAGAATGAGTTCCTAATCCCTGGGATGGATGCTCTGCGTAGGCTTTTCATTAGTTGCTGGAGAAATCCCAGAGCTGGCAATTTCAGACAGCATTTCACTGGCCTCAGCCCTACTGCATCTGGGGGAGGAGGAGGCTGCTTCTCTGTCCATCTGCTGCCTCTGTGATATTTCAGTTATATTTCTAATTATTAAGGAAAGAGGAAAGAACGGATTCTCGGTTGAAGGTCTTTCGATTCAGAGTAGACACACTCAATGCACACTGGTAAAGTACAGCATCAATCTCTGGATTCATAGAGGAGGTGACTGTGCTGTAGTGTGAGGGAAGGATGCAAGGAGAAATTTTACTTGCCTCATAAAATATTGGCTGTTTGTATATTTGCTGCCATAGCATTCCTTATAATCCATGTCAATAAATAATATGCAATAATATAAAATAATACATTCATACATTAAATACTTTAGATTTTATTTGTTTGATAAGGACTCTAAAGTATATTTTCAAGCATTATAAAGAGTTGTAAATGGAAGTGACTTGTAGCTAATTAATAATATCCTGAATATAACAGATAGCAATTGTCATAAAACACACTTTATCTTTGTAGACATGTTTTTTTTTTTTTTCTCTGAGTGGAATTCTGAGGTTACAGAATTGTTGATGCAAGAGGTTATTCAACATACTCAACTTGGGTTATGGCTCCCAAGAGGCTCTATAACAAGGTATACCTTTCCTTTTTCTACCACAAAAATAAAAATAAGAAACAGGAAAAAGACAATGATAAGGCAGGCTTTGAAAGCCTAGCTTAAAATCGGTGCCCTTGGATAAAGGAGGCAGACGCCATGAAGAAAAGGAGTTAGAAGCACCTTCAGGCTGGTGGAGCAGATGTGGTCCGAGAGTCAAAGAATTTAAAAAGGGAACTTAGAGCTGGGTGAGAGCGGGGACCCCTGATCTCATCAGGGGACAGCAGCTCTGCTCTGCATACCCCCAAACCGTGTTTTCTTTGGCAAGCCTAACCTAGTATTGGATGCACTGGCTATGCTGACCTTTCCCGAGAGCTTTTTCTTAAGATGCCAGCACCCTACATTATGATTCTGTCATTTCTTTTTGACCTCCTGTCGCATTAGCTTCTGCTGTGAGCTCTTTGTGTATGGGAAGAGAGGCTCTGGTGGGAACTGCAGGGCTCTACAGTGCCTTTTGGGGCTGCATTCCCTGCTGTAACTGGTGGGAACTGTAGAGCCCTGCAGTGCGCTTACTGTAACTCGGTGAGATTTGCTTATGATTTCAGTTCTCCCATTAATTCATAAATAAATATAGCTAACTTGCTACAGGCTTCATTTCTTTAGTGGGAAGCGAGGTGACAGTGCACGCGGGTGAGACACTAGGTGGGTCTTGTACCGTGTGTGCACGTGGGTGCTTGAGCGCTTGTTGATGGGAATGACACAGCAATCACAGCTTTCAGAGCACATAAATTGATTTCCACAAGCTATAGTCTCCATTTTCATCTCCCTGGAAAGCCAACAGGTGGCTTTGTTTGTCTGGACTGCATGTCATAACTCTACCCTTTCATCAGGCCTACTAGGAACTCTGCAAAACACAATCGTCCTGTGATGTGCATGAGGACACAGCTGGACTTGGGGGGAATGGAGGACAGATGATAGGGGCTTTGCCCTCTGCTCCCAGTCCTGTCACAGCCTCAGAAACAACAACAGCTGAGAGTTTTCTCACTTGATTTAAGGATTCAAATAAACCACAAATAACTCCCAACCAAGAAGCATGTCAGGTGATGGGAGACGAACCCTTTGCAAACTTCTTCCAGTTCCTGTTTCCCCTCCTGTTGAAGGATTGCATATTGTCTAGCATGATGCCCACTCTTAAAAAGAGAAGAAGGAGTCAGTTTTCTCCACATTCAGTGTCGGAATGGCATTGCTGATGCTTACCTTCAGGTGGTCCACATTCCCACAGGCACGTCAGGAGAGGCTGTGCCTGGCTCACCTGTGCAAGGACCTTCCTGGAAGATTCAGACAATCTTGAAAATCACTAAACTATGTGGTTTCTACTGTGCCTTCTGTACATAAAGCATAGTATTTGGTTCATGATAATGCTTCTCTCACTTTCCAGAGAGCCTATAAAATCTATCTTGAAAATCACTAAACTATGTGGTTTCTACTGTGCCTTCTGTACATAAAACATAGTATTTGGTTCATGATAATGCTTCTCTCACTTTCCAGAGAGCCTATAAAATCTATCAACTATCTATGCATTTATGCATTTAGGGGTCTACACAATTTTCCATGTATCTAGGAATCTATCATCTATCTATCTATCTATCTATCTATCTATCTATCTATCTATCTATTATCTATCTATCTATCTATCTATCAATCATCTATCTATCTATCATCTATCTACCCTATCTATTATCTATCTATCTATCTATCTATCTATCTATCTATCTATCTATCTATCATCTATCTATCTACCTACCTATCCATTAATCTCTGTTACCATGACCATTTTATTTCTAATCTATCTGTGATTACGAGCACAGCTCTGTAATCAGAATACATTCACTTCTGCCATTGTGCTGTGCTCTGTGATGCAGGGCAAACTAACTACCTTCTCTGTTCCTCCAGCCCTATGAAGAGGTTGGAGAGAATACTTTCCACCTCTGGATGGTGCTGTGTGGGTGACACATGTTAGCATGTGATGTGCCACATAAGACTTCGGAAAACGTTAGGCATTGTTTTTAGTAGCATCTGAGTGGACCCTTGAAGTTTAAAACAGGTTTAAAATATATATGAGGTATGTAAGGTAGAGCTCAGATAGAGACTCAGTGAAGGTGTCCATCAACGGAGGGATGAAAAAGGAAAATGAGGACTTCCTGTGTTCAGTGGTCTATCACTCAAGCAAAACAGCGAAATCTTTCATTTTCAGAAACACATGTGGAACCGGGGGGCATTATTTCAAGACTAAAAGGACAATATCACATGCCCTTACCCATTTGTAGAAACGGAAATGTTGGTCTTGCAGGGGAATGAGTGGATCAATGACTTCTAGAACTTGGAAAGGGCAGGGGAGAAAGCAATGGAAGGAAGTTGGGGTAGGCATTCAAAGCACAGGGAGGAGGGACCATTCTGGTTTTCTATAGCACAGAGGTCAGGGACTGGTTAGAACACTGCTATGTTTTAGGATCATGGGGGAGAAGAGTACAGATGTCACCAACGTGTAGAGATGGTTGGTGCTTGAGGAGCTGGAGGTGCCTAGCACCCAGATTGTGCATCATGTGGTGTATCTATTGAATTCTCATACTGTATCCACAGGGGTGTATATACAATAGGCCTTTTATGAGTGTGAGACCTTATACAAAAATCTATGTGTCAAATTACTGTACCATAGGAGCTAATGTGATGGACAACCTGACTGAGGAGAGCTTAAAGGAGGTAGAAAACACATCCAGGCAGAGGGTGCCGCTCAGGACAGGCTGGTAGCTGTCACTCCCCTTTGAGCTACTGAGCTATTGACCATGTCACAGAATAAGACTTTGCCTCATGTCAGGGTCACGAAGAATTCTAGATAAATATATTCATATCCTGAACCTTATCCCTAGCTGGCAATACTAAGTATCAAGTCCCTCGGAAATGCATTTTTTTAAAGTTTAATTTTAAAAATAAGTACAATGTTCAGAAAGCTGGGATCAAATGAGCTTTTGAATATCTGTCTGACTTCTGTTTCCCTGGTGCAGACTGACTTCACGGTGTCCCAGGTGGTCGTCTGGACATCCAGGGTGCAGTGTAACTGGAAGAGTCCGGAGCTGCCATTGTTCTGCCTTGTATGTGGGACATCATTTCCCTGGGGCACTGGAGCCTTCAAGGCAAAGACATAGTTAACCCTACCTTCTTGAAGAAAGGGGGGTGCTGCAGCTTCTCTTTCCATCTGTTAGGCTGCAACAGAGGGTCAGATCCAAATGACAGCATTGCCATAGAATCCCAAGGCCATAGAAGATCTAAGTGCATAGACATCTGGGGTTCCCTTCCGTGACACCTCCACATTTCCCACTCTCCCATAAAGCAAAATACTGTCTTGGCAGAGGAGGGAGAAATGAGCACTTGATTAAAAGAAAATGTTTAAATGGGCAGAATGGGATCCACTTTAAGCTGGCAAAGATAGGGCACACACTCCCAGCTTCCCTTTCATCCCGTGAGTATCTGGGCCCTGCTCTTGGTTAGGACACTTATGAGACTTAGACTTGGAGACTCCAGCGGGGTAGATTGTCTGCACAAGAAATTATAGTTCTAGAATAGAACGATGCTGGATAATGTATCCAGATTTGGTTTTGTCACTTTCTTTTTTCTCTTCCCTTTCCTTTCTTTCCTTTCTTTCTTTCTTCCTTCCTTCCTTCCTTCCTTCCTTCCTTCCTTCCTTCCTTCCTTCCTTCCTTCCTTCCTTCCTCCTCCTTCCTTCCTTCCTTCCTTCCTTCCTTCCTTCCTTCTTTCTTTCTTTCTTTCTTTCTTTCTTTCTTTCTTTCTTTCTTTCTTTCTTTTCTCTCTTTCTTTCTTTCTTTCTTTCTTTCTTTCTTTCTTTCTTTCTTTCTTTCTTTCTTTTCTGTCTTTCTTTCCTTTCTTTCTCTTTCTCCCTCCCTCAATCCCTTTTTCCACTCTTCCCCTCCCTGCCTCCCCTCCTCCCTTCCTTCTTTCTTTTTCTTTTTTGCTACAGGGTCTCTTTTTGTCCCCTTGGTCGGTCTAGAACTCACTATGTAGAACAGCCTGGCCTCAAAGTCATAGAAATCCTGTTGCCTTTGCTTCCTGAGTGCTGGAATTAAGGGTGTGTATCACTACACCCTACCTTGGGTATTATTATTTTTTTTAATCTTCACATGCAAAAGCAGATGGTTCTCTGGAGATTGTTGCCTCTCGGGGTTTGGAGATGAAATGTTCCCCAGAGGCACACAACTTGTTTATGTTGGGACACACAATTTGGTTTTGAGCTTGTTGGGCTGTTTGAATTCTAAAGGATTTGATACAATCAGTGGACTAGTCTCTTGATGGCCTCATAATATGATGGCCTGATTAGGGACTGATGAAAAGTAGGTGGTGGGGTAGAGTTGGAGGAAGAGGGTGCTCCTGGGGGTGTACCCTGCCTTCCCTGGCCTTTCCTTGTATCCCCTCTCTGCTTCTTCCCTGCTGTGTTCTGAGCCATTCTCCCATTCCAGACCATCCCTCTGTGATAGGCTGACACTCCCCTCAACAGAAGCCTAAATAAACGGTTTCTCTTTAGTGGTTTACGTCAGCCATCTTGTCACATCAGTGAGAAAACAATCACACTGTCCACAGGGCAGCTTGGCCCTGGGTCAGCTTCCGTCTGCAGACTTCAGCTTCAATGTTCTACTTTCGGGAGCGTGAGTCATAGACGCCATAGGAGCTCTTGAGCTGTGGACACTGCCCTGCAGCCTTCTCTCGTGAGCCTTTCTTGGTCATCACACTGAGACGGCCTCCCAGTTTTCTCATTGACTCAGGCAATCCTCCCTCAAATCATTGCTCACATATTTGCAAATCTTATATCTATCTCATTTCAACATTCACTCAATATTAAGGCTACCTGCCAGTCTCCCGTCCTGCCTCCGTTTCAGGATTTCACTCAGGGACCAAATAATAGCCAAATAATTTAAATACAGCATATTCTGTCAAAGCAATGCCCCACTGGGGACTCCCAGTGGCTAGAAATTTACATATCAAACTCACAATAGGCTCCTCTACATAATTCATGCATTTGTTTATTTACACTATTACATTTGAGCTCCTGACCATTTCATCCTACAACTGTACTCAGTGTGGTCTCTTCACTGCCCATGCCATTAGCAAGATACCTTTGTGATGTTTCCCTTGCAAGCCCCTCTTTGGTTTTCCTACCTATTCACATCAGTTTATATTTTTCTTCACCCACAATAATATCCTTTCCTCCACCTCTAAAGGCTTTTGAGACATTTCTTTGTTAGGGTTTCTGTTGCTATGAAGAGACACTATGATCATCACAACTCTTATAAAGGAAATCATTTAATTGGGGCTGGCTTACGGCTTCAGAGACTCAACCCATTATCATCATGTTGGACTTGTTGGTATACAAGTAGACATGATGCTGGAGAAGGAACTCAGAGTTCTATATCTTGATCCACAGGCAAGAAGAAGTGAACTGGGCATTCGGAGTAGCTTGAGCATAGATGAAACATTGAAACCCACCGCCACAGTGACACACTTCCTCCAACATGGACACATCTCCTCCAACAAAACCAGACCTCCTAATAGTGCCACTCCCTATGGTCCAAACATTCAAACACATGACTCTTGAGGGCCATTCCTAATCAAACCACCACATGAGTTTTTAGAAATGGTAGCAAGGGTTTTAATTAAAAGGAACTGCCGTACTTCATTCCATATTAAAGACAGTCTTGTTTTCTTTTCTCTTTCTTGTGTGTTTAATGGGTATACAGATTAGTTTCCCTAGATATCAGTGACAGTAGGTAACACTAGGAGCCAGCGGCAGAATTTTAATCCTTTTTATTTTTTTGCATCTGTGGTTTCTATTACCTTTTTCTGTGTAGGTTGGATGCTCTTTAAATTCTTACTGAATGGCAAATGGGTTAATTCTAGGACAAAGTGAAACTCAACATGATGTCATCACATGAAACACACAGTCAATTCCAGAACTGCAAGAAGTTACTATTCACCTAAAAGGTATAACCCATTTTAGAGTCAAGGGACTATACTTGTGGGTAGTGATTACTGCTAATATATTCAGAGTGCCTAGTAAGCATGTATTTCTTGCCACTGTATGTTTTTATCTATATGGGGGTGCCACTACCATCTCCCCTGCTTTTATATGCAAAGGCATAAATATTACTATTGTAGACAGAGATTCTGAGCTACTATAACCACTATGATCTACCCCTCATTGCCTTCAGGTCATTGGAATATCCATGATTCATGACAATCAAAAACAGCTTAGAAATGACTATAGTCCATCTGCACAAAGTTCTGCTGATAGACTTCTCAGTGTGTAGGGCAGGGATCAATCCTCGTATGTCCTACGTGTGCAAGGCTGTGAACATCACACCTTGTAACTGCTGGCAAGCCCTTGAGGACACAGACATGCCTGTTATAAACATCACAACAGCTGTGGCCACTCCAAATTACACGGAGAACTCAGAAATTTGTGGACGAATACTTTCTGAGCTATTGTTTCTCTTCATATCAATAATGCATGTAACACAATTTTAAGTGTTTCCTTTTTGTGAAGAGTTAGATACTGAATATTTTAGTCTGTCTGAACTGGTTGTCTCTGTCATGAATCCTCTCCTCCGGCCTCTTACTGGAGTCGTCAGGAGCAGTTTGTAAGTGAATGGGCACGGTGGTGTTCCAGTAATATCTTATTAACAAAATGAGACGGTGGGCTGGGGTTGGCCTACAGACTGAGATTCCTGACCTCGAGGTGAGGTAAGTCATTTGCCCGCTGGCAGGATAGCACAGGCAATGTGGAGTGTCAAACCCACAGCTCTCAATTTGTTCCCTCTGCACTTCGGCTAAGAACCACCGAACAATCAAACTGCCTTTTCAATCTCTCTGTCAGACTTTCATTATTCTTCCCATCTCTGGATTTTCAGAAAACGTTTCTCAGATATTCAATCAATATAGCATTCTACGAGGAAGAGCAAATCTCGGCGTTTTGAGCATTGCTTCTGGGCATTGATTTTGCGGACCTGGGAAGGGGCACGTATTTCATTTGATGCTCCTGTGATCTAGAACAACGTGGTGTTGGCCCTTCAGGTTTGTTTCTACCCCTTTTGTTCTCAGATATCCTACAGGGAAAAGATAAGGGGAAAGAACCGGAGGGATAGACGAGGTGTATGGAAGCTGGAGGGGGCACGGGCGAGTCTATACACCAAACAGAAATATTTGTTTCAGTCTTCAGATGAGAGCCATTCTAGTAAAGTGCAGTTTGTGAAAGACCTGCGAGAGAGAGCAGGCAGCCAACACAGCCCTCTCTAACAAGCATACACAAGCTCACAGAACCTAAGTAGCAGCATCTGGAACAACGGACCCAGTCTCCTCTAAATACTTTCTAAAACTCTTAGAGCCGATAGTGGACTTTGCTTTGAAAACACCGCCATTGTTGGGCACAGGTATGTGAAGGAATTTTATTTGGTTTTTGCAAAGTTTCTGCACCCGGATAAGCCTCTCTGCCGACGCAATAATCCGAACCACGCCAAATCAAACCGAATTAGAAAAAGCCCAGATTTAATGGATAAAAAACACTCCCAGCTGGCTTTCCAGCTCCCCAGAGAGGAGACGGGAAAGGAAGACCAGAAAACCACGTGTTTGTTCTCTGGGGGGCAGTTTAAATACCCCGTAGGAGTGGTCTTCAGCGTCTCTGGGGAGGAGTCATCATTTGGCGGGCTTTTTGGGGGGTGGAGTCTGGACTGAGGCTTCCATCCGAATATCCCAGACTCTTTGGCTATATATCCATATACCAGGGGCTGGGGTGATGATTCCATCCATAAGGTACCTGGTGTCGACTGTAACTAAATTCCGGCCGGCCCCGACCTCTTTGTCCTACAGGTACCTTATGGGTTCATCTTAAAAAGCGAAGTACATTCTTCTGGTCAAGCAGTGGGGTTTCTCCTGAAGCATGGCTGTAGAGGCAGTGATCTGAGGAGCTGAGGAGAACAGTTCTCAGAGAAGAAAAGGCAAAGAAAGGAGCTGGACATGGATACATTTCCGTGGCATTCACGTCAGGATGGTTTATCTTTATTTTTTTTTTTTGCCCATGAACTCGGAGAATGACTTCACTTTAACAAATGCTTTAAAGTTGTTTTCTGTGTTGGATGTGGCTCACCCTAACTCTTGGTAAAGTCGCTTTTCTGCGCATCTCGTGGTTCCAGTGGTTCTTGGAATGAGAAGCTCTGTGGGATCCTGACTAGCCGGGTGGTTATGATAAACAGGAAAGCCAGAATGCTTAGAACTGAGGTCCATTGGAGGGTGGGGAGGCGAGAGGGAGAAAGGGCTGCAAGCCGAACGGCCTAGAAGCAGATGCAAGATCACCAAACAGTCTCAAGAGGACAGTAAACATGACTCTCAAAATCGGAATCAACGTCTTGTTCCTGCAGACTATCCGAAATAAAACCTCTTAAAAATCAATGTTGTAAGAAATTATCTGATGCATTTGATGATCATGCAAGTCGTATTTCTCTATACCGGTCCTCTAAACTGTTCCCAATATTTGCTAAAAACCAGCTACATCAGGAGTCATCTTCCACCTGGTGTGGCAATCCAACTCATCGGCCAGCTTTAAGAGCATTGCTGCAGTAGGCCACTTCAGACAGGGTGACATCCGCTAGGATGTTGTGATTGGGGTTATCGCCTTTGTATTCAGGCAGACAATTCGATGCCAGGCCCCAACACTGCTCCTCTTGCTTCTGTATTTCTCCCCTGCACCAGTTTCTCCACAGGAAAAGGAGTCAACTTTCAGCTGCTCTGTTTTCAGAGCGTGGGCGTTGGAGATGGGAGTGGGCAGTGGGTGGCAATGGCTTAAACACTTTAATTAACAGCCAGAAGGTTGCATGGCCTTCCAAATCAGATGACACACTTGTTTAGGGATATTAGACAAGATGCTTTATCTTTTTGTGACTCTTTTTTTTTTTATCAGGAAAAGAGAGGGTATAATGGAACCTCCTTATTAAGGATGTAGTAAAACTGTATGAAAATGCATTAAAAAATCTAGGATGATGCCTGGGTCAAGGCAAACACTTGATAAGTGCTCTTTATTCATTAGCTAGTTCTTGAATTAATATCCCAATATTAAAGCTGATCAACATAACAATTTGAAAGATCCTATCGCCATTTCCAATGGGAATAATTTGAATTCTGATTTCCTGT
This sequence comes from Chionomys nivalis, assembly GCF_950005125.1. Classification (NCBI taxonomy): domain Eukaryota; kingdom Metazoa; phylum Chordata; class Mammalia; order Rodentia; family Cricetidae; genus Chionomys; species Chionomys nivalis. The sequence goes on from NC_080107.1 coordinate 27,446,685, forward strand.
CTCTGAGGTTGGAGAAGAGGAGCGATAGCCTCTCCTTTGCTCCCTATTAGCATCTATATGAGTGGGTTTTATGTAGATGAGACATTTGCACTCGTGGTGACTGGAGGAATGAGCTGAATCACGAGGACTGCCTGGCACTTTATTTTCTTGTTTTTGAGCATGGCACAAATGCTTGCTTCCAAGGCACCTGGGCTTTCATGTCTGCCTGAGCTGAAGTCGTTAAACAAATATGCGAACTGCCTTTGTTCCGATTAGTGACATATGCTTGCACTCTGTGCTTTGAACAAAACATGAATTGCCTGGGCGCTGGTGGAAGGGAACCATGGAAAGACTGCCCATGCTAGCATGAGATTTTTCATTTCACCAAAGTGATGAGTAAAATGACTTTGTGAGGATTTTTCAAAATGTATTTTTGTCCCTTATTAACGATAACAATAGCTAGAAGAACACCGGCATCAGTGAACACTCAGAGGTGAGACATCATCCCAAGCTCTTGAGGCATTTTCGCTAAATTTGATCTCAACACTTCCTGGATGTGGCAGACACTGTTTAATCCCGCTTAGACAAGTGTGAAAATTTAAGCTCGGTGATATTGTGAAACTCTGTCAAGGCCACACAGCTAGTAAGTAGCCAAGTTGGGATTGGAGGAGGGTCTACATTTAAAAATGATGCCACATTGTCTACCGAACTGAACTTCAAATTGTGTCACAGCTCAGCTCACTGTCACTCCAGTCTCGTCTACCTCGTCTGCCCAGCACTGTCTCTGCCTTTCGCTAGTTCCTGTATCTCGATGGCATTTGGGTCATTCATTGTCAGTTAGGGAATTTCTCCCATCCTTGTCAATTAACTAAGTCCCATCTGTCTGCAAAGAGTTTTAACTTCACATATCACGCCTAGTGCAAAGTCTCTCTTGCAAAATCTAGAGGGCGGGAATATCCACACTGCTGATTCATAGAGAGGAATTCTCCAGGGTGAAAAACTGCCCAGGTGACAACTGATCACTGCGGCGACGAATGGGGGACAGGAGAATCAAGAGAAGGCTTTATCATTCACGCCTGCAGATGTGTGAGTCAGAAAACAGGCTGAGCTCACAAGTCTTGGGCATTTTAGGCTCGGTTTTCTGCTGCCTGGGTGTGGACGGTCATCTTGAGCCCACGTGTTTGGAGAGTTTGTTTGGCTCTAGCCAACATTTTACTCTAGAGTTTTATTTATTAACATTAACAAGAGTCTTGAGGCTAGCCCCTCAAGCCTCAGATGGAAAGTCTACACCTGCTAAGAGAGGCCAGAGTAAGACAAATAACACTCATGACTTGGAGTCGATCGATGGGAGCCAGCTAAGAGCAGAAGAGACTGCCAAAGCGGCTAGCACAGTGGGGAAGGGATTTTGAGGCAGTGACAGGCATTCTTAGAGACAGACCATCCATATCCAAAATTTCTCCAAATGTATATTGGACTGGTTTCTATTCAAAGCACACGATATCCAAACGCTTGTTCCGTAGCCATCCTTGTTCCTTCTGTGAGAGAAAAGTGTTTCAAAATGAGACACACCGCCTCTTGTGCACACCCAGGAAGGAAGGTAGATACAGTTGAACTTAACTGACTGATGTTTGATCACTCGATATTTGGTGGCTTATGAGGCCAGTGGAACAATAAAATGTCCGATAAGATTCCATTGTTATATGTTAATTATCTCCCAAACCAAAGACAAGAGCCATGAGTGCAATGCCATGCTAATCTGACATCATTATAACTGTGATCCTCCTCGGGTATAGGATGCTTAAAAGCAGAGGACAGCAATAGAGTAGAGACAACTTGCAAAACCCTGCACATGCAGTATAAGCAAGCAGGCAGGACAGCATTCCTGGGGGGAGGGGGTGTTGTGGGGGAGGAGTCTTTCTCCTGGTCAATGAGCTCTCAGGGCTTTGGGAGGTGATGGTGTTCATGTTGCTTTAAGTTGCCTTTCCCTTCCATCATAGTTGGATCTGTGAAAGAAAGTCCTCTGGAGTCAGTGATTCTTTCAGCAGAGTGCAGGCGGTTAGCAATGACATCCTTGCTGTAGTCACAAGCACCATGTGTGATCTGGCCTTGCACCTGGTGTACATTCAGCCTTACACAGAATCCCCTTGTTATCATGCCTTTTGTACCGCCTCACAAGGGAACAAGAACGCGGGGTGTCCATTTTCACCTTGGCTTTTGCAAGGGACATTATTAGCTCTACGCCTGCTTAGAGTGGGCTTGGCTGGCCTAGTTCTTAGGTAGGAATGGTTTGCAGTCGGGCAGAAGAAAAAGAAATGCTAATTGCTAGCAATTAATGGTTCACAAGGTGTTTTCACTTTGAATTAATCAATCCTCTGTGAAGAAGGAGGACAAGAAAAACAAGGCTTTAGCTTTACAATCCCAGCATCTTAAGTTTTCTGTCATACCAGGTGACTCGTGCATACTTTATTCTAGGGTTCATGGAATTTTAGGTCACCATCTCTCTTCTTAAATTTCATATTAATCATATTAATCGAACATACTGGAAATTTAGAATACTTTCATGCAATTTCAGCCACTTTTGTTTTTGAAAATTATTATTGCCATCGTTATTGCATTATTCACGTCTTGAGAAACACTGCCAAGATGTCCTTCTTTTGGGCAGTTCAAATCCGCTTGCTTTAGTCACCATGCACCCCCACTTTGCAGCTCCTCACCCACTCCCCTTCCCACCCTGCATCATGTTCCTTCTGCCCGAAGAAGTTCCTGTAATGTGTCTTTTGATTCATCTGTCTGGAAAAAAATCCTTAAAGGTTTCTGTTTGCCGAAAAGTATTTTATCTTAATTTCAACATATTTTCATAGAGTGTAGAATTATTGACTTTCAGTATTTGGAGACAGATGCTGATTGTCTCTGTCCACGCATGTTTCTGTTGAGAGACAGCTTCCAGCACCTCAGACTTGATTTTTAGAAGATAATACAACTTTCCCCTTGCCCCATCAACTTTTAAGATTTTTTGTTTGTTTGTTTTCTGTTGGTTTTCAGGAGTTTTACTAGCCTCTACTTTGGAATGGCTACTTTTCTTTTTAAAATATTTTTTTTTCCCGTTCCAAATAAATCTCATGAAGTCCCAGGGAAAGAAACATCATCTTGCCACTGATTTTATTTCTTTATTGACTAGAAGAGTATCCGTGAAAATGTCCCACACTGCCAGTCACTGACTGCTAATATCTGGGTGTACCGGTCAAGCACCAGGGTGGCATCTTGTCCTTTAACCTCAAATTCAGTGTGGTCAGATGCATGAGACTTCTGGCCTTAGAAAGGCTCTTTTAGCAACCCATTCTCCTCAGTACTGATGGAGAAACAGACTCAGGTCTTGCAGTATCCTTGTGATCTTAGGGTGTGCAGAAACCATACACGGTGATAACAGGTACCCCCAGTAAGCACTGATTCGGGACCTAGTGCTCATATACAATATTTCGTATGACTGGAGAACAACAGATTGCTCAGTTAGGAGAGACTGCAGGGGTCTGGGAGCTGAGAAAGGACATGGAGAGACAGATCATGCTGTCTGAGAAGTGGGCAGTCTTTCCCACTTGAAATTTCCGACCCGGAAGTCCAGATGTGACTTGTGGATAGTTCTGGAAATTTCTTTATAATTCTGTAATTAAACAACATCTCCCCTACACACATGCATACACATACACATAGAGAGGGAGAGAGAGAGAGAGAGAGGGAGAGAGAGAGAGAGAGAGAGGGAAGAGAGAGAGAGAGAGAGAGAGAGAGAGAGAGAGAGAGAGAGAGAGAGAGGCGCAGACAGGCAGGCAGACAGAAATCAGAGATTATGAGTGTGCTGGTCAGTGTTGCTGTGTTTCTTTTGTGGTTTTCTTACCCAACTATGATGGAAATGGGGCCTGATGGGGAGAAGAGGCTGACCCAAGGGCCTGTGAGAAACCATTCTCGTAAAACTCCCTGTGAAAAGACAACAGATCACTAATTTTCAAAAAGTGTGGTGGGGTAAAACCGGCACTGGAGAGTCTAGAAAGCAGGGATTCTGAATACAGTGCTTGTCACTGATGATGGTGGAATTTTTTTGGGGGGGGAGAGTGGGTGGGAGGGGGGCACTGACTCCTGCAGTGAGGAGCAGGGGAGAGGCTCCGAAGCACAGTCTGTATCTGTTGATGATAGTTTGTCCCAAAGTCCTGTTTGATTATGACAGCTGGTACTTGATTTTTCTAGCCTTTCATTCATTAATTAATTATTAATTATTTATTTATAGATTTGATCTCCTTCTGCAGCCCCAAATGTCCTGGAATTCATAATGTAGCCCAGACTGGCCTCAAACTCAGCAACCCTTTTCCGCCTGCCTCCCGAGTGCTGGGATAACAGATGTGAGCTGGTAGATTAGTTCTCTTTGGTCAGAACTGCTCTGGCTCTTTGGAGTTCTTCACGGTGCTGTACAGATTCTAAGATTTTGTTCTTTATCATTTCAGTGAAGACGTCACTTTGATTTGATGGGATTGCGCGGGGCGTGCAGATCGTTCTGGGTGGCGCTGTCATTCTCACAGGGCTGATGCTTCTCATCCACACACCCCAGGATCAGCCTTGGTTCTGCTTAAGACACCCTCATGGTGTAGCCTCACAGATCTCGTAACCCAGAGCTGCTTGTATTCATGTGGGTAAAATGAAAGATCATGCCAAGGGTTGAGGTGACAGTCACCACTGTGTCATTTTCCTTGTCTATACACTGACCTCTCTTCCAGATGTTTAGATCTCAAAGGACCATTAGGAATTAGATAAATCTGCTCAGATCCCGGGCTGTCTAGGTTTTATTTTTATTTTTATTTTATCTGTATGTATGAGTGGCTACATGGATGCACATGTGCCACACGCCTGCCTGCTGCTCTCCGGAGTCCAAACAAGGGTGTCAGATCCCCTGGAACCGGAGTTATAGGCTGTAGTACCTTGTCATCTGGGTGCTGGGAACCAAATCCCAGTCCTCTGCAAGAGTAGCCAGTGCTTTCCATCTCTCCAGCTCCTAAACGGACATAGCAGGTCAGATATACTGAGACTATAGTTTCAGTTTGTGGCTAAATTGGGTGAAGTTTATGACAAATGTTTGCCTGCAGTAAGCACAGTTCAGGTTCTTATCACACCTAACATATTTATCCGATTCAAGAGGAGACGTCTTCAGAGGTAGCTTTCAAAAACCACTGGCACTAGTGAACAATGGTGGGGCCAGGTTTTTTGAATTTCTGAGCCTAGGACTCAGGCGCCTTATCAGAAGCCTGGGCCCCAGCAGGCTGCAGGGAATGCCTTCTGTACCCACCCAGCCGCTAGAGGGAGCGTTGTGCCAAGGAGAAGCAGTTCCCATCCTTCTTGGGTCCTCCCTGCAATTCCCTCCCCTCCTTTTAAAATTCCGCGCGGTGAGCTGGCTGTCTGGAACGTGTTTGTCCTCTTTCCTGGAGAAGTGATGGAGGTGAGGTGAGAGCCTTTTCTCCCAGCATGCGCCAGGTGGCTGTGGGCTCCAGCGATGTCTGATGTCTCTGGAGTGTGTGTTAGGCATTCTCATTCTCTTTGAAGCCTTGCTATTTGCACTCCAAAGAAGTTTGGATCCTCAGGACTGTCTAGGCTGAATGTGGTTGTAATCCAAGAGTTTTCTTTACTATTCAAAGCTTCTTGTCTTTGAGACACTTGCCAGTAAATACACAGCCTGGGAGACAACTCAAATCACCAACTGTGTATTTAAATTGCCTTACATTGAAAATGTGCTTGTTTGTGTGGTATCAGGTGTCTGAAATAATTTAATGTAGCAATTGACATTTGGAAGTGAAGCTTATTTTTGAGTTTTTTTTAAATGGAAATGTTTTAATGTCTCTAGAATTAAATATAAGGTTCAGTCGATTGACACTAAATGGGTGTGAACAAAATGCAGATACAATCAATTAACTAGTTAATGACTCAAATATGAAAACATTGAAATATTTCCTCGTTAATGACTCAAATATGAAAACATTGAAATATTTCCTCCAAGTTAGTTTAATGACATCCATATTAGTAACACTTTATAAATTTATAATTAGAACTTAATTAATAAATAACAAGCATTCCACGAATGATAGGTTTACGTGGTTCAAATTCTTAAGTAAATGAAAGCAAACACGTAATAATTCTGCAGGGACAGATTTTTTTTTCTTTCTTGTGGAATGTCTCTCTGTGATTCTTATGTCCTTAAGAAATAGAAATCACAATGTCCCATGTATCCTGGGTCATTTTCAATAACACAGCCATTTCATATACATCAAGTCCATAGGTGCCCTGTTAGTAGCCGAACACAAACCCCCATTTTTACGCTATTTCATAATGTGACTCACACTTGCACTAAATTTCTGTGTGTTATTGTAGAGTTAATTGGCCACACAGGTCTTAGACTCTGCTTTGCTACATTTGCTTGTGCTTTTTTTTTAATGTGGAATTTTGAATTTAACAACCTACAATGTGCTACTTTCCAATACAAATAGTGTGTGACACAGACATCACAAAATTAGCACTCATGGAGCCAGATTCGGATAGCTTCTGCAGAAATGAATTTTGCTGTCTTTTACTGGGTAAGACAGAAGTTATGGAAACTGCATAGTACCAAAGCAGCATAAGACCATGAAGTCAGCCCAGAACTGCCTGGCCTATCTGCCAGACGTTCACATGGACCTGAAGAAGACTACCCGTTTTAAGAACAGGGAGCAATTGTTACAGGAAGAAAGCAGTCAATAATATATCAGTATTCTACTCCTCAGGCAGGGTTGTGTTATGAATCTGAAATACCCTCTGTAAGCTCACACGGACAAAAGTTTATACTGAGATGGTGGTACTTATTGTTTTAGAAGGTTCTGAACCTAGAGGAGATGGGGGACGTGGGTCATGAAGGTGGACCTTCAGGCTTTTTAAAATTGTTTTTATTAAACTATGTATTTTTTCCACTCCCCCACTTCCTCTCCCCTTCTACCTTCTCCTATGATCCCCACGCTCCTAATTTTTGGGATCCTAAGATCCAAAAGATCTTATCTTTTTCTACTTCCCATGTAGATTAGATTCATGTGTGCCTCTCTTAGGGTCCTCATTGTTGTCTAGGTTCTCTAGGGTTGTAATCTGTAGACTGATTTTTCTTTGCTTTATGTCTAAAAGCCACTTACAAGTAAGTACATACTACATTTGTCTTTCTGGGTCTGGGTTACCTCACTCAATATGATGTTTTCTAGCTCCATCCATTTGCTTGCAAATTTCAAGGTGTCATTATTTTTTCCACTGTGTAGTACTCCATTGTGTAAATGTACCACATTTTCTTCACTTGTTTTAATACCACATAGAAGCTTCAAGAAAACTTTTGCTGCATGGAATACTTGAGTTCCTTTTTCTAAAGAAATTTCAAGCATTATATGTAATAAATTATTTATCTCCCACATAAAACCCTGCTTTGTCCTTAACAGTATTCCTTGTTGCTGTGTGGACAATAATTAAAGAGGGATCTCTGTGTGGTGGTAGGTATGTAGTAGATAATACAGATTTCTGTTTTGTGATCTTCTGTCTATAAGGTTTTCTTTTGTGTGTTTATGTATGTGTGAACATGTGTGTGGAGATGCCCGTGCACTTCTGTTCATGTGATTGTGGAGGCCAGAGATTGGGTTTAATGTCTTCTTCAATTGCTCTCTATCTTATTTATGTATTGCGTGTATATACGTGTGGAATACACGTGCACATACATGCTTGTGTGTGTGTAGCTGCATGTGTATATGAACTGTGAACGTGTAGAGATCTGAGGTTGTTGGTGTCTTAAAACTGACCCCTGGATCCCTCTCGACCTTATGTGTTGAGGCTGGGTATCTTGCTGAACCTAGAATTAGGCTGAGTTTCACCTTCTCTGGCTAGCCAGCTTGCTTGAGGAATCTCCTCTCTGTGTCCTGAGAGCTGGAATTACAGGTAGGTTGCCACCCAGATTTTATGTGCACATTGGGGATAAGAACCCATGTCCTCACACTTGTGTGGAAAGCACTTTAGACAACGAGTTACTTCTCCAGCTCCTCCATATTGTATTTGAACAGGGTTTCTCCCTGAACTTGGAGTTGGATTATTCAGCTAGACAGGCTAGCCAGCAAGCCCCAGGAATCCTCCTGTCTACTCCCTGAGGTGTTGTCCAGTTTTTGAGGTTTTATGTAGGAGGGGCATATTAACCCCACGTCCTTACTGTTGTTTAATGAACACTTTACTAATTATTTTTCCAGTCTCAAGGTTTTATTTTTCTGCCTATCTCTCTGTCTATCCCTTCAGCTCACTGGTTAGTATAGTTGTGATTGCTAAGTTCTATTAATAACTGGATTGGATTGAGAATCACCAAGGCAGGTTCTTTGGTGGTTCTTCTTGGCCTGACTCCTTTTCATGGCTCCTGTCTGTTTCCTGTGGCTATGATGTGGGCTGCTTGGCTCTGCCATGCCTTTCTTGTTACGATGAATTGAAAACCCCCCAAACATTAAACCAAATGAACCTCTTCCTTTGAAATCGTTTGTCAGTGGCAGTCTGGTGATAGGGAGAAAAAAAATACAAAAACAAAACAAAATAGACAAACTGGTTGAGAGACTGTGTTGCTGCCGAAACTGCCTTGGGTCTCTGTGTTTGGGAGAGCTGGAGAGTTTCCATGTCCCAGCCTTTACCAGCTCTCTTCTGTGACCTGCTCATCTGCTCAGTCCTTTCCAGATGGAGTTCTTATCTGGTTGCCAGGAGACAGTGCTGATTTCAGCTGAGACTTTGTTACTCCCTCCAGGACTCAAGGAAAGGGCCTAAGGCCTCCTACCTTCAGGAAGAGGGTCTCATAAGTGGATGCTCCTAATTCCTCTTCTCTTTCTTTTCCACTTTAGCTTCGAAATAGCTACTGAAAGCCCCTTCATCAAGATCCACCCCCCAACCCCCAAGCTTCTAGGTCAGGGAGTTGTTATTCTCTGCCATAGGAAGAAACCCCTCTACAACCTGTTGCTGTGTTCTTTTCTGAGTCTTACAAACAAGAGGCTCCCACACACTTTGGGGAGTCCCTTCTGCTAATCAAGGGCAGCTAGGCTCACTCAGTTACCATCTGAGAAGGGAACAGGCACTCCCCATAGTTTCCCGTTGTCTGCCCTACACTGCACCATAGAGCAAATTATTTTGTTTCTTCAACTTCATGTGAGAAAACAGCTATGTTATAGCTTTCCTGAGGCTCTCACCTCTCCCCTAGAAAATAATAAACTCTATATTACTGTGTAAAGAGACAATTAACTCTGTCACTCTCTAGGATTCTCTTCTTGTCTGATCATTTGTCCTTCATTCGGATGTAAACTGTATAAGGACCAAGGATGCTTGCCTTCCTGGCAGCTCTGAACCCACATGTAGAACAATGCCTCGCACTCAACATGTGATTACATACATTTGTTAAATAAAGGATTATTGGATGTTACATCCTACCCTAAACACTTTGCTCCTGGCCACGCAGAGCTGGAGATGTGTGAAGAGAACGCTAATTCAATCCGTGGCCATTTAATTATTATTTTCACTTGCACAGCCCAAGGAAGGGCATTTTCTAATTTATTTCCTACGTTAACACTGACAGGCAAAGAAGCTGAAGGTTAGAAAGAATTTATGCTCCTAACAGACAGACTGGAACAAGGAGTTTATATCTGGTTGGAATAGATCTTTCTGTACATTCAAATGGGGGCTTGCCCCTTAAAACTAATGAGGGATGCTAGAAATCTTTAAATCAATAGTACATACACATCGTGGTAGAATATTACTTTCAAGTTAATGCTTACAAGGCACTGAAGGATGGTGTGCATCTGACTTTCTGTCATTTCAAAAGCTTTCCTGTGTATGTGTGCATTGTACATGGTACCGTGCTACTTGGAGGTGTTTTCATGGTACGATGTATGCTGAGTATGTTCTCTCTTAACACCCCCCGCCCCCCACGGTCCCTTCTTTTAGCCCCACCATGCTTCTTCAAACAGTTTCTCTTTTGCTATCAGGTCATAGGCACATATATAATTTTAGCTCCCGATGTAAAATCTGGGAATTCACTATGAGAGAACACAAGTGATTTTGTCTGTCTTTTTGAGAGCAACTTGACTCCAAGTGATTCTATTTATTCAGTTATATCCATTTTCCTGCAAATGATGTAGCTTCTTCTTTAAGACATCTAAATTAAAACAAACAAGCAAGCAAGTAAGCAAACAAGCAAACAACAACATTCCCCATAGAATAGATTAATAATAAGGAAGGCGCCAGCCCTGGGCTCAGAATCCAGTGGAGTCTGATCACGCTCTGCAGTCTGCAGCTTTGCACTGGGTGCGGGATCTATGGTGCTGGGAACAAATCAAAGGAAATGTGAACACAAAAGAAAACAAAGAGAAGAATGGGGTGGGTGCCGGCGGCCTCCACGCGAGGAGAATCAGCACTGCATCAGGCCAGGAGGAGATGAGAGGACTGGGTTAATTTCTCTTTCAGGTAATAAATACAGATGCATATGGCAATAAGAGAGGGAGAGGACCATTGTGAATGACTACAAAGAAAATTGGGAAGATCCCTGAGCCAGTAATTGATCTTAATGGAACTTAATTATTTTATTACCGTAATCAGTCACCTCATACCTGGCTTTTCTTTTCAGTCTACTTTGAGAAGCTATTAAGTCCTGTTACCTAACTACAATGAGGAAGAAGCTGCTGGAAAACAAGTTTTAATTATTTGGCCAACTCATCTGTCAGCGGTGGAAGGAACAGGAGTCGGTGTAATCTAAGCTGAGGTGGGGGAGACCGTCTGATGTCTGCATCTCTGTGTGCCTCGTAGCTGCCAGGGCCCCGTGCGATTACTCTGAAGTCACAAGCTGGGATCATGTGCCTGTATTTCCAGCATCACACAGAGTGCTCTTTACAGAACAGGGAGCTGACAGATACTGGAGAGCAATGCATAAAATCGCCATCAGGATTTAAATTTTCTAGTGTAATATTTCAGAAATTGGGATATTTCTGCAGTTTATTAAGCCAAATAACTTCTTTAATTGTTTCTTTCTTTGTCATCAGGTAGCATAGGTTCTAATATAGTGTTGGCCTCCTCCCTTGCCCCAGCCATTTGTTAGGATGCTATGCATTTAATTCATGGAAGTTGGTTTTATGGAATTATTAAAGCTTCCATTTGATTGTTTTGTTTTATTTGCTCAAAAAAGTGGTAATTTTTTAATTTTTAAAAACTTGTTCTTATTGTTTCATTACATAGCCTATGCTGACCCTGACCTTTTGATCCCTCTGCCTCAGTCTCCCTGATGATAGCAATGTAAGTACAAGACACTACACCTTGTGAAAACTCTTCAATGACATCATTTTAGACTTAAGAATTAAAAATTGTTTAAATAGCTCTTAGGAAGCATTTACAGCATTCTGATCATTGTACTCAGAAGAATTCTGAACAGCCAACTGTTATTATAAAACTACTTATTTGATTATTTTTATTACTTTAAATTTTGAAGTAGCCTTGGACAACCAGTGTAGTCTTGAAAGATCCTGCAGTATGTCTCACCGGGCTTCTCCAAATTATAGTGACGACCACAGTGCATTGTCAAAACTAGGGGGTTGATGCTGGTGCCCAACAGACTCAAGCATCCCCCCTATTCCTGTTCCAGGGTTTACATGTCTCACTCTTGGTCTATAATTTTATAAAATTTCAGCACATATACAGATTCAAACAATGAATACCACACTCACGATAGCATCACTCCAGAGAAACTCAGTGGGTTAGCTTGTAAGTCATACCCTTTCCCCATCCCAGCTCCTGTCAGCATAAATCTGTTCATTATCATAGACCATTACCGTTTGGGGATTATTTTAATACAAGGGAATCATGCTGTTACAACTTGACCCAACCCTTTGAGATTGACATTTCCTCCTCCCTCCCACCTCCTCTTCCACCTCCTCTTCTCCTTTCTCCATTTCCTCCTCTCACAGGATGCCTGTGAGGTCTGTTCAAGCTGTGTATTTAACAGATTTTTTTCCATGGTTTGTTTTTATTTGTTATCTAATTAATTTACTTACAGTGGTCCTAGAATGTTTTGACTTTTGATAACAAAGCACAGGATTTATATCTATAGCACCTTAGGTTATATTGCAAAAAAAAAAAAAAACGTTTGCCAAGTCACATCAAGATGGAGGAGACACTCTGTCTTCCTCAGTGCCCTGATTTTTTTTTTTTTACCATCATCTGATCCACTCTCATTCATGGTTCATGTCATTTCATAAGGTTTCTTTCTTTCTTTTTCTCAAAGAAACAAGAAAACTTTATTCCAGAGTGAAGTGATGGTACAGATCAGAGAGTTACATTGTCAATAGTGATGTCAGGCTAAGAGTACTCGGTTGTTCTCCTTTTATAGATTCCAAAGGAAGGAAGAGTTGGTCACTAAAGGGTAAAGCTTAGGCGGTTCTCTGTTTTGATTGACAGATTGAAATATGTAAGCTTTTGCTTACTGAGAATCCTCCCCAGGATGCACCTGATTTTATCATATGCATGCCAAATAATGCATAGCAGAAGATGGTAAATAGGGGTTTCCCCCTAAAAGTTCATTCACAGCACAGTTTGTCTTATTGCACATGCACCGAAATATTTCAGACCAGATCAGCCTTTTGCTCTTGTACCTGTCTATAACTGGAAATATTTTTTTTTTAAAAAAACTGTCCATGTTTGGTGGTTGCCAAGAGGAAGAGAAAATTATTCCAATGCTTGGAGTGGGGCGAGCACCCAGTCTGAGACAGGTGTGGGCCCTAGGTTGCTGGGTACAGTGTTAGGGCCTTCAGGTAAGGAGCTCAGCTTGCCAGGCGCTTTGTAGAAGGGTGTACGTGGGTGTACAACCCAAGTCAAGTGGAGTCCGGTTGCCAAGCTGTTCCCCATACTCACCTGCCTCAAGTCCACTGTGGACTGAAACCTCTGGAACAGCAGGCCAAAACAGACCGTTCCTCTTTTGTCACAAAAAGTGACACACATGACATTGTATTTCATGAGGGTATCTTGTTTGTTTGTTTTCTGTGATGGCAGTTTAGGATTTCCAACTACTTCCTTCAGTTACTGGGCATAGATTTTTTTTTGACTAGCTAATCTGTCCTCATTTACCTTTCAAATACAAATTTAGCAATGGCTTCAGCTTAAATAAGTCTTTATTTGTTTCACTAAGAAATAAAACTGGCTTCCAAAAATATTTTGGCTAGTGGTCATCCTGGCAGCAACCATCTATATGATGAAAATCCTCCGAAGGGTGATGGGTTAAGGTCTCCAGGAATCCGTGCCTCTGAGAAGCACTATACTTGGCATTTAAATTTTACAGGTGGATGCAAAGTAAGAGACTTTGAAACCAAGAAATTTCTTCTTCTTCTTCTTCTTCTTCTTCTTCTTCTTCTTCTTCTTCTTCTTCTTCTTCTTCTTCTTCTTCTTCTTCTTCTTCTTCTTCCTCTTCCTCTTCTTCTCCTTCTCCTTCTTCCTCTTCTTTCCCTTCCCCCTCCCCTCCCCTCCCCTCCCCTTCTTCTTCTTCTTCTTCTTCTCTTCTTCTTCTTCTTCTTCTTCTTCTTCTTCTTCTTCTTCTTCTTCTTCTTCTTCTTCTTCTTCTTCTTCTTCTTCTTCTTCTTCTTCTTCTCCTCCTCCTCCTCCTCCTCCTCCTTCTTCTTCTCCTTCTTCCTTTTCTTCTTCTTCCTCTTCATCTCCTTCTTCTTCCTCTTCTTCTCCTTCTTTGTCATTGTGGTCATCTTCATTTCTCAAGACAGGGTTTCTCTGTGTAACATTGGCTATCTCGGAGATAGCTCTGTAGACCAGGCTGGCCTAGAACTCAGAGGTCTGCATGCCTCTGTCTCCTGAGTGCTGGGATATAAAGTGTACCACCACCACCAAGATTTTTTTTAATTCTTAAGGATAGTGTGTGCAAAGCAGAGTGGCCATGTGTCAGAAGCCCTGACTGGATAGGGAGTGGTGCCAGGACACAGAGATGACACCACTGGTGACAGCAGAAAGAAAAGTACAGTTGGTGGCTTTTCTGCCATAGATCTAGACTTGGTACTAGTCTTTGTGACACCAGCATCAACACCCCTGTGAAGGCGTAAGTCACAAACAATCCCACACCAGTTTGGAATCATGATTAATAGAATGGTTATTTATTTAAATAGAAAAAACTTACAGATCACCGTCCCAGACAACAGCCCTAGAGGGAAGCAAGAAAGCGAGTACATGGCTACCGCTGTTTTTTAAAGCAAGCGAGCCGGGCGGTGGTGGCGCACACCTTTAATCCCAGCACTCGGGAGGCAGAGGCAGGTGGATCTCTGGGAGTTCGAGGCCAGCCTGGTCTACAAGAGCTAGTTCTGGGACGGGCACCAAAGCTACAGAGAAACCCTGTCTCGAAAAACAAAACAAACAAACAAACAAAAAAAAAAAAAAAAAAAAAAAAGCAAGCGAGACCACTCTCAAGTGGGCTGATATCTTAAAGCCTATTGGCTGAAGGAGCGGAAGCAGCTCCCGCAGCAACTCTGGTGCTTAGGTAGCTTCCACGGTTATGCACTCATTCCTCCAGCTGACACTGCTTCTGCACACCACTACACACTACTTTAGCATGTTTATGGAGGGCATGTTTGTGTGCGTGGGGACACACACATGCATGCTCGCAAGTGTATGTGCATGTGCGTGCTCAACTTTCGGTCTCCTAGGCCTTTATAGTATGGGAAGATCACGAGCTTTCGAACTGTTTCCTATGTTGACTTCACAAAAGGAAAGTACAGTTCATGACTTTCCCTTGGTTAGAAAACTGAAAAATAAATTAATCTTGTTCTGTGGTTCTGGCTGGCCTCTGATGTGTGACCCTCCCTCAGTCTGCTGCTAGTGTTCCGAGAGTTCCTCAAAGGACAGATCTGGAGACTCTACTGGATGTTACTGTGTTAACAGGCCTCCATCAAGAGAAAAATTAATGCTTAAAATAGTGTTGTTATTTTTAAAATTGTTTTTATTGAGCTATATATTTTTCTCCATTCCTCTCCATTCCCCTCCCCTCCCCTTTTACCCTTTCCCATGATCGCCACGTTCCCAATTTACTCAGGAGATATTGCCTTTTTCTACTTCACATGTAGATTAGATCCATGTATGTCTGTCTTAGGGTCCTCATTGTTGTCTGTGGGGTGTGAATTGTAGGCTGGTTTTCCTTTGCTTTATGTCTAAAAATCACTTATGAGTGATTTCATATTTATCTTTCTGGGTCTTAGTTACCTCACTCAATATGATGTTTTCTAGATCCATCCATTTGCTCGCAAATTTCAAGCTGTCATTATTTTTTTCTGCTGTGTAGCACTCCATTGTGTAAAATGTACCACATTTTCCTTATCCATTCTTTGGTTGAGGGTCTTTTAGGTTGTTTCCAGGTTCTGGCTATGACAAACAATGCTGCTATGAAGTACTTAGTTATTGGATAAATAAGATATCCATAAAATAATTTCTCTTTTTAAATGTGTCTTTTTCTTTTTGAGACAAAATAAAGCTGTCTAGCCTTGACTAGTCTGCAATTTCTGATTCTCCCGCCTCAACATTCTGAGTGCCACAGTTATAGATGGTGCCGTCACATATGGCATCATATAGTATTTTCTCAGTATGAAAAATCCAAAATGCTATTATATTCACATTGATTTCAAATATGGTTATTTACAGTGGTTGTACAAAAGCGGATGGCAAAATGTTTCCCTCAGTACGGCTTTAAACTCTGAAGCATTGGAAGCAGACAGAAGGTGCCTGCATTGTTAAAGTTTCCATGGTTGTAGCCAAAGACTTAACCCAAAAAAGATGATCTTGTTTTAGCTCAGTGTTCAAAGTTCAATCGGTCACTTGACCTCCTGTGTTCTGGCAGAGCATCATGGCGGTGACGGTGGGTAGCAACATGAACATTAGGAATCATAGGAATGGGGGATACAGGGCAGGAGGCAGATGAGATGTAGTCCAGAGGGGATGCCCCAGTAACAAATTTTCTTCAGTGAGACCCCACCTCCTCGCTTGATATGCTCATTCCCAAGGACCACTGGAGAGGAATCAGTAGCTTGCAGGAACTATTGCCCAGTGCTGTAGGCTCACTTTCACACTTTCCCACAGACACAGACATCTCCTTTTTATTTCAATGCTTGCTGTAAGAGTCAACGAAGACCACAAAGGTCTTAGGTTAGTGCTATAGTTATAAATACTGGTTATTTTGCAGTTCATTTCAGATGTATTGACTAGAAGCTAAAAAAAAGATTAGATTTAGTTTCTTTCTAAACTAAAGTGGAATTTTATCTGCTCAGACTCCATGTTTCTTTCTAACACAGACAGCAGACAATAGTGGCACACACTCTGCTTTTATCTTGGACAACAATTTCAGCTGTAGAAAAGCGGCTCTCTCCACACCCTCTCCATAGCATTATTTTAATGGCAGCGTCATTATCATGATGGTAATAAGGGACTCTTGCTGCTGCCTGCCCCTCTTTCAAGGAGCAGACTGTGATGTCAGCACATGGCTAATACACTAGATATGTATCTCTAGAGGTTGCCATGGAGAACCTGGAAACCAGAGCCTTGGCCTTAGCTCCAGGCAGACTAAGTACACTCTGGCATTTCCTGTTGGATTCAGTGGCATTTATGATGTATCCTTTTCTGCCTACTTTGAAAAAAAAATGAGCGACTTCCAAATTAAGGGAACGTTCATTTGAGTATTAATAATTACACTAAAAAAGAATGAAGATTGATTAGGAGGAACAGTTGTAGCACAACAAACAGGTTTCTGAAATTGCTTCTTATCTTCATTGAAGACTACTTTTCATAGAGAAAACAGATAAACTCTTGATGAGGACTTAAGACTGCAGGGCTCACCATAGTGATGGCTGCTCACACCAACAGAGAACTAATCTAGCGTATTGGTCTGTATTCTGTTACTGAGCACACAATCCCGTTGGCCACGTTGGTTAATAGTAAATGCTATTTACCCTGGCCCATGGTTCTGCTTCATGAGACTTCTGGTTGGCAGCATCGTGAGGCAGCATAGGGCATCAAATGGCAAGAGACAGGATGCCTGTGATGTACTCAGCCAAAGCGGCTTTCCCAGCAGACCGGTTGTGACACAACACGAGTCTATCAACTGATGGTTGAAATCATCCATCATGACTGCGGAGCTCCAACCGCTTAACATTCCCCCCTTGTCTACCTCTTCATGCCTCATAAGGGGGATTAAATTTCAACAGGAATTTGGGAGGTGGTGAACCATACTCAAAGCACAGCTAACGGCAGATCAGCTTCTCTATGCTGTTGGATTGGAATAATTTGATGATTTACAAATTTTAGAAACCGAGGCAATATCTTTTCTATTTGATACAGCTACAGACACGAACTACTTCGGGCAGAACAGAATAATTGCTACTTAGCTTCAAGAAAGCAGTGGGGTAATCTTGTTAGAGTTATGGTATTCTCCTTTTTATGGTGTCATGATTAAATTATTTGAGCTTTCAACAATAAAAGAAGTAGGTAGGGGGTTTAGGAGAGAAGTTTGGGAAGTTACTAGGGAAATCTGGGAACATTTATCCATATGATTCAGGCATGAAGAAGGAGATAACTCTATGAACTACTAAGAGATGAGATCAGAAAAGCAGAAAGGTCTCTATATTCTTTTTGAGAAATCTGGGAAGTATAGACTACCCTCAGAACTTTAGGGACAGATGGGCCATGCTATCAGTGGCACAGAAGATTCCTGTACGGGCAGCTACTCTTTCAGATTCTGTTAGGTTTGGGCATTGGAAGACTGTCACTGCTGAGCGCTGCCTTCAATCCACAATATGAAAGGGACAGCGGGAGCTGGGACAGTGCGGGTTTTGTCATAGGCAGTGGCCCTGTTGAATGATACATTTCTTTTTCTACACCACCTGAAGAAGGCCTTCACTGAGGAACCCAGCGGGTACAATGCCCTTGTTCTCATGGAGATGGTGAGTTTGACCGATGTGTATGTCCACTTAGATTTCGACTGGGGACTCATAATTTCATAAAGGCTGCAAGTTAAGGAATCAATTGACAGTCTTGGAAGAGGGCAAAATCTGATGTCTTCAGCTGGGTTTGAACCTTTATTCTCAGATTTGAAAGAATGAACATCCTACATAGTGAGTAAACTTGGTTAACCCAAGCAGCCATTCAAGTTCAAGAACAGGCTGTGTTTTGGGCATTATCTGGGGGTGATGATCAGTTCTGGCATGTCTGGTGCCACCAGAAGTTCTGTGTCTTCTCGAATATTCACTGATTAAAGTTATCTAGCGTTCATGGCTGAATCTTGGTGAAATCAGGCTCAGCACAGACAGAGCCCTAATGAAACAGAACCTGTGAAAAAAAGAGCACAGAGCTCATTGGAGAAATATAGGCGCAGTTTTTAGAATAGTCTCACAAACAGAAGGTTCGGAAACACTCAACTATTAAAGACCTCTTCTTCTAATTACCACAAACTCCTCTGCCCTACTTTCCTTGGATGCCATGATTTATTCCAGATTCTCATTGATTGTGGTGATGCATGAGAGTGATCCTCTCGTTTTGTTGTGTAAATGAACCAGAATGATAGAATTTAGTAAAGCAACTAAGCCTCTGGGTTCTAATATGGTACCACTTCTACAGCAGGAACGGCCAAATAAAACCCATCCTATTTTACTGGAAGAAATTTGAGTTAGAGGAGTTGAAAGGGCAGTCCACATGATCTGCCTTTGTCAAGGACACGGGCATCTTCAACACAATCCTTAAGGGAGAAAGAGGTTACAGCAGACCCACAAGAGTCTCTCTCTGGAGGGCAGAACATATTTTCTGTATGATGAGGAAGGTTTGATAGCATATCTATCTGCAGCCGTGTTCCCTTGAATACAGATGCAAATCTGCTAAGGGGACACTGGGGAAAGCCCACTGTGTGTCAGAGGTAAGAAGAGAGAACCAGGTCAGTTTTTCCCATGAGATTAACCAAATGGGGGGGGGGGATTTCACATCCCCAAGGTCATCTGTCAGATGGCAGCAGTTTCTAGTAGCAGCACAACATGGGCACACCACTGACGGATTTAAATTGGTTATCTCAAGGCGAAGGGCTCCCTAGACCCCCATTTCCTCGTCGCTCTAGCTTTCAAGGGCTGGCTTTGTGCTCTCTGCCCATTTTCTTCACAGTTTCCTTGCTCCCTTTCTTGTCTTTTCCAGAGCCCCCAGCCTTATCTTTTAAGCTGATTTATTTCCAGCTCTATGGCTCAGAGAGCAGCTCAAACTAACAGGAAAGGAGCAAACCTGAGTATTTCCCCATTGTCGAAGAACAGATGCTGTGGCAGGTGCCACAGATAAGATATAATAATCAAACAGGGACAGAAATGTAGGAATTTTATTCTCCCTCATAAGAGCAGGCTCTCAACTTGCTGAGTCATTCACTGACTGGTTCAGGACAATTCATATTGCCATGTGACCAAACGCTACGTGAATCCCCATAATGCCGCTTCTTCTGGGAGGGGCGATGTTCACTTTCCAATTAAAACCTTGTTGCTTTACCTTTCATGCCTTGGTGAAACAGAAACTGCTCTCAGTTCTCAAGGAGGAAGGCATATTTAGTAATATGGATGATTTCAGTAACTGAGAGCGACTGGTTTTCACTGACCCCCTCTTTGAGACTGAGTGGATGTGGATCTGGTCTGGAGGAACAATTCTGTATTCTGTCTCTAAGTCAAATATTTTGGCTTATGTTTAGATTGTTGGGAATAAAAACAGGCTCCTTTATAATGGCCCTTTTGGTTATTTTTCCCTTAATTGTTCATATTTTAGTAAACTCTTCAGAGGGAAAATAATCTAATTATTTTGTCTAGAAAATCAGCCCTGTGCCTTCCAGGCCCTGACCGTATGGGCTTCTCAGCTTTGGTTCTCCTGTGTGTACTGGTGCATGTCGGTCTGTGTTTTGGAACTCACACCAAACCTTTTTGACCTTGGCTAGAAAAGAAATTTGCTTTGATTTTTTTTTTGAAAGCATGGCTATTCTTTAGAAAAATTGTTTTAAAACTTTCATGTTTTAAAAACAGAGAATTTTGAGTACGGCGTCAGTTCATTTGATAAGAGTGCTGGGTATTTTGTTGGTAATGTGTACTTCCTGTCTAGTTTATCTAGCTACACGTGTTTAAAGGCAGTTTTTTTCAGACTTGCAATGTGTTTTGTTTTGTTTTTTTTTTTTTTTTTAACTAACTGATCCCATAAGGACTGGAGAGACAGTTTAGTGGTTAAGGGTGTGGCAGCTCTTCCAGAGGACCTGGGTTCAATCTCTAACACTTACATGGTGACTCACAACAATCTGTGACACCAGTTTCAGCGTATTCAAAGACCCCTTCTGACCTCTGTAGACCCCAGGTCAGTACGTGGTGCGCAGATATACGTGCTACTAAAACATCCATGTTCAAAAAATAGAATAAAATGACAACCTAAAAAGTATTGATTCCTCTGCTTATACTTTATTTTGTGTTGCCTTTATCCCAAAGACCACGGGCAGTTTCTCTGGACCGACAGCACTCTGATGACTTTGGGTTCTGCTTTCCGTTACTTTCTTTCCGCCTGCCTTGGGCAGATGAAAAGGCTTGGGGAGACATTTCACAAGCAGTTTCGGAGCACTTCTTGGGAGAAATCGAAGTCTCTTTGAAGGTTAGGATAGTCCCTTTCATTGGTCCATTTATTTGACTAGAAGAAAGCACGGAGAAAAATTGATTCAAGAAGCAGTTCTGTGGTGGGAGGACCACATGGCTCGTAGCCAAGGCAACCTTGATTCCAAGGCCAATTTGCTGCATATTAGCTGTGACTTAGGATTCCTGAGACTGAATCTCTCCCTTGTAGAGAGAAGACCTGGCAGGGAGAATTG
Organism: Chionomys nivalis; assembly: GCF_950005125.1. NCBI lineage: Eukaryota > Metazoa > Chordata > Mammalia > Rodentia > Cricetidae > Chionomys > Chionomys nivalis. Next base: position 27,467,596 of record NC_080107.1, read on the forward strand.
TTAATATAAGTGTCATGATAGGCAACACCTCTGAGAGTCTTGACAAGCGGAGGGTTTTCTTCCTATTCTCCCAATGTCAATTTCCTTATTTGTAGAAAAACAAACTACCTATCGTGGGGACTGTGACAATGAGTACGGACCTGGGGTGATGGGCAGTTACTCAATAGTGAAGTGTGTGTGTTACTTTGGTGTAGTGTGACTACAAAGTCTAAGAGAACAACCTGGAAAAGTAACGATTGTTTTGGTTCACAGTTTCAGAGGGTTTAGTACTTGGGTGCCTCGTCCCAAGGTCTAAGGAGTGTGTGATGTAGGGAGCTTCTTCATCACACTGAGGACAAGAAACTGAGACAGACCTTGAGAAAAGGGGGCTGGGGCCCTGGCCCAACTTTCAAAGTCATAACCCTAGTAACTTACTCCAGCCAGTCCCCACCTCTAGAAGTTTTTACAGCCCCTGGTGGCTGAGTGTTCAAAGCTTATGCTTGGTAGTGATGTTTCGTCCTAAAACATTAATTCGTGAAAGGAAAGCAAAAATTCCTACCTTATAAAACAATTACAGCTTGACAAAAGCATGGGCAGTGGTAGGCCTGGTCTCATCCACTGGCCAGTGTTCTTTCTCCCCATATTGCCACTGATGAGTGAAACCCCATTGGCATCCTGCCTTGGGGAGTTGAAGAGAGCATGCTGAGTCAGGCGGATGTATCACACGTGAATCTAGACATACACAACGCTAAGAAACATTTGGGATGGTCCTGTGAACACTTGGGTTCACCAGAAGAAAATCAGTGGGCTGAGGATGTAAGACTTGATTTACCTTCAAGAAGTGACTTTAAATGCAATTGTGAGTTAAACAAAACCTCCCCTTTTTTGTTCCCTTGTTTTTCCTTGAGTGTCATCTGTGTTAGTTAATATAACAATTTATCTTTGTGGGTGCTTTTTCTAGGTGTCTCCTTACCCTGAAAAGCCAAATAAAACCCCCATTCTACATGACATCGACACCAGAGTCAGATACAAAGGGTTTCATTGCAAGGCTAAGAAAGAGCTAATTTTCTAAAATTGGAACATTTTCTGTCATATGTTCTTACTCTGTAATTATGACTATTATTCTCATTGGGGAAAAAGGAGATATTTTAGGAGGGGAAAAGATTTTTGTAAGAGGCTTTTAATATAAATGGGCAATTATATTAAAATACTGACTCTCAGGCTTAGACACCGTGTTGTAGATATATTATATTTGATGTACATTTAGTAAATTATATGCCCATGAAAACTAAAAATATATTAGCCCTACATCTTTTGCAAAAGGCACGAATAATCTTATGGGAGAGATTTTTGAGAAAATGAGTTCACAATTTTTCTGCTTATAGAGATTTTCTTGTTAATATTAGTGTTTTCTTTTCTTGCTAAAGAATGAATCATTTTCATTTGGCAGTGAGTCAGAACTTTTCTTTGCAAGAATGGTTATGCTTTTTAAATAATTTGTGAGGCTGAACAAAGGGCTGTGGCAAAAATAAAAACGGTGACCATGAGTCATCTTCTTGTAGAAGATGGAGACAGGGGTATAAGTTAGGAAGAAACATTCAGTTTTACCTTAAGTCATTCATTAAGCAGATGAAAAATTTGGATACGGAAAGAAATAATAATGCATGGTCATTACAGAGTTTCCACTGACTCTCTGGAAAGACAAAGTCCTCCCAGCAGCCATCAGCTCAGCTGTCACTCCTTGTAGAAGAAAACCCAGGCTTTGCAAAACCCCCATATCATTTTGAGACCTTTTAAGAAGAGGAATAGAAGTAATTAAAAGTACATAATAACAATCAAGGGTGGCATTTACTTGTAGAAGATGAAAATTTGAATCAATAATTAATAAAAAGCTAATGAATATTACAGAGAGATTATATATAATGGACAAGCATCTTTATGATATTTATCTTTGCATATTTGGCTAGTTTTTTTCCATGTTAAGTGAATTTTTTTGGGGGGGTCTTGTATAGCCTGGGTCTTTAACTCCTGATCCTGCCTCTACCTTCTAATTGGGGATCCATATGTGTGTTTTCAGGCCCAGCTGTTTTCTACTTTGGATACCTGGAATTCTTAAGCGTTGCTGCACACAAATGAATGGCTGTATGGTATTGCTACCAGATGTGTGACCTTTAAACAGAGGACTTTTGAGATATCCAGCTTCATGTAACTCATGGAGAAAATACAGTTGATTCATATTTCGTGTGTACCGCCTTATGGAACCACCCCCACCAGGCAAGAGCTGTTTCTGTAAGGATGATGAATGAGTTCTATTTAGAATGTTCCCTACATTATGGTCAGGCATATTCTCCACAGACTGGCTTTTGGTTCTGTGCAATTTCTAACTAGTCACATACCCCTCCTGCAGAGTGCTATTACCTGCCCAAGGACTGGAGAGGAGGTTGATTCAGGGACAGGTAAGTGGCTGTAGGACACAAGCTTTATTTCCCTTGTCTGAGCACATAGATGTGTGGTCCTGTGCCAAGATACATATGCACCAATGAAGAGAGACATGGAACAACATGGAAACATTTACTCTAAATTATCTTCCTCATCAACATTAATGGGGACCATTAGCAATTCGGGTTTCTTTTCTTTCTTCACCCTGAAATTTTCCTTTGTAGAAATGTCCCTCCATTTAAAAGAACACATCCCAGGGCTTGAGAGATGTCTCGGAGTTTAAGAACATTTGTTTTTACAGAAGCCCCCAGCTCTGTTCCCAGCACTGTTATGGGGAACATCACGTGTTCAGAAACCGCTTGTGACTTCAGCTCTAGAGCATCTGTTGTTCCTGCCTGGTCCATTTGGACTTCTGAATACATATAATGCATGTAAGCTCATTCGTATGCACACACACACATACATGTACATGTAAAAAAAATCTTTAAAATTTTATCTCTTCCTTGAGCCTTATTTCCCAGAATGCTGGCTTCTTCCCCCTTTCTTCCTCTTTCTCCTCCTCCTTTATCTTTTTAAGAATAAAAAACCGTAAGGATTTAAGGGGAGTTTGGCCCTTGAACAAGGCTCAGCAGTGGAGGACAATAGCAGAATGAATAGGTAGAAGGCTCTAGAATCTCCTGAACTACTGTTACGTGTGCATCATCACATTAAATGATCTGCATTTGTGCATGTTGCTGGGTAGCAGCCCATGCTCTCAATAGGTTTCATAGCCACTGAGAATATTTCCTGTGTCTTTATGACTCTCTGATGATGGATCACCCACTTAAGAACACGGCTGCAGCTACATAGAAGTGCTACCTGGAGTTGATTGTATATTGGCTGATCCCAAATGAGCTGTAGTCTTCAATTGCTTTGCCTTCTCAAGACCCGCTAACCCTTGGGAATCCCCACCACTCTCAGGCCCTTTTCAGCATGGCTCTGGGAGTCCAAACAGCACACACAGTTTTAAGCAAAGTCTTTAAACGAAAGGTTGACTAGAAAGTCTGTTGGTGAACCAGATATACATACATAGACTGAGCTGCGAGGACCAGGAGGTGGAATACAGAGTCCTGACCCTTTGCTCTCTGACTCCCCTTGTGGCAGGTCCCCAATGAGTCCCAGGACCCTTGGAGTTCCCACTAAACAACAAATCCCCGTGTAGAAAAATGACTCCCGGACATAGACTCAGAAAGCACTGGATTTCTTTTCTTTATCTCCGACTCTTTCTCTTCTGCGATCTTTCTTTCTTTCTGGGGTTCTGCCATGTAGTCCCGACCAGTCTCAAATGTTTGATCCTCTTGAGTAGAGGGATTGTGGCGTCTGACAGCACACAGAGCCACAGGCCTGTGTTTCTACTGTGACTTCTATTTCCACTTGTCATGAAATAATAGGCAAATCATGAATTGCTCTTTGCCTCTGTTTTTACACTTGTGAAAAGTGGATAATAATATACTGTCTTAACCCATGCAAAACGAAGCAAGCTGAAGTCAAGAGGCCATACATGTGAAGGCCTTCAATGTGCTCTATACTTATGAATAATTACAATATAATCCCTTAGCCTTTCTAGAAAAATAACCTTTTGGGCGATTTAAGTGAAAAACCCACAAATAATTATATCTGAAAGGATTATGTCTGTTGCCCTGTGCCTGTGATAGCATCCCAGGCCCCTGGTAGGTGGCCGCCCACTTCCTACCTCTTACAAGGAAGCCATGAGAATAAATGTGGCCCATTTCCAGCATTTACTAGGACAAGACGCCTCAACACCAATCTTGTCTGGGCTGCCTTAGCACAGAAAGCATTCTGCTCTGTGGAAGAGTGAGGTCTAAGACAGAGGGACAGAAATAAAATGTCACAATGGACTATAAACTTACCTACCTCATGTCTTCAAATTTCTTCTGTAGCTTACCAATTAACAATGACACTGTTGCCAGGCAGAAATGATATATTTGAAAGTGACAAATTAATCTCATTTTTGGTTTGTGCTGAAGTGTTTCTGTTCAGAGTAAGCATGCTGTCTAATGAACGACAGGCCACAGAATGTCCTGAAGGGAAGCAGAGGAAACAAAGCAGGGAGCAGATATCTCATCCTCACACCATCCAGTCAAAGATGAGAGTGCATAAGGAGGGTGTGGCTTTTAGGGAACAGAGAGATTCGTGGTGTAGGGCATAGTGAAGAAGTGCCCTCCAGGAGGAAGCCATGGTCTCTTCCACTCCAAGACCCTGACTTTAGGAAGCCATGAAGAAAACTGAAGGAAGGCAGCACTGTATCCAGGATCCTGGCTCCTTTGTTATCAGGTCCCCTTGACATCTAAATCATCTTAAAGAGATGAGACTCTCTCATTGTCAGAGACACCCTCGATCCCAGTCTCATCTAAGGAAGAAATGACACAGAGGAGCTGGGCCTATGGCATGACCTTAGAAAAGCTGATGATTGACAGCAAGGGAGTTTCAGCCAGAAGGCAGGGGAAGGTGTCTTCTTAGAGGCCTCCGCACCAGATGGAGGAAGACCAGAAAAGTCGTAACAAGCATCTTGCCCTAATTGACATGTGGGATGGAGCTGGCAGACAGACAAGCTCAACCTACATCAACATAAACCAGGCTCCTGGTCATAATGGAGACCTATCTTAACTTAGTATGAGAGGGAGGGAAGGAGAGAGGGAGGAAGAGAGAGAGAGAGGAGGGAAAGAGGGAGAAGGATTGAGGTTCTACTACAGTTTTGATGATTTTTCACATCTTAATGCAAGGACCCCTCACAATCCCATGGAGCTAGTACTGAGAAGATGAGTGTTAGTGTTTTCTAAGGCCAGAGTCCAATCAGCCATTCACATAAACCCCATAGACTGAGGAACAGGGTTCATGTAGCAGGTCTTAACAATCGCATGTCCTTTAGAACATGGGCAAAGACTGTGCACAAGACTGTAGTCTTTCTTCACGACCCACTGCACAGAATCCTGTATTTGATAAACTTGGCTGACGAAAGGGCAGTCTGATGCTAATTCCTAAAACTCATTTGAAGCAAGCGATACAGTGAATGAAGAGTAAAATGATTTTTTTCTGAATTAATCTTTTTTCCCCCTCTTTTTCCTGTGATTTTAGATGGAGATGCCATGGTTTTGAATCAGGAGCCTTCTGCCTCCTGCAATGTCTCTTGAGAAAATCCTTCCTGTTCATTAAATGGCCTCAGTTATGACTCCTTGGAATAGACTGTTAGCCTGTGTGACTACCTCTCTCCTGATGAGTACCTGTGGTAGAAGGGGTGGGGGTAGTTGGAACTTTGCTCCTTTTGGTAGAACGTCTACAACTTTCAGGTAATAGCTGATGACTGGCACCTCATACCAGTGATGGCTGATTCTGTTCATCAGCCTACAGACAGACTCCACAGCAGGGCTAAGGAAAGCTTTCATGTACTTGGGATCAGTGCTTTTATCTATCTATCTATCTATCTATCTATCTATCTATCTATCTATCTATCTATCTATCTATCTATCTATGTACATTTTTCGAGACAGGGTTTCTCTGTAGCTTTTGGAGCCTGTCCTGGAACTAGCTCTTGTAGACCAGGCTGGCCTCGAACTCACAGAGATCTGCCTCCTGCCTCTGCCTCCTGAGTGCTGGGATTAAAGGCGCGCAACCACCACTGCCCGGCCTGGGACCAGTGCTTCTAATGAGCTCTTAGACTTGCTTTGTTCTGGGTTTTCAGTCCAGTCTTAATAACTTGCGTGAGTTGAATTGTGTCCTCTTCTATTCTTCTGTTGAGTTTTTCAGCCCGATGTGATGTTCTGTAGAGATGAAGCTTTGGGAACGTGTTAGGCTTAGACGAAGTCATATGGTTCATGTTCTCATGTCTCTCTTCTCTCCTCCTCACTCCCTTCTCAGACATTTTAGTTTCATGATACAGTGGGAAGGTTGCCGTCACTAGGCACGTAGAGTCCTGACAAAGACTGGTGCCTTGATTCTGGGCATCTCAGCCTCCCAAACCGCAAGAGATATGTTTATGTTCATTAAGCCACCGAGACCATAATATTTCGTTTTCGCAGCACGAGCTGATGCAGCAACCGTCATGCCACGATACTGCTTTAAGAGGTGTGGCACACGTTTCAAAGCTCATGAAGGCAAATGCCAGACTCTCTGACTAATGACCAGGGCATCCCATGGCAGTTAGAACCACTCAGGTGCTAAGCACCCCAGTAGTTTAATTTTACACAAGTACGGACCACAAGGATCTGTTCTTGCATGTCTCAGCTGGGAACGAGGTAGGCCTGTTGAAGCTCCTAGTGCTGGGAGGGATGGTAAGGGTGGTGGGAAGGTTACTTCCTGATTTTATTGGCAGAAAGTATAACTTGAACCATTTAACATGCCTCATGGTTTGCCCCCTGCACAAAGAATGGTGTTTTCAAACTAAAGGACGACATAAATGTGTTTATGGATACAGATAAAATATTGGAGCAGGACCTTTTTAATATGGCTATGATGCCAGCTTCATTAGTGGGCCTCATATGTAATTTCAGAGATGAAGTTGATTTTACATGAGAATACAGCAGTTTTTACAGAGAATGGAAAGAATAGAAGAATTGTACCCACATCAAAGAATAGCTGGAAAATCCCCACAGACAACTCTCAATGCCAAACACACAGCCCTGGCTCTGCAAAGAAAGGGAGAACCACGGAGAAAGCCTCATAGGAAGCAGAGACAGGCAAACAAAGGCTTGTTCGTGCTCTCCTTGCTATTATCAATCTTTTTTTCCTAGGGCTAATGGCTCTATTCTAGACATGCACATTCATCTACCCCCGACATCTGTGCAGAGCATGGAACAGCGTATCTCGGTCTGTAATTGTTTGCTACCCTGAGATGGTGAAATGAACTCCCGATATTTGGGAGAAAACAGACTTTACTTCCTCGGCAAAGTGATAATATTCATGTTATTTAAAGTCTTAAGCTATTTTGCAGACGAAAAGAAGAGGCACACTCTTATGCGTGTTATTCTTAAGGCTTTTATGAAAGCAAAGCCATTGTTTTTCAAAGAGTAATGTTTGTGCATAAATATGCTTTCAAGAAAGGGTCCCAGATATAAGTGTGTAAACCTTCAGGATACATTGTTAGTATTACTGGCACTGGTACATTTAAAACCATTGACAATATCAAGGTTTTCATTGTCTGCTAGCTGGTGTGTGTGTGTGTGTGTGTGTGTGTGTGTGTGTAGGCTTCAATAAGTCTGTCAATGGGGAAAAGTATAATGTTCTGGGATAATCACATCCTCAATCAGTGAGGAGCTTTGAGGACCTTGAGATCATAAAACACTATGACCTCAGATTCTTTCTACCATAGCCAAAACAGTCCCTTCTTTGTCCTTGACAGACACACACCTCTCCAGGTAATACATTATATTCCTTTTCTTTGTAGGGCTCCACACCAGTCATTGCTGTGACTGCACAGGAAATAATTGGTTTCTTTGTTTGTTTTTAGGCTTTGTGACCCTGGGTGAGCTCAGGAGTCACACTGGGAATTGAATGTGAGTGCCCCCCCCCATACTCCTCTGCATTAGAGCTTACAGTCATCAGTGTGGTGATGTTCCATTCGCCCATGCTTCTCCTGCGCTTTGATGGCACACACTCCCTCATAAAGACAGATTTCCCAGTTAACGTGAAAGATGGACCAGCTTGATACCCAGTAAGTTAACAGTCAGGGATCAATCGTTCTAACTTATTGGCCTTCCCCAGGCCCTCCATGAGAAAAAAAAATTGGTCCAGTAAGAACTTAATAAAAATTTATCAATGACTACTCTATTTCAACTACTATGCACACAGTGGTGAAAAACACAGAAGGTCATGGCAGAATGGGAAATTTGATTCTAGTCATAAAGACTACATAAGTAGTGCATGTGGTCCTGGATTCTTCCTTGTAGGATCTTATCCTCCATTGGCTCTCCAAGTAGCTTCACTTCTTATTTAATTGTTATCTCAAAGTACCTTGTACTTATTACATGGTACCTGAATTTCAGCGTACCAAACTAAGAGATGAGATTGTTGAATGGTTAACGTGATTGTGTTAATTTGAATGTAAATTGCCCCTATATGCTCACAGGGAGTGGCACTTTTAGGAGGTGTGGCTTTGTTGGAGTAGGTGTGGTCTTGTTGGAAGAAGCGAGTCCCTGTGGGGGTAAGCTTTGAGGTCTCATATATGCTCAAGCCACTCCCAGTGTCTCAGACCACTTCCTGTTGCCTGTGGCTCAAGATGTAGGACACTCAGCTCCTGCTCCAGTACCGTGTCTATCTGCACACCACCATGTTCTATCATGAAGATAATAAACTAAACCTCTGAAATTGTAAATGAGTCACCTCAATGAAATGTTTCTCTTTATAAGAGTTGCCTTAGTCATGGTATCTTTTTACAGCACTAGACATACTAAATAATACAGTGATGGATTACAAATGTTCCAAAGTAAATGTGGTCAGAACAGTTAAGAATGGTCTAGGCAGTGGAACCTGTTTAGCCACATAGGTCATAGTGCCTGTCTAAATTTAAGGTGGGGGTTGAGATTCTAACTCCTAATAGGGAAGTAGCAAAGTCACTTTGTAGAAGAACAAATGCGGTAGGCAATGTCTCTTGTCACTCTACTGAATGAATGAAGATAAGGACAGATATAACTGAGTTCATGAGGGAGAGAGAGAGAGAGAGAGAGAGAGAGAGAGAGAGAGAGAGAGAGAAATGGAGACTTGTTTTAAATAGGATACCTGCCTTGATATGGAGTAGACGAAAATTACTTGAGCAAGAGGGTACAATAAGTTCTATTGAGCAACCATAGCAGTAGTCAATTGGTATCAAGGACTCATTGCCTGTCCAGACAACATGCACTAAATGAGGCGAAGCAATCTAAGATACAGAACTCCAGCTAGTCTTGTCTGCTCATCTCTTGAGCATTCTTTTGGGCACCCACTTCATTATATACACTAATCTCTTCTGTGTAGTTATTTGGAGGCTGCTAGGTCGCAATGATGACAGCTTTGACATGGTTGCAGTGCAAGGTTACTAAAGCTAAGTCAAATGTAGATACATTTCCAAAACAGATGCTTTCATCCCCACTTCTGAGATGTTCCCTGAGCCTTAGGTACAGTGGCTGTGTTATAGATACATCAACTACAGTTGAACACCCATAATTAGTTGTTCTCTACAGTTTGACCAGTTGTGATTTTTATGAAAGTTTCCATCTGCTGCAAAAGAAGCTCTTTTTTTTTAAATGATGAGGAGTGAGAGCTACATTTGTCTGTGGGTATGAAGAAAAATATGTAGAACTCATAAATTATACTGGTTTAGGAAAGTGACAATAATAGGTCCTCTTCTAGAGTCCATGATCTCACCAGCCATTGGTAATTGGCTAATTTTACTGTACCAAACATGGATTCCTTCCTACTGAGTGGGCCAATTAGATACCTGTTGGTTAAGCCTAAGATAAACACATCACTATTGCACCAATGAGGATATTTTTCTCAATTGTTTATTGTTGTAAGTAATAGCTAGAACTATTTTTTGGTGGAGGCTGCTTGTTCCTTTCCCAGCCACCCAGACCTGAAATAATCACACAAAAACTATATTAATTAAAACACTACTTGACCTATTAGCTCAGGCTTCTTATTAACTAACTTTTACATCTTAAATTAGCCCATTCCTATTATTTTGTATTATACCACGAGGCTCATTGTTTACCATTAAAGTTCTGTCTGGTGTCTGTTTCCTTTGGCAGCTACATGGCATCTTCCTGAGTCCACCTTCTGTTTCCCCTCTATCTCTGCTTAGAATTCCTGTCTTGTTCTAATCTGCTCTGCCATAGGCCCAAAGCAACTTCTTTATTAACCAATAGTAATAAAACATATTTACAGCATACAGACGGTATCCCATATCAACTATTGGTTGCTTTTCTTCTTTGGATGCTGGCTTTGCACCTTCATATACAACAAGAATTAGTTCTCAAGGAGGAGACTTTCAGTTCAGATCTAGTTCTATTCCTGCAAATCCTAGGTCAGATGTGTGTGGTTTTAGCAATAGGGTCTTACCTCCAAGTTCTGGAAGGCGACCAAGGACAATGGTCGTAGCATATACTATTTAGGGGATCTCCTGTACTCCTCTGACCAAAAACTCAAAGGGAAGTCTTCCATGTCTAATACTGGGATTTTTATTAGATAGTTATTGCTCTTGGAAGGAATAATAATATGTCCAAGTGACATAACTACATTTGCGTGCGCGCGCGCACACACACACACACACACTCCACGAATTCTTAAAAGCTTCTGAGAGGTTGTGTGTGAGGAGCTTCTCAGCTGGGACATTCCTTTATCTCTCCAACACTGCAGACTTACCTATATTCCTGCCCCTGTTCTACCTAAAGCCTCTGGATAAATAATCTCAATATATTGATCAGCAGGCTTATTTTGTTTTATTTTGTTTTCATTCTTTTGGTTCACAAGACTTTCTAGACAGATTTGGAAACCATAGACAGTCAAATATAACTTTGATGGACTTGGGTTCAATAGATCGACATGAGACCTGAAAACACAGATAATGCTGAGGCAGATGCCCAAAGAATTCACCACTTGAGTTATTACATATGTGATGGTTACTACCTGAAGTATCAGACAAATTTAAAGCCATATATAGGTGTGAAATCTAGGGCATACTCAATATTGTTAAGTACTGTAATTGAATTTCATTTGTGTGTAGACCCAACTACCCAGGGAGTTCATCAATGCCTTTCAATTTTGCAGAATTCTTTAATGACATAATGGACAACAGATCAAGGTAGCTATAAAGTCACAACAATGAGGAAGACAGGCTATTTGTCCCAGGGAGGCTGCAGTTTGGAAGTCTTTCCTTTTGCTACTACACGTCACGGCTGCCATCCCATTGAAGGACAGTCTGGGCAGGTGCACCAAGTAGAAATGGCTGTAGATTTCACATTGGTTCTTCTCTCCATTCCGCTGACACTCATGGAGCAACTCTACAGGAATCAGTGAGCCGACACTTGTGGAACTGCACAGGAAGTTGTAGACTTTGCCTTTAAGGAACCTGCAATTTAGTCCAGCAGCTGCATCACCAGGAATCTGAGAAGGGCTAGTGGTGAAGCACTGAGGGAGCATCTCCTTATGTAGAGCGCACAGGGATATGAGAGCTGCCAGGAGCTGTGCTCTGGTGATTGTCACCAAAGGCTCTCAGGGTGCAGTGCAGCTGTGTTCTCTTTTGTGGATGTGTGGTTGTGTGACCTGCCATGGTGGGTCCTCCTTGGCATTCTTTGTCTAAAGATGTCTTTGCCTCCTTGAAGGGTAAGCTGAGTCTTGCACAAAATACTGGAATGGATTTCTCTTCCCTTTGGACTCCATTCAAATTTGGCTCTTAGTAGTTGATGGTTGGCTCTGTCCAGGTCCTGCCTCTTGCCACTGTCTTTGCTCACATGGTGCTGAGTTACAACCTGACAACCAGAGCTTGGCACTTAATGAGAGCTCTGTGAGTGGCTATTATCACTGCTATTGTTCTCACGCCTCCTCCAACCATGTGCAAAGGTTCATAGGAATACAATGGTATATTTTTCATAGAATCCTATGGCTGGAGTAGTTTCTTTTTAAACGGATTTCTTCGTCTTTTTTAATTAATTAATTATATTTTATGTGCCCTGATATTTTATCTGCGTGAGGGTGTCGGGTCCTCTGGAACTGGAATTGTGGAGTCACCATGTGGGTGAACTTAGGTCCTCTGGAAGAACAGTCACTGATCTTAACCACTGAGTCAGCTCTCCAGCCCCGGTGATACAGATTACTTTCTTTTTTTTAAATTGATTTTTATTGAGCTCTACATTTTTCTCTGCTCCCTTCCCTCCCTCTCCCCTCCCCTTCAGCCCTCTCCCATGGTCCCCATGCTCCCAATTCACTCAGATGATCTTGTCTTTTTCTACTTCCCATGTAGATTAGATCCATGTATGTCTGCCTTAGGTTCCTCATTGTTATTTAGGTTCTCTGGGATTGTGATTTTTAGGCTGGTTTACTTTGCTTTAAGTTTAAAAATCACTTATGAGTAAATCCATATGATAGTTGTCTTTCTGGGTCTGGGTTACCTCACTCAAAATGATGTTTTCTAGCGCCATTCATTTGCCTGCAAATTTCAAGCTGTCGTTATTTTTTTTCTGCTGTGTAGTACTCCATTGTGTAAATGTACCACATTTTCCTTATCCATTCTTCATTTGAGGGACATTTAGGTTGTTTTCAGGTTCTGGCTATGACAAACAAAGCTGTTATGAAGATAGTTTAGAACATGTCCTTGTGGCACAGTTGAGTATCCCAAGAAGGTTGTTTCCTAAATTTTCTGAGAAATCGCCATACTGATATACAAAGAGGCTGTAGGCTGGAGTAATTTCAAGTCACACAATTTAGTATAATTAATTTGACATTAGACTCTCCTAGATTCGCGACAAATATTCAACTAGAGACCTAACCTGTCCTTCTATTCTTTCTACCAGATGCTCACCCTCTTTGTGTCCTCTCACTTGGTCTGAGCCCAGGCTTCAGTAAGATCTTTAAACAAGGCCTGGGAACCTCCCTGATTGCCTCATGTGAAGACAACAGCGGCAGCCATCTTACACCCCATGGTGTAACTCCATTTCTTCCCTCAGCACATCCTCTGCTCCTATAAACCCCCTTTCCTCAACAGGTAGGTGGAACAGGCCTTCTGTGTGTTCTTAAATGTGGTTCTGCTTCCTCAAGAAGTGGGTATTCATAGAAATGCTGTAGAAGGGAAACGGGAGCTTCCCAGGCCCAGCAGTCCTGGTCCTGGGTCAGAGCATCTCCATGGGCATCCCAGTAGGTTTGCTTGCTCTTGGACTTCTCTCTGAATACGGCTGAGCCTCAATCTCTTTTCTTTTCCAGTCTGTACACTGGGGACAATGGTAATTATGCACTTTCTGCATGGATCATTAGACAAGTTGCATGCTGAGCTGCTGAGTACCACGCTCGCCTCTCTCAAGGCACTCATTTCAGTCTCCTGTGAACTAAGCCTTGCCTGGGGTTGTGACGTAAGCAGAGGCCAACGAGAAACACTGGCAGATGTTTCAGGTGTGGGTCAGTGGTTCTTAATCTGAAATCAGCCTCTGCCATCCCATCGTCTTAAGCATTATCCTGTGTGTGGAGGAAAGGGGAAGGAGGGAGAGTTCTGTATAAGGCCGACTAGAGATGTATTCACCCCTTCCTTGTCTTATACACACGCACCCGATGAATACCCACTGTGCAATTCTGCCTCCATATTGTCCTGCCTTTTTCATTATTTTTTCTGCCTTAAGTGTACAGTCTATTTAGATGTAATAGGGCAAAAAGGTATACTGACTGACAAACTGCAGTTTCCATGGTGAGATTCTTAAAAATTTATTTTTATTTTTATTTTTGGTTTTCTTTGGGTAGGGGGAGATTGCAAGGGCCGAGGGCAGATATGGAGGTACCCAGAGATGAGTGGAATTGGGGTGCATGGTGTGAAATTCACGAAGAATCAATAAAAAAGTAAAAACAAAAACAAAAGAAGGGCTGCTTCTTTCTGTATGTAGCTCCAGGTCCTTTCACAGTACAAAGTGGTGGGGTCTTAAGAGTGGGAGAATGGGAGGCCCCCCAGGATTCTTGTACTGTCTCCCTTTCTCTGTCCCGACACCACTGTAAATACAGGGTTGCTCTTCTCAATGCTTACCTCCAGGGGCTGGGGTAGGCATTTGTGCTAATGCCAGACAGGGCCAGGATCAACGTGAATTCCTGCATGCTGTACTGCTAATGGCTTATATCGTTACCCACAGGGCTCTCTCCATGTTTCCCTTGCTCCTTTGGAAGGAGAATTCCACCTTTATGAATCCAGTCTTGTATTTATTGTGACAGAGAATCTGTGTTTTCCTAACTGGGCAGAGCTTGACCTAGTGGCATTGGAGGAACACAGATGACAGGTAAAGACACACTTAATATGTGGGTACAGTGTGTCAGGCAGGGGGTAGGAGAAACAATTATATGGTTTAGAGACGTTAGGAATGATAATACCTGGGTAGGTTTTGTGTCCAAGAGTGAGGCCCCAGGAAATGTTGCTTTATGTCAAAATAAAGAATTGTATCCTTCCATTTCTCCTGCAGATTGATGGACAGAAGATGTCTGGTGTAACATATAGTTTCTGTCTACACTCACACACAAAACATGTCTGTGACCAATATGTCTCTTCAGCTTTAAAGGACAAAATTACACTTTCAAAGATCTTAATTGGTTTATTTTGAGTCCTAGGATTGGGCAATGCTTTACTCCACCAAATAAAAGAGAGCTCTGGCAAGACGAACTAAAGAGGTTGGTGGTCTAGAGAGAACGGCTACAGCAGGCAAAAACAAAGAACAGAAAGGATATTGGTCATTGTCACGTACGGTGGGGACCAGAAGACTGAACAATAGAGAAAGAAGACTGGGCAACATCAGGCTTTTCTGTAAAGGCCAAGGTTGAAGAGCTCTGTCATTGTGTTCTCCAACCCGGCCTGTGTTATCTCTCTAGTCCCAGTTTCTCAGGGTAAGCAGTTTAGTTACAGTCCAGTGAGGTGGAATTTTGCATGAGCAACTCCAGTTTAATTTGCCTTGTCTGACAGAAGCTCAATCCACATACTGACTTCATGTATTTTTTTTAACCTCTTTTCTTTCAGCCCTGGCTTTTCCTTTCCCTTCCCTTCGCTTCCCTTCCCTTCCCTCCCCTCCCCTCCCCTTCCCTTCTTTTCTTTCCTTTCTTTTTTTTCTTTCTTTTCTTTTGTCTTTCCAAGTTATGAAGAGTTTCTTCTTGTCTAGGGAAAACAAAACAAAATGAAACAAAGCAAGAAAGCCTTTTCAAGCTATGTGAATCAAAGCTGCCTGCCTGCTCAAGTTGTAGCTGTCCTTACACAAGAATTTCTTGGCTTCAGAGCCCTGAGGGGATTGGCGGGGAGAGGGGAGGCAGCCTAGGGTGCCCAGGAAACTTTGGAGTGGAGAGAAGGAAACGCGCCCTGTGGAAGATGGTTTTAATGGGGAAAGGAGGTGCGGACAGTCTAGTGTCATGGACATCAGTAGCTGGGCACCACACCACCTAGTGACAAATGAGCAAGGAGAGGCAAAGGTGGTGAGGTGACGTGGGCTTGCCACATGTGGTGATGTGTGTCTCGTTTCATGTGTTTTTATTTTTACATTTACATTGCAGCGTCCAAAAACAGAGAGCAAAGAGTGAAGATTCTTCTGCAAAACAAAACAATTCCCTATCCCCCCGAGGGGTGACCTTCTGGTAAATGGTCATTTAATATGCCCTTAATGGCCCTGTAGTGTCCGGCTTTCTTCCCAGGAGAGCTTGGCTCAGTCCGGTTTGAAGGTTCCAGAAAACTTGTATATAGTTTTAGCTTGTAGGCGGTCTTTACACCTCTCCTGTCACCCTGGCTACCATAGATAACAGTACAAGGATTCAAGCCCAGAGCCCAAGGCCATTTTATGTCATTCGCCTTTCCTATTCACACACAGGAACACCCTTCATGTCAAACCGCACCAACAAGAAGAAGATGACACCACACAGCTGCGTAGTCAAGGATTTGCACATAATGTTGGCATAATCTAAAAACACATGGGTGGGGCCGTGAAGGGAGCATGGCTGGTGTAGGAAATATTAATAGCGTTCCAGACACCATCTTGTTAATGTTTGAATGTATTCCCGTGTCTCGTTTTCTCTGGAAGAGGAGAGAGATGCAAGGTCTGCTGGTCACACGATCCGGCTGCCACTGTCATCCGCGCGACATGATTATGCTGATGGATCGTCCCCACTTTGCGCTGCTCTTCCTTCAGCAGGCTAGTTTTTTAGCTTTCACATCCGCCCCAAAGAAAAACAGTTAACGGTGCTCACATTTCTGCTGCTAATCTCTGGCTTATTAGATTTTTTCCTGTAATTGTATTTCAGGGGCTCCACTGAGCTGCCGGGATAGTTGATGTGTGTCCTGCGTTATTGTAAGACTCGAGGATGGTAATCCGGGACTTTACAAGGTAAGACAGATGCGGTAGGAGAGAAAAATAGATTGTTGATGGTGAGGTTTAGTAAGAAGCATTTGTTTTCCTGGTTGTTAAATTAAATTATGACTTTGAGGAGCAGAGACCCTAAGTTCTCTCTTCCTGTCTTGAAAGCCCAGTCACTAGGATTTTTATGCTGGGTCTTTTCCTTCTCTGTCAGTGGCTGGCACCCCAATGAACACTGCTGTCAGCTTAAGATAAATCATATTTCAAGCATTTTTTTTTCTCAGATTGGGCAGCCAAAATTAGTGCAAGGAATGTCAGTCTGTTGCCAGATCTGTCAATACGAAGTTTAGATCACAGTTAACTGGTGCCAGTTTAGTTAACTACCTGACAAAAAAGGCTCATAATATGCGGAGAAGAATGATCTCACTCTTAAAGTGATAGATGCTCAAAGCAGGCAGGGATGCTGAAGATGACACTGGGCTTCTGAGAAAGAACTTGAAGATGCTGTGGAATAATGGCAGGATGGTAAGCTGGATCTGGAAATAGCCAGTGATGAAAAAACCCATCTTTATTTCTTACAACCTGTCTGCTAAAAAGTTAAAAAAAAAAAAAAAAAAAAGCACCCTCAGGGCGAGGCCATGAAGAAATGGGCTCTTGGTTCAGACTTCTACTAAAGGTATTCCAAACATTCTAGATTCCAGAAGGAGAGGGTTCAGGTTTGATTGTGGCAGGAATAGATATTTGGGGAGCATTTCTTGGTATGCTCATTGTATTGACAATCAGGAACATAAATTTTGTCTGAGATAAAGTGTATCTGCGAGTCTTCTATGAACTCAAGGTGGGATGTTTCTGATCAGCGGCTGGCTCTCCTCCAGGTGACAGACAATTCAGGGATTCTTTGAGTGTGGTACCACTCAAAGATCAGTCCTTGCACAAGTGAATCAGTGAGCAAGTGTACTAAAATGTACATTCTGCTTCCAGAAGTCCACATAGAATCTCAGCCATGCATTTTAATGAGCTCCAGATGATATCTGTGATGTTGGCTTAAGATGATGCCTGTCTACAGTGGCTTCGACACTAACCCCTTTGTGTAGGTAGAATAGGAAAGAGCATGGAGAAGGCTCTGGGGGAGATTCTGAAGTGATATTATGTACACCCACAATTTAATTACAAGAGCTCAGAAGATACTGTGTTCAGTTTCTGGGGGGGCTAGGAAGTGGGGAGCAGATGGATATTCATGAAGGTAAGGAATTATGCTAGAAAGACACTAAGATCATTGCCACATTATATGATTTTGGTGCCAGCACTCGTTTATTTTTATGATTTCAGGATACTCTTATATGAAAATGATATTTTATATTGGCATTTCACTATCTTCTCTGGGAATGGGCAATCCCGACATGTATAATGTCTTGAGAAGTCCAAAGCCTGCTTAGCATGGTTTCACTAGTCCCGTGGATTCAAAATGACATTAGATTACCATTTGCATTTCTTAGCCCACTTAGGTATGAAGAGTGGATGTGACTCTGGGTGTCACATAGAATGTGACGCAGTGCCATGTTGACAACACTAATTACCTGAAGTCCCAAGGAAATTAGATCTGGTGTCAGATCTATGGCTCTCTTTGCTGTTTCTTTCTCCCCTTCCTTTTGTATTTCTGAGCTAGGGTCTCACTCTGTAGCCTAAATTGGCTTGAAACTTACATATCCCAGGCCTGCCTTGAACTCACAGCAATTTTCTTGCCTCAACTTCTTGAGTATTTGTATTATCCATTAAGAGCCGCCATGCTTGGCTCTTCATTCCACTGCTTGTGTGATTCACGTTGTCTCCTAGTGGGCTAGTTATCTTATAACCCTTTAACTCGTTGATGTTCACAGGTGTCTTTGTTCTCAGAGAACTCAATCCACCTAAAACACAGTTCACTTAGAATAGCTTAGAAAAAATAAAAAGCTGGATTTGAGCTGTGAAGACAGTTTCACTTGTTGAAGCACAAATGCCATCAGAGTTGGTCAAAAGTTTTGGGTCAGCTGTGAGATATTTGTTTGACTGCACCTTGCCTGTGGTCAACAGCGTCATTTTTAACCTTCTGATGTATAAACTTGTAGATGGGGAAAATGGTGTTATGCTAGTCCTAGCATTTTATGCCTGACTGCAGCAGAGGAGAGTCCTGAAGGCTTGATTGTGCTTTCAAAGGTTTTCAAAAACATCTTCCCAACTTAGCTGCAGTCTGCGGCCTCAGTGAGGATAACCGCTGGCAAGTTTTTCACCCTAATGCATGTGTTTGGCTTACAAAGCCTGCCTAGTAAAATACATTTTTTCCTATTTTCTCACTTGTGCACCTGCATGAAATCATTTAGTGAGCCCCCAGGAAATCTATACTAAAGACTCTTCATATTTCATTAGTAATCTGGCAACTCCTTCTCTGTGTTCCCCAAAGACATGCTCAGTTTTGCAACACTTCCTCAGATATAGTCTTCCTTAGAAAGATAGCCACAAAACTGGCACAGGAGTTTTCATGTGGCAGCCCAGGTAACAAATCTTCTCCCTCACCATCTCCAGTCTAATTCTGCCCAGTGATGTCTAAAGCCCCAGCAAATCCACAGTTGTGACTTCTTCAAGGCTAGTCCCACCCTGCTGACCCGAGTTCTGTGTGGGTCATTGCTTACACTGTCTTTGGTTCCTGCTTTGGTCAATCAAAAGATCTCCTAGCCAATTTTCACCACTAGAAAGATAATTGACCCAGAGAATACTTCCTTATTGATTCCTGCTTCTTAGATTTTTTTTTAATACTGCCAAGTATATGTGCATGCATTTTCTGTCATTCAGTAGAAATCATGTTGTGGATATTGTCTCAAGGAAATGCTTCTGTTCTCACTCTTGCTCTCTGAGTTTACAGGCATCCCTGTAAGGACAGCCATCTCCTTAGGAGACTCTCCAGTTGTCCTCACTTTCAGTGGGGTGCATTATTGCCTAAGGATCATTTTCTTTTCTTTGCCTGGTAAACAGGAGTCTTCGGTCTCCAGCAATCTACTCTCTGCATTGAGACTACAAGCCTTCAAATTGTGTGACTGCCATAGGTTTGTCAGGAGAGTCTTGGTTGATCCTTGGTAAGTTCAGTATGACAGAAGCATCCAGAGTGGGTGTAGAAACCCTCAGTGTAATTTTCTTGGTGTATCCATGTCAGTCAGGAAAAGAAAGTTAAGAATTCTTTTTACTCATCTAGTTGGTAACTACTGAATAGAATATTGTGTGTTTTCAGAGAATTTATCCATTCCCAAAGCAGATATTACTTCTGGAAAAAAAAAAAACTCAACAGTTTCTAATCCATGAGAAGCAGAAATATTTTTCATGAAATGAAACCAATCTACGCAGCTCCCTAGATTATGTGGTAGACTGAGGTCTGACTTCTTGGCTTCTCTCTGTGTTCAGCTTTTCATTTTCTAGGTCCAGGATAGGTCTTTGAATCCCCTGCTTGAGAGAGGCGTGAGATGCTGGCTCCCGTACATTGAAGACTGTGAGAAGGTCCAAATCGCCCTTCCTTTTGGATGCTGGGGAAGATCCTATCTCAAGCTGGGGCAACCTCACTCTCCTCTCTTTAAGGGAAGCTCCTTTAGGTTGAGGAGCTAAGAAACATGCCGCTCTTTTTCAGCGTTATTTTGGCTCTAATCTGTTTAGGAAAACGTTGTTTGCTTATGTAGTTATTGTCCCTCTTGCTCCCTCAGGGCAGCCTTAATTTAAAATTAATATACTTATTGTGTCTAGACTTTTCAATTATGGCTGGAATACATTAGTACCATACAAATGTCTATCATGACATAATGATATACACACATGCACACACACACACACACACACAAATAAGTCTTTGCTGAGGGGGTGTTCATCTTGCCTAATAGCAACTAGTTAAAAGAGTTTTCAGGTTTTGGATCCAAAATTAATTCCATATAGTTTTAACATTATATTTTTTGATGTGAGAAATGGTAAGGGAAACTTGAACTTCAAGAATATGTCAATAAAATATTCTGAGTAGCCCAGATCCCCAAATACAAAAATGGCATCTTTTCTCTTATATGTGGGTGATAGCTTTTAAGCTTATGATATATGTGTTTCAATATGAATAAACCAAGTTTAGGTAGCGAGTAAGGAATGGGAGGTAGGTTTGTGACCATCTTCCAAAGGAGAAATAGAACACAGTGTTATACCTCCAAAGGCATGTCCATAAACACAGGCTCAAGTCCTAGCATTCTCAAGATCTTTCAAAACAATGGTGCCAGCTGCTGACCAAGCCTTCCACATGTGAGCCTCCGAGGGACATTTCATATTCAAACCATTAACATCCTGTCCCTGGCCCCCAATGGCCGATGACCACCTCATAAAACAAAATACATTTGGTTCCTCGCCAAGAGTCTCCAAGGTCTCGTAAGATTCAGCATTGCTAAAATGTCAAGTGGGGGGCAGGGAAGATAGCTCAGTGGGTAAGAATATTGTCTGTGCAAGTATGAGGACCTGGGTTCAAACACCTAGAAAGAATGTAAGGAAACCAGGTGTAATTATGTGAGCCTGTAACTCCAGCACTGTAGGGGTATGGACAGGAACAGGGGGATCAGGGATACTTCCTAGTTGCCAAGCTCAATGAGAGACCCCGTTTCAAAGAAACAAGGCAGAGTAATAGAACAAAACAATTAACCCCCCCTCTGGCATGCAGAGAACATGAAGCCCCATACATGTTTGCAAACATCCCTCTGACAACACACATACACAGCCCAAGTCTACCACTCTTCTGGAGACTGATGGCAAAGCCATATCTATGAACTCGTACAAAAACTACAAAAATCAGACACACACTAGTCATACACAAATACATTTCTGCACCTTTCAGTCTGAGGCTGGAGAGCCGGAAGTTCTCTGGAAGGTCACTGGTGTATGTGTGCTTTCAGAGGCTGAAGACCGAAGAGGTTGCTGACCTTAGGACAGCAGCAACAGCAGCAGCAGCAGCAGCAGCAGCAGCAGCAGCAGCAGCAGCAGCAGCAGCAGCAGCAGCAGCAGCAGCAAGCACAGCTACTCAGGGTGGGTGAGGTCTGTGTCCCAGAGGCTGCTCCCTTCTGCCTTGGCCTCTGTCTAGTCCTCTAACCTATGGTTGGCGTTGCCCAAGGTTAGAGAGGTTCTTCCTTACTTAGCACAGTGACCTGGGTACCAGACTTCTCTAGAAACATTCTGTCAGACACACTGAAAGAATGCTCCATCAGCTTTTCCAATCACCTTCCAGCTCAGTCCAGTGGACCACCAATACCAGCTATCACAACATGCTTCCATTACAGGTCTCCTAAATGTGTTTGGCAAAATATGGACTGTTAGATGCTGATTGCCATGGCTCTTACATCTTTTATTCAATGCTCCCCGAGGGAAATAGTTTATAAACAGCATCGGATTGCATATTTCTCTCCAAAGACAGGTTAAAATTTAAGCTTTTGATGAAGTAATGCAATACTAAGGAAAAAACAAACTAAAACCACTTAAGACTAAATAACTTGTTATTGAGCTAAAAGTAATTTTCCTTTTAATTCCTTTTTCCCCTTCCTGTTTTGGATGCCAGGTGTTTCACTTTTTAAGTGATTATTTATTGTTGAGAAATATGAGGCTAAATTCAGATATCTGTGAGTTGGGAATAAACACAAATCTTTTAGAATCTGAAATATGATCTTTGAACGGAATGTTCTTAGACTCCTCCTATAAGCTATATAACTTCTCCGTGGATACTTGAATGTGGTGTTAATTTCACAACCAGTTTCCTGTGGCTCAACAATTAAGAGTGATTTTTCTGCCATCCTCCACGGAAGATAGAGCCCTTTAAGTGGCCTGGAAACCAGAGGCGGGAGGATATATTAGAATTCATACTTCACAGAGCCATTTACCGTATTCCTTTGCACACAATGAGACCATACTTCGTGTGGTGTGAACGAGAAAGGAGGAGAAGCAGGCACAACCCAAGTGTGTGTTTTCTGTTGTGTATTTTTATTAGAAAATCTCTTAGCCATAAATGGCGAGCCTTTATGCCATGGGATCAGAAGTGATTATCTTCCAATCAAGGGTTATTGTATTCGTAGCTTCAAGAAGAAAAAGAAAATTTATTTATCTAATTTCCAAATGTTTAATCAAGACATGTATCCATTCCAAAGGACATTTGCATGCCTATTAGCAAATCCATTTTCTCCAATTGCCAGCCTCAAGTTAGAGTGGGGAGATCTTGACAAATGACCATCCAAACCCAGTCACTAGTTTGATATTTTTGCGTTGATAAAAAATGTTATCTTATTAATCTTATTATGTTTGGGTTCAATCCCTAACTCCACCAGACAATATTAGTACTTGTAAAATTACTCATGAAAACGCTTATGGACTACAGTTGGGATTTGGGGTTTACGTCAATTTAACTTTAAGAAATGGTTTTGCAGTTTCCCTGGTATATGTTTATGAGGCACACAATCTTTTCAAAAAATGCTTCAACTTGTTCTCATTTTTAAAGGCAACTTTTTATTTGAGAATGGAGAGAGGGTCAGGAGGTTTCCTAATGCAAAATTTAACGTTGAAGTCTTGAGGGACCTTACATGATTGAAGACAGGATTTTCATTCTGACAGTTTAATGCGTTTTGCATTATGATGGCATCGCTTGCTTTACTGTTCCCGAGAAAGAACTTGCATTAGGTCTCAAGGTAGCCGCTTTCCCCTGGAGTTCCTTGCCATCGCTCTTGCTCACGTCAAATCCCAGAAGGGACCCATTTGTGGAGGAGAGATAATTTTGCCACTTGGGAAGGATGCATGTATTTTTTTTTTTTTTTTTGCCTTGGATAAGATCAGTTACACAAAAGGTCCTGTAGTGAGTGTGTTCTGTCCAGCTACGGAATGACACATAAAATTAGTCCATCCCCAAGTGCATTCTGCTCTGTGGCTTCTTGTAAAAATTCTATGTGCAGATAATTTCCACCATTCCTATGCTGGTCATAAGTAAATAGTCAGAAATACCAGGTTTCAGTTCCCGTAGGTGTGAGAGGACACAGAGGCAGGGCTGTGTCTCCTGAGACTCATTGCCCTTGGGCACGGGAAGTCAATCTAAATTGCAGCTGTGATTTTATATTAGCTTACTTTACATTTGGAATGAATAATCCAACACCTGAGTTACAAATTTCTTATAAGAAAGCAATCACTGTATTGGAATACATTTGTAATATGTATCTAGTTTTTCTTTTTAGTTCTTATGCTTAGTACATTCATTTATCTGAAAAATGAGTGTTATTACTACAGTAGTAATAACCAGTGAAGAAACTAAGATGGGAAGAAGTCAGGTAAATGGCTCAGGCTTGTAGCTAGTGATGACCTTAGTTCCTTTTTACACAATTAATATTTGGCTTTAACCAATACGTCTTTACATGGCTGCTAAAAGGTGATACGATACTATGCTTCCTATTGTACGAAAGAACTGCTCGGGTAGAACACTATACCATTAAAAAACTTTATTTTTAACAATTTCATACCCCTATTTTTGTTATTAGTGACTAATACACATCTTTATGTCAGTTTCTAGCTTCTTTTTTTTTTTTTTTTTTGTTTTTTGATTTTCGAGACAGGGTTTCTCTGTGGTTTTGGAGCCTGTCCTGGAACTAGGTCTTGTAAACCAGGCTGGTCTCGAACTCACAGAGATCCGTCTGCCTCTGCCTCCCAAGTGCTGGGATTAAAGGCGTGCGCCACCACCGCCCGGCTAGTTTCTAGCTTCTTGAGTGGCATTCTAGTTAGTTTTAGTTGCCAACTTGGCACAACCTAGAGTCACCCGAGAATGGAGTCTCAGTAGAAGAGTTGCCAGGATCAGCATGGAAGGTCTGTGGGGAGTTGTCTCGAATGTTAGTGGATTGAGAAGGGTTCAGCCCACTGCGGGCAGCACCATTTCCCAGGCGGGTGGTCCTGGGGGATACAGAATCAGTATGAACATGAGCCCAAGCCGGCCAGCTAGCAGAGTTCCACCATGCTTTGTGTTTTTAGTTCCTACTTGAATTTCTGCCCTGACACCCCTCAATTATAGAATCTATATAAGATGAAACGAACCCATTTCTTCTCTACATTACTTTTGGTCAGGATCTTTGATCATAGCAACCGAACACAACTAGAATATGGGGCAATAGGTACCTGAGAAGTAGGCCTTGTAATGTCACTGAAAACATTAAGAATTTTGGCAAGTATATTAGAATGGAGAATACCAGTATGTTCTGCCTGATAAGCTCTTCTGGGATGGATTATGATAAATAAAAAAGTGTCTCTTGTTCTGAGCTAGAGTTTTTGGTAACTAGTGAAGAAAGATGGACATTGGCCAAGGCAGCCTTTCAACATTCTGTAGTAATTATTTAAAACAGCTGGATGGTTATTTCCAAGAAGCTGGGGACCCCTAGCTGTGATGTGAGAGGAAAAAGAGCATGGCCCAAATCCCAAGGCAGCCAGGTTAGAGGCACAGAGGCGGAAACCCATGATATTTAAAGAAATACATAGAAGTAAGATCGAGTTTGAACATGAGGCTGTTGACAATTTCAAGGCCTCCGAGGCCTGCATATTTTACATTTTGTCTCTTGAGTACTAAACAGTATGTAGAGGAGAAATCAGACTTCTCGGAGTAACTTCTGATGTTTGGATTTGAGACACCAAGTCCACTCTTGTAACAGATTACCCCTGTGCCCCGCTGACTCAGAGCTCTGCAGAATCGACACTGTCGGGGTAAGGTCAGAGTTCAGCGATGCAGCAATTGCTCTGTGGCTTAGAGTTTAGGATGCCATGCTCCAAGCAGACTTTCTGTTTGAAAGAAGTTGGTGGGCAAGGTCCAAAGTCAGGTCATTGTTGCCAAGTTTGAATTCCCTCCCCTGGGGGAAGTGCTCCCTCATGCTCTTGGCAGGGCATTTGCTGCATCACACCTGTTTCCTATCTCAGTCTTCTTATTGAGATTCCAAGCAACATGGGGGTCATTTCCTTCTGTGGTACTTAAAATGGCTTGTGCTAGCCATCTGTGACACATATTTTGAATTCTGTCATTTAGTTATTTAACTCCTTCATACTTTTTCTTTTATAAGTCATATATGATAAAATTTAGAGATATATTTTTAGTTCTGTAAGTGCCAGAAGCATATACCTTTGGGAAAAGAAAATTTTAAAATAAAAATCTTTGTAAACTATTTGTAATATGTGAGTGGCTATCTTAAAGTAGGCAAAGCAGTGGTGGTTGCTGGATATGGCATACCTGTAATTCTTGCAGTTGGGAGGGGGAGGCAGGAGGACTAAGAATTCAAAATCATATATTCAGGACTATATGAGATACTCTCTCAAAACTACCCCCCCAAAAAAAACCCTCCAAAACCCAAAGGCCAAATCAAACCAAAGTGAAACAACAACAACAACAACAAAAAATCCAAACAAATAGTTAATGATAATAGCATTTCATTTATTAAAACTAACAGCTAAAAATGCAATTTATATCACTTATAAATGAAGGATTCTGAAATGAATATACATATTTGAAAATAGAAGACTGAATATTTTTAAGATGTTAGTGGAAACTTAGAAAGCACAAAATTATCATCTGTTTGCATTAAGGAGAGCATAGATAGAAAAGCATGACTGTAGCAGAGGGCGGGGCCTCACATTCTCTCCCCATGTCGTGAGTGGAATTTTGGCTCCATGACCTTTCCTGTGTGCCGTGCCAGGAGGACGTGTCCCTCCTTATATGGCAGAGAGACTTCATAGCTGTAGTGGAAGTTATAGACTGGGGAGATTTGCTTGGATTGTTCAGACAGACCTGAGGTTCTTAAAATAGGGTCTGGAATGAGGAAGTCAGAGAGAGAAGGAGAGAGAGTGTGAGACAAACAGACACACAGACACACACACACACACATACAGAGAGAGAGAGAGAGAGAGACAGAGAGACAGAGAGACAGAGAGACAGAGAGACAGAGAAACAGAGAGAGAAAGGGAGGAGGAGAAACAGACAGGGAGAAAGAGACAGAGAGGGAGAAAAGGAGGAAGACACAGAGACAGAGAGACAGAGAGCCATAGAGAGAGACAAAGGCACAGAGAAAGCAGAGAGACATAGAAAGAAATGGAGGGAGGGAGAGGGAGTGACAGAATGACAGTGACATACAGACAAAGACTCAGAGACAGACAAAGACTCAGAGACAGACAGAGACACAGAGACAAACACAGAGAAAAGGGGAAAGAGGGAGAGGGAAAGATGGAGATAGGCAGAGAGACAAAGAGAGAGAGAGATGGGGGAGGGAGCAAGAATAGGCAGAAGGGAGACTAGATGAGCTACTTCTGGCTAGTGGGTGAGAAGATCTTGCACAAGGAGGATCAGAGAGAGAGAGAGAGAGAGAGAGATCTCAGGGAGCTAAAACATGTCACGTCAGTTAATCAAGAGGGAAAAGGGAACTTTGGTCCTACAGCTGTAGGAGACTGAGTTCTGGTCTGTCTCATAGGAGTTTGGAAGCAGACTCATGGCCAGGTCCCTAGAAAGAAGCCAGGACCTGTCACTGTCTCATCTCCATCCTGGTGATGCTGAAGCAGGGGAACCAGGCAAGCCATGTTGTCATTGCACTTCTGATCTACAGAGCTAGGAGCTAACAAATGGCTTTTGTTCAAATAACAGAACTTAATGTTGATTTTTTTTTAAAACTGTGGTAATGGAAAATTAGTATACCCTCTGTTTATTCACAGTGAGGTAGCAGCTTGATGCCATCCTTCAGATTGTTCAATGTGCTGAGAAATTTCTGAGCAAGAGTCTTAATACTGCAGGTAGAATTCACCATTGTCTATTTCACACATAAGTGTTTTCAGTTAATCTGTGTATGCTTGTCTGAAACGTGTACACATTGTTCAATGAGCAAACAAGCACGTTTCTGCATACCCCACTCCTGTCCTGTGGGACAGTTAACTTTTGTTCTGAGGAATGCCTTGTGAAGCAAAGCTGAATCTCTGCTGGGGTCACACAAAGACTTGAGAAATTTCACTTCTGTACTCTTAACTAGTCCCACCAATGAGAGCGGCAGCTAGACAAACCTTGAAAACCAGCTAGAACTGGCATCATTTAGGATTGTCCTCCTTAGGCATCTATGGCAGTGTTTAGACCCTACCTCCTATTCCGGCTCTTCTCTTGCTTCTAGGGGGACAGAAGCTTGCATTTACAGCTAGAGGCCCCAATCAGGGGGTGAAGGAAGAATTCTTTCTGCTAATTACCTGAGTGACGATGAAGGCTTCCGAGGCACTTACTCCAGCTTTCTGTTCAAATTCACATCTTATTGAGGATAGCTGAGTAGATGACTAAAAGTAGTTAAAAAATTAAAAAATAAAACCAGTGGGAACAGAATAAACATAAAAGTTTGCTTTAGTAGCCTATGCCTTGGCTTTGCTCTTTTCGAGTTGGATATGCTGAGGAAGCTTGTGTGTTAGAGTCAGCAACATTTCTGTTGCCATTAAACTAAAGTGGCTGCTGACCTGTCTGTTCATCCACCCATGTGTTGCTGCGGGGGCTTATCACTGTAGGTTAGCGCCACGGCGACTGATGGGCAGAAGTCTGGTCGCTGAACCCTACTTGACCCTACTGCAAAAGTAGGAGCAGTGGAAGTTTAGCTAGTTGGCAAATGACATCTGGACTGAGACTCAGCAAACACACTATCTGAAAGGTTTTATTTCATTCTTGCAAGCAATTGGGTGTGTGTATGTGCACACGTGTGTGTGGAGCTAGTTAAAGAATAAAAGGGTAATCAAGTATACCTGGGCCTGTTTAGTGAACTGGTGAGACAAGCCAACACATATGAAAGCCGGGGAGTCTTCTCAAAAAGATTGCAAGTCAAGAGAGGAAGGACACAGGGGCATGGTTGTGACCCAGTAAGAACCTACTGAGAAGGGGGAGTGGAGACTCCTTCATTTTGAAATAAACACAGTTTGGTATGGCTCTGAGGATTCCATTTCTTCAAGTGACAATACCTGCCCTTTTGGCAGAATGGTGTCACATGTTCCTGGATCAGCATGTCTGGGAATGCCCCAAGACTTTGGGGAAGAAGGGAAATTTAGGAACTTGGAAAGTTTAGTCGGTGGCTGGAGAGGGTTGGTGAAGTCGGAAATATCAGTGACTTTGACCTACAGTTGAGCGAGACCAGAGGAGATTCTGTTATACACCATGGTACCAAATTCCCACTGTGATTCCCATGACCACTGCCTGCTGCTATTCCCGCCTGGGGTAGCATTCTCTCGTGTTGAAAGGGGTGATAAAACCAAGGGGACACTGTCTGAATGAAGATGTGTAAACTTCTGAAGATCAGCCATAAAGGGCACCATGGCTTTCATCCTTCCTCCTTGCTCTGGAGACAGCAGATGCTACCCTGTGGGGATGCTCTAGCAGCTATACATAGGTGCCCATGTAAGAACCAGAGTCCTTTTGCCCTGAGGCACATGAGCCAGGCAGTATGGAAGCAGATGGTGCTGCCCTGCTCAGTTTTTACTGCATGAGAGACCCTGGACTACAATTACCCAACAACATATGTGGAAGGATAATGCTTTGTTGTTCTAAACTAGTAAGTTTTGGGTAATTTTTAAGTATTAGTAGATTCTCAGGATGCACAGAATATATGATAGCTGGAGTTCCAATGTTGCGGGAGGTCCTTTCGCTCCTCCAGCCAATAGCCGCCGAGATACCAGCCCATTGGGCCGTGGTCTCTTTTCCTTTAAAAAAAGTGGCTACTTCCCTCCTCTTTCTCTTTACTTCCTGCTCCGGTTCCGGCGACTAGACTTTTTCCTAATTGCGTGCGCAGAGGGCTGTTGTCTGGGACGGTGATCTGTAAGTTTATTTTTCTTTAAATAAATACCACCCTATTAAACACAATTCCAAACTGGTGTGGGATTGTTTATGACTTGTGCCTTCATTCCAATGTATTCTGAATTATGAATTATATAAAGATTGAATCTGTCTGTGTCTTATTAAGTTTTCCATCCTTCTAACATATTCTTTCTAATCTTTAGGTTGTTTTTAATTATGAAAAACTTTTGTGTAAGCTTAAATTTCCCAGGTTCTTTTAAATAATAACTAAAATGTTTATTTGTAGCCATCATTCCCCTCAGAAGAACCTTTGTAGTAGATTGGGGCAGAGATGACAAGCTACACAAAATGCGGCTCACACTGTCACCTGTGTCTTTACTGTTTTGGCTGGGTTTGGTGGTTCTAGTACTCTCTCAGGACCATGATGATCACCGTGAAGACAAAAATAAAGATAGAAATAGAGAGATATCCAGGTATTGAGCAAAATCACCTTGGTTACCGCCACGGCATAGAGCTAGTTGTCTTTATCAGAAACACGCGGTGACAAGATGCTTTCCGTTTTCCCCTTAGCCATCATCAGCATCGATCCGTCACTCAGCCTCTGCATT